>NC_089245.1:1868585-2180016 GCF_000512585.2 Kwoniella bestiolae CBS 10118
TTCTCTCTGGCCTTGTCGACACCGAGGGTGTTGATGGCTTGTTTCTTCCAGAACTCGTAACTGTGATGAATGAATAGAATGATCAGCCAAGATTCGATTTTCGCGAGATGGACGGATGTTTCTCCAGCTAAAGCAGGGCTGGAGACATGAAAATCCGTAGCAAGGGAGAAACTTTGAAGATCTCTTGCATCCCAGTCTCATCTACGATAAGAAACTATTCACTCACCCTCCGAATTTGAAGGCACCCTGGATGGCGTAACCGACAGCGGTAGGACCGAAACCGGTAAGAAGGGCACCGGCACCTTCGTTGGCGATGATTTGTCTGAAACCACCAACCATACCCTAATTGATTGAAGGAAGCCAATCAGTCAAGCCTCGTGATGGACAATCATACAATCTAACGAGATGGTGAAATGTGTGACCCACCTTGTTGTAGACCTCGGGTTCAAGTTGGATTCTGGTCTTGACTACATCAACGGGGGTAAGAGCACCGTGGGTGATAGCACAACCGAGAGCACCGGCAAGAGCGAATCTGAGAGTAACCACGAGAAGTATCAGCTGAATGTATCTAGAAATAACAGAATGGCATTTCGTGTTGAGGGAAAGAGACCAACCCACCTGGCGTAGAGATCAGCACCTTGGGGAGCACCAGCAGCGTCCTTAGCGGTGATCTTGACGGCCTCCTTGGCATCTTGGAACTTGTTATCGGCCTTACCAGCTAACTCGTTGGCCTTGGCTTGAGCATCTTGACCAAAGGATTTGGCTTGAGCGACGGCGTTGTCAACCTTGTCACCTACGGAGGGGACGAAGAAGGTGTTGGTGGTTGAGAAGAAAGGGTTGGGTCTGTAAGGGGACATGTTGGTCTCGGTGGGATATACAAGGTATACAATCTATCAAAGAGAAGAGTGGTGCAGGTGGATGCTTATGAAGCTTTTGGTTTTGGTAAACTTGTGGAGATAGAAGAAGACAAAAGGAAGTCAGTCCAGCCACGAAGAGTACTCAATGAGGAGTAGATGTGAAAGACGTATATTTGCTCAGGGTTTTCGGTATGGCTATCAAACCAAAACCCACAAAAAAATACAAATAGCATGACGATGACGGATTTAAACGCGGATGTATCCTCAACCTCACTTTCGGAGTATCGGCGTTATAACCGTCAGACCTATTGACCTTATAACATCCATCCACGTAAGATTCCCGAAGCAAACCACGTGCAAAGATAAAGATACAAGATAAAACAGCCCAGTGTAAATGTCCGAGTGGTGGAGTACGTCCTGCCCGACGGTCATAGGCCAACTTGCTATCTTGAGATCAGTCTGCAGCAGAATGACCCATGGACATTGACCGTGTGAACGGTATATTAACCTGATGATCTTGGAAGGTCATCTTCAAGATCTCCTCCCCCCCTCACAGAATATCTGCCGATCTGCATCCCTTCTGCTCCTATATCAAACAGCACACACTGAGATAATCACCCACAATGCCATTCACATCCTCCATCCTCATCACAGGCGGTACCTCGGGCTTGGGCTATGCGACCGCTCTATCACTCGCAAAATCCCAGCCAGACACTCAAATCATAATCGCATCTCGATCCCCTTCTAACGCAGAGGAATCTATCAATTCTACCGTAGACAACAACAACGTCATCTACCTCCCACTCGACTTGACCACCCATAATGGCGTTCGAAAATTCGTCCAATCCTACGAGGACAAGTCCTTCCCACCCCTCAGAGCGCTCGTCCTGAACGCAGCTATCCAACATGTCGACAAGATCCATCTCTCCCCCGATGGATTGGAAGAGATGTTCGCGGTCAATCACGTCAACCACACACTCCTATTCTTCCTACTCAAGAAACACTTGACAGACGATGCTAGGATAGTAGTAGTCTCAAGTTCCACGCATGATCCAGCACTTAAGAGGGTCCCACCTCCGAACTACAGTACCGCCGAGAAGGCCGCTCATCCAGAGGAGGGTAAGCAGTTCGACACCCAAAATGAGGGATTTAGACGATACGCCCTATCCAAGCTATGTAACGTCCTCTTCGCCTATGGATTACACAGACGAGCCCAGGAGCAAGGGAAGGGATGGATAGTAATTGCCATGGAACCTGGCGTGATGGCTACGAATCTATATAGATGGTCAGGGTGGTTTAGCTGGGTACTGAGTTTCAGATTCATGAAGTGGTTTATCAAGGATATATTCACGACTGATTATGTGGCGATAACTCTGGCGAGTATGGCTGTAGGAGAAGAATTCGGGAAGAGGGAGAAGAGTGGGAAATATTTTACGGTCATTGATGCGAAGGAGATACCATCCAGTGAAGATAGTCACAAGCAGGAGCTACAGGATGATCTGTGGGACTGGACGATTAAGGAGACTGCGAAAGATGATGATGAGGTACGAGAGTTTGGGAGGTTGTAGATATAGGTCAATATTTTGGATATATTGTACTCTAGCTTGTATCATGCATTACGAAAATATGGATCATCGGAAACACAACTTAATCTTATGCTTTGTATGCGCCGCTAGAGGAACCTGACAAGGTGAGGTGCATATCGGGGATCACCGCCGCAAAGCTGGCAGCTGGGGCTCCATGTCAACCACTGCGATAAGTTAGATAGACAGCTTTCCACCTGCAACTGCAACCTGCATCTGCAATCCATGTTTCCCTTTCTTTCTTCTCTATTCCCACTCCATGAACCAGATTACATACCAGATACACGTACATCATTGAAACAGACCGATGATCAGATGGGGCGATAGTGGGAACACATCAACAGAGCAATATGAGCTAGTCCCATCCGAACAACCTCCTCTCGAGCGGGACGAGCGTGCGGACGGAGAGTACGATGATGACAGTGTCGATGCGGGTGAGTGTCCCATCAATCAATCTCACATGACGGGCAGATCTGTAAAGCTGATGATCTACCGTGAACACGTAGAACAAGGGACGGACATTCGATTCGCCAATGACCTTCCTGGACCGAGAGCTACTGCTTCTCAACTCAAGAGCCTTCGTCATGTACCGGGAGAAGTACCTTGGACAGCTTATACCATTGCCCTTGTTGAACTGGGTGAGCTGGCCTGATAGTTGTTCGTGAGATCACAGCTGAAATGTCATATCACAGCTGAGAGGGCATCATACTACGGTGTGGGCGGATTGTTCCCGTAAGTCCACTGGTCCCTTCTTGATGATCAAAACATCACCTTTTCCCTGTGTGCTTTGGACCACGATGTTTCATCACTTTCATGCAGACATCTGAGCTGAGATCTCGATTCCGTAGAAATTTCATCCAACGTCCACTCCCACCCGGAGGTCCCGGAACAGGTGCCCCTCCTCCCATCTCCCAAATCACCCCAGGAGCACTGGGCATGGGTTTACAGATTTCCACCGCTCTAAGCGTCATCTTCTCTTTGTTAGCTTACACTACTCCTCTGGTGAGCTATCATATCCCAAGCCGACTTGTGTGACATCAATGACATTATCATACAGCTCGGTGGTATACTAGCGGATATGAGATGGGGTAAATTCAAGACTATAGCTGTTGGAACGGGCATTGCTGGTGTTGCTCATGTGCTGTCCGTATATGGTGAGCCGATTATTGCTTTCTTTAAGGTGCATGACGATAGCTGATAAACTCGTTAGCCGCCTTACCATCTCTACTGCAGAACGGCGGGGCGTTCATACCATTTTTACTCGGGCTACTACTTCTCGGTGGATCAGCTGGTACGTTCTCTCTTTCACAATTTCTCGTCTACCTCTCAAGCACCCTTTTTAGGTTTATACGGTTCACCGTCAGTTCAAGATAACCTTAACTTTTGGACAAGTCGCTGATGTCAATTTTATCAGGTCTGATCAAGGCCAACATAGCACCGATAATGGCTGAGCAGTACATTCCCTCTTCCGATTATGTAGAGACTCTACCAAATGGAGAAAAGGTGATTGTGATTAGAGAATGTGAGTTAAGAGATCAATGAAAAAGCACAATGCACTGGGCTGACGGTGTGGCAAGCTGACGCAGCTACCATCCAAAAGATCATGTCTGCGTATTATGGATCAATCAATGTCGGCGCTTTCGTAGCTATCTCTTCGACTTTTGCTGAGAAAGTGAGTATTAGCAGTAGTCAGTTGTGCGAGAGCTTGTATACGACTTGATCAGCTGATATATCTCGTATAGTATGTCGGGTTCTGGCTGGCATTTTTGATACCTGGTGTGAGTCGTACTTCCCGAACTTGAAATCTGCAGAACACTCCATGCCCGGGCGTAAACTGATCGATACTTCTTGAATTTACAGCTGATATTCCTAATCATGCCATTTATTCTCCGACTCATCCACGCACACCTCGTCCCCTCCCCTGAGCCATCCTCATCGGCCCTGATAGATACGTATCATCAAGCACGTACTTATCTCTCATCCCGTCATAACACACCGAAACTCGAAGAAGAGGACCTGGAAACGATCGAACATACTTCCGATGATTTTGCCAAAATTTTACAGGCTTGCAAATTCTTTTCGTTCTTCATCATCTACAATATAGCGGATGGGGGATTGAACGCTTTGTTGATAAGTTTGGCGGGTTCAATGACTACCAATGTGAGCTGTTTCTCGCTTGTCCGCTTCTTATCGCGATATCATAGCTCACAGACGTTGCTGCGCAGGGGGTACCGAATGATTTCCTTGGACATGCGTGAGTGAACCTTGATCGCAAAGCAAAGTCCAACAAAGACTGATGTAGTCAGAGAAGGAATCCGCTGGTTATAGTGATATCCGTAAGTCAGCTTTCAAGCCAATGACGATGCGATATGATGTTATAAAGCTGATCATCAGTAACAGATCCCGATACTCAACCGATATGTCTACCCTTATTTCGCTTCGAAGAGAATAACATTCGGACCTGTCAAAAGGGTGGTAGTGGGGTTCCTCCTAGCTGCGGCTGGTATGGCCTGGGCAGCGATCGTCCAACATGTCGTGAGCTATCGATTTCGCTGCGGAGATCTAGGAATAAATAGCTGACGGCCTGCAAATTCGGTTCGCAGGTATACCAAACCTCGCCTTGTGGACATCAAGCTACAACGTGCGAAGAAGGCAGTGGAGTATCGCCTTTGGTAGGTATATCCATGCACTGTCAGGCTGATTGAGCTGATGACGATACATCCCGCAGAGCGCATGGTTGATATTACCCTCATTCCTCCTGTCAGGGCTCAGCGAATCATTCGCTGTAAGTGCTACCATTACCTGATCGCCTCGAAGCTCTGCTCTGAGAAGCAAAGGGAGCCGCTCAGCTGATATTGATGAGTTAATAGGTGGTAAGCGCAATGGAGATAGGATACATGTTATCTCCTCGTACGTCCCGCTCACCTCCCTCAGCTGCGTGGTTCAAGTCTATCTCCTGCCGTATCCAGCTGATATTGGACACATGGTTGCACAGCTTCGATGCGATCAATCATCAATTCCCTGTTCCTCTTCACTCAGGCATTATCAGCTGCGTCAATATTGGTATTTCTACCTATCATGCGGGATCCATACTTGGTCTGGCCATTCGTGATTACCGTGAGCTACCAATTTCACACCTCACACCCAGTCCACAAGTATGACACAGCTAATGACTCTGGATCGAATCAATCATGGTAGACAATAATAACGTTAATTGCCACTTGGATAGTATGGAGGTTATTCTCACATTTGGACCATAGCTCATAGATAACGACATAGTACATCAGACAAAGTCTCATGTATAAAGGGTATATCTAGAAAGTACATCGTTTCTATCTATACATATACATTAACATCTATTCTACTTCAACCTACATCCTACATCGCATAACAAGTCCGCCATTTATATTACCTATCGTCCATACTGTACATGCGGATGATCTCTCCCATGATCCACGTGATGATGATTACTCGCCGGTAACGGTACAGGGAACTGGGCACTTTCATTCCCATACCCAATCCCATTGTTTAATGTATAACCACTCGCACTGGTCTTTTCCCTCCTCAACTCCCCACTCTGCAACCCAGTGGATCTAGCCTCAGGGAACTGAGCAGTAGGATACAAGTTCTGGCGCTGAGGATTGAGTGAGTCCGTCGAAGAAGATTCGGCTGGCGGTCTGTAGGCATAGGATATATCTTGTTCGATCTCCACTTTGGGGCCGAGGGATTGACTTGATTGGTTCTGATAGGACATAGGGTGAGAGGAGGGGTCTACTTGGTATATTGACATGTTGTTTTGGGATTGATAGCTGCACATCGGAGTATTAGCGAAACTACACAGTGATATTGTGGTAATAAAAGGTAGAAGACAAGACGTGTCACGAGGACAGGATGTATGAACCAAAGAAGTATTCCGCAGTTGTGTGATGGCTTTTGTTTTTTGAATGCTAGCGAGACAAGCGTAAAAGGAGTGATCGTACTCACCTAATATCATATGGATTCTGATAACTCTGATGCCCCTGTCCATGCCCATGTCTATGATTCAAGATCGGACTTCTAGCCTCCACATCATCATCCTCCTCGACATTTACAGTCGGTCTATCCAGATTTCCATTTCCAATACCATTTCCATCGGGAGGGGCATCCCATTCTTTGTTCAATGGATTTAACGACACCCCTCGAGAGGCAGCTTCCATCCTGCAAATCAATGGTCAGATTAGACGACTCGCTTCGTGCCCTTGGACCAGGCTGCAAACTCACCTTCTCTTCCTCCAGACGTGGATTCTGGCTTGATTCATCTTTTTGTATATGTAATATCCTGCCCAGATTGTTACGACTAGACCGGGTATCGGGTTTGTCAGCGTCGTGGTCCTTCCGCAGGCTGGGGATACGATTTGAATATATGTGCATACACTATGTGTAGCGGTAGAGGCATGAAGAAAAAGAGGAGAGGAGAAAAAAGAGAGTACAACTTACTGACACCGAAAATCAAAACACCATTTGATATCCACTTCTCCTTCGAACTGGTGTCATCGTCATTCGCAAAGATCACACCGAGGTATACTACGATGAGCTATTATTGAGAAAGCAATGGATCAGCCTTATTTCCTCATGTAAGCTATATCCAATTACTCCTTGTTAGACAGAAAGCATGTTAATATGGGGTAAAGGGGATTATCTCACTTGTTTTGGTAAAGTCAAGATAGTCGCAATGGTGAATACCCAAAATCCAACACCACAAGTAGCAAAAACGGCAGCTACCAAAACGGGCCTATATCAATATTCCGCCAACCTCATTTAACCTGACCAGTAGCCTGATCAATCGGAAGTAAACTCACTTGAGAAATGGCTGCGAGGTGTGAACAACAACATTATTAGTCGTCAGTCGATCACATCAAACTTTTTCGTCACTTTCGGAAGCGATATACCACTCACCCTGGTATAGCACTAAATCTGATAACAAAGATCATCCAGAATCCCCCTTCCCTAACTACATGAGCCATAGTAGCATAATTGAAATTGTTCTTCTCGTATTTGGCAGCTGTGGATCGCAAACAGTATTTGAAGGCATAGAAATTTCCGATCTCGCCTAGCAGTGTTCCTGCTGCTGTTATACCGAATCTGACGTAGAGCATGGAGCAGATCAGCCTTGTGTTTCCTGAACAATTTCAGACGAGGGCGAGGAGAGGGGTGTAAGTATCGGTTTGTAGGCTCACCCGACCCATAAACCCCATACTACTCCTACTAAGATTGCTAAGATCTGACCATTAGAGTACATGAGCATTCACTCGATATACGTTAAATACCGTTGAGATTGAACAGATGCGGGACTCACCTCTTGACCAAATAAGGGAGGAAAAGAAAGCACGAAGAAGATGGCTAATCGTAAAAAGGGCTGGTCGTCAGCTGTTGATTCCTACCGAAGAATCAAATATATAGCAGCTAACCTATTGGTATCGTCCATCCAGCTGGTAAGCTGATATAACCGAACGATCAGCTGGAATCCTGCTACTATACACCAGAGGGACAGCTGAACCCACTCTTTCATCCAGTTCGCAAACGGTGTCATCCAGTCTACAATCTATCCATTCGATTTAGTGGGTCACTTAGACGAGCTGATAAATGCTTATGATGTCGGCACACGGGAGGTACTCACCTGATCATGATACACTGACATGAGGATAACCAGAACAGCACCGATCGCCAGGAGGATGTACCAATCTGTGGTAGTGATTCGAAAGATTAGCATTTCCGATCTGACATGATATCCAGCTGAACCAGCTGATCTGACATGATATCCAGCTGAACCAGCTGTTCTGACCGGGCAAGTCGCAGCATTCCCATCCCATAGTCCTCAACGTTGTCATCTCAACATACACATGGCTATAACATTCCTCCTCTTCTGACAGTCCATTTATCCTTCTCCAACACTCTAGTACTTCCTCTCCCGTCATATAATACTTCCACTTACCCCGACAGCCCTCCCCTGATAAGACCCAGACAAAGAAAATCAATCACTCACACCACCACTCCTTCCTGATCCAGAACCTCCACCCCGTCAACTTCTTCCAATCAAACATCCCCTTCTTCAGAAACTCCCTCTCAGCATCCTCGTCCTCCTTCGTCCATCCGTCAGGATACTCCTTCCCATTTCCCGCCGCCTCTGAGGGAGGCAGGGCAGGATGCGTAGATGATTCGGATGCGGATCGTTGCAATCTCGTTGTGGGACGGTGGTAAGATGGGTCGGGGGATGAGGAGGTAGAGGGTATATAGGGGTTATCGGATACTGATAGGTGATGGTTTTGCCTTTCGTCACGACGGCGCTGATAGTCTAGTTGGTGGGGTGGTGAGCGATAAGATGGTGGGTAGGGGTGAGAGGTCTCTGGATGAGTTGATGGATTGGGTGGGTCCATCTTTATATGTGAGTGAAAGCGAAGCTGTGACACCCAGGGTCTGATCTAGTTCTTCTAAGCTTTTCTTGATCTATCACGTTGATATTCAGTAATCGAAAATAGGCAGAGTCGAGTGAGCCAGCTAGATAGGTGAGATGGATTGTTGTTGTAGAAGCCGGCTCCACTCGTATCGTCGTCAAGGTGTGTACCGTACACTGTATATCTCGCTGAGCTGTTAAAGGATCTTCCACCCAATCGAATTCTCCTTTCACCGTTGTCACTGTTAAAAAGGGAGGTCGGTGCGTTGGTGTGATGTGTCGCGTTTACTGACGATGATATTGCTGATCTCCAGTATTGGGTGGCAATCTATGATCTATGCCATGATGGTATGTATGTATCTCCTATACTTTCTGCAATGTCCAAAGAGAGGTGCTATGCAACATGTTATCGATTGCTGTGTATCTTGTGTGTCATGCAGTGAGTTGAGAGTTGAATTTAAGCATACTCATACTGCCAAGCACCCGTACTCTGTGTGTTTCAGGTTGAATACCACATCGTTGTACGCGTCTGCTACTCGAGTAAGCCTAAAACGCGGGGTAAAAGTAAAGTCACGTGCAGCGAAAGAAACGGTAGAGAGGTATGGGTACACAGAATTTCTCGTTATATGCATGTCTGTAGATATGAGCTTTATGCAACGTACCCGTCGTATAGGTATTATGTATATACAGTCCTTTACCATAATGGGAGGTGCGCAGAATATGATGAACGATATATTAATATACAATAAGGATCGACCTCTGTTCCTCCATGTCTACCATTGATATATAAATTTACATCATTTCACTTCATCTGTCCTCGTAGATTCAACTCTCGATCCTCTTCTACTATCAAAAAGCGTCACCTTCTATACTTCCCATCGCTTCTCGGCAAGAATGGACTGGTAACTTATTCATCAATGCTCCGAAGTAAGAGCCTGAAGTTCTCTCAAAACTTCATCAATACTAGGTCGTCCAGCAGGATCATTATCCAAGCATCTAGCCATGATCTCCCCAAATACACTACCACATTCCAAAGAGGCATGTGGTCTAGGCATGTTCTTAAGTTCGATCGACCACAGAAGCGTACCCAAACCGTAGATATCCGCTCGTCGATCGTACTCGCCACCTTGACAAACTTCAGGTGCTCTTGCGCATCCAGTCGTCCACCTTGATTCCAAATCGCACAGGATAGCTTGATCACCTTGTACAAGGACATTGTTGGATGTGAGATCCTTGTGTAACATGTCTCGAAGGTGTAATTCCGAGATGGCGCGGGCGATGTCGATAGCCCAATGGATTTTGGTCCGATCAGAGGTTTTGATGGTTTTATTGTCCATCCAGTCGGTAAGACTTCTACCGAACTTGTTCGTCACGATTTGATCATCCCTGGTCCTACCCACAACCTGAACCAGGACTGCCACGCCTCTGACTTTGAACAGATTCTCAACCTCTTGAATGGTTCTTGGTTGTTTAGCATGATGGATATCATCATCAACGTCGACAAGGGGAAGAGATTTGAAGATATCGGATCCGATCGTAGATTGTACTTCTTTATCCCTTTCGGCCTCGACAAGCCCATCATCCTTCGGCATCAAATCACCATCTTCATCAATTTCACAGCCTTGTTGACTAATCGCAAGCTCTTCTGCAGTCATCTTCTCTACTCTATCCCCGACAATCCTGACTCCAGAAAAGGGTACGATGGGAGGATCCGCTTTGCGTTTGATGACTCGATCGGAGAATGTATCGGGGATTCGGACGATTTCGCAGAATGTACCATTGTGAAGGAAGACAGCACCTGCGTCATTGTAGAGCGTGTTGAGAAGCTGATCGATGGACTGCGTAGTTTCATGGGTAATGACTAGTTGAGCGTCCGGTTGATGGTGGGTGGCGTGCCCGGAGGGAATTGAGGTAGCATTGGCATGTGACATGATGGTAACAGTGGTTCTTGCTTCTTGTTCTGCCTGAACGGGAGGAGCTGTAGCTGTATCGACTGGCCGAAGACTAAGTTTACCTATGAATTCTGTTTGAATGAGGTGAGAGCAACTTTTCAACCCGCAAAAGGTAAAGGACAAAAGAAGAACTGCTTACTTCGATGATATCATCACCAATGTAGACCTTTCGTCACAGTCCTGATGTAGAAAGATATTCTGTCGTGTAATGGTAGGGTTGAATTTTGATGAAGTGGGAACTATTTGAGGTTTGTATAAGGATTGTGTGAGGATTGTATAAGGATTGTATAAGGATTGTATAAGGATTGTATAAGGATTGTATAAGGATTGTATAAGGATTGTATAAGGATTGTATGAGGGGAGGTTCGAAAAGCAGAAGGTCCAACGTAAACTGTAGAACGGCTGCTTATCTTGAGAAGATCACAAGCTGGTATGTGTGTATGTGCACAAATGTGCGGGATCAAGCACCGTGAGTCATCGAAATTGGGCGGACAATGCTCACATAGGAACACTTCCATTGCACATAGAGGCTTGAGAGCAGGGTGTCGCATGTGGCAGTTGAGGTTGATTGAGCAGTCAAACCCTCTCAGCAGAGAGACTGAAGATACACCATACATTATAAATATGCATGATATCCAGACAGCAAAGAATGACTGACGTTGGAGAGCTAGTTCAGAGAAGATAAGGGATTCGCGTTCGTTTGTATAACATCATGAAACGTACAAAGCACAAAGGATGTTTTGTAATCCAAAAGATGAACCACGTGAACCAAGGCTGTGAAGTGTAATACCAATGAGATTACAATCCATTGGGGTGAGTGTGCTTCACGTGGTTGAACGTAGTGCCTCGGATGGTCTTGGAAGGCACACAGATGCTCCCACAACCTCTGGTAAGAGGGGCGCCATCTTTGCTATACCAGGCGGTCTCGGGAGCATCGGCGTACTCATCGGTCTTCGGAACGTTGAGATGGAGTCGTTTGTCGGGATGAGTAGTTTCCATCCATTGTTGAGTTTCGTCGTCGCCCACTCTAGAGTAAAGTCCGAGATAGGTGGAGTCAGGGATGAGCGCTTGGAAATCTCTGAGCAATTTCTCGGGGATAGGAGCTTGTCTTGTGGTAGAGTATTCGTAGGGTCTTCCGTATCTATCCCATCTCTTCTCAAAGAATTCAGTGTTGGCATCTTTGGCAAAAGGTTTCATAACGGGACCATCTTCGACCATGAGTTCATTGGGGAAGATGGGAAAGTGGCGGTGAACGAGAGAAAGACCGAATTTGTCTTCGTAGGGAACAAGGAGATCAGTGACCTTGGCAAGGACGTCATCAAAGTTGACGGTAAGAAGGGATTTGATAGCCTCTTCGAGGTCAGGGAGGGTCAAGTAGAACGCGGCGGGGTCGTTGACTGAGATCAATAACAGATACGCTCATCAGCGAACTTCATCATGACAGCTCAAGTATCTGCAAAAACGTCTAAAGGCTCACCAATGTTGGTCTTTTGCATGTCAATCGTCTTTGCCTTATCGAGGCTCGCGACATCCCCTTGATCTCTGAAACGTAAGAAGTATCTGTCAGCCTAGCCCTTCTGAAATCTCGCTGAAGTATGTCGAACAGGAAACCAAGCTACAAGATGAGAAATGGCAACTTACTGAGGGTTGACCTTGGTGTCGATGATTGCTGACATCCTGAGTGACATTTGCTTGCTTGATTGGTAAAGGTAGTAGGCTATGGGACTGATGTTGAGCGAAGTGGATTGTTGGGAGTAGTTATTCGAACTGTATTGGGAAGTGAATTGGATGGCGAAGAAGTCAGATCGATCGTTGTCCAAAAGGTGGAATATATATACCTTTCAAGCTATCTAAACCTGGTGAGAAACCTGTAACTCCAGAGACTGAATCTCGCTCACGAAGCATAGTGGTCACATATGGTGCTGATCATCGCCGTATGACCTTGAGAAGTATACATCATGTTTGCCAATTTTGTTTTCACTCTGATGGCACCACACGACTGTCAAGAAGTCAACTAGCTTCCCACCCTCAGAATCTCAGAATTGTACACAAGTGTTGTCGTATTGTTTATAGATTGTGGAGCACAAGGCATGTAAGTTATCCCGCTTCGTTTTGCGTTGTTGATCGGTCAGAAGCCCCGGCCGAACACTCTGCGCCTTCAACTCGATATTTTGATCTGTCGCCGCCTAATTCAGTAATCTTCTTTACAAGCCTTCCGTTGAAGATTTCTCGGCAAAGTTAACAGATAACAAAAAAAGATTAGAAGCAAATTTCAGATCGATTTCAGATTTGTTTGTGTGATGTACCTTAAAACCACACAACGCCTATTCGAATTAAAACGACCCCAAGTGACGTGTAATCGAGAGCACATTCGAGCAACCGTAGGAGGACATTCAGAGGATGGTCGTATTTGCGGTGAGTTGGAAGAGTCCATTCTCGAGAGCACATTCGAGCAACCGTAGGAGGACATTCAGAGGATGGTCGTATTTGCGGTGAGTTGGAAGAGTCCATTCTGTATTTGTGTGAAGGAGGTGTCATTGTAGCTGTAATGTAGCATACGACGTCCTTTTCACGATGGTCGACCGACATCGGTGTAGGCTGTGCGAGTCTCACAGCCCCAACGCATGTGGACCATAATGAGGTACACTGACGTCACATCAAGGCGTGTTGGGAAGCATGAAAGGTCGTTTTGATGCCCGTTGTGAATTATATGATCAATCAAACTAAAACTTTTGCGCCCAATGTTCAAAATTATATTCGTCCTCGAGGCCCAATTCATCATCCACACTGTGAATTGTGTGTTCTTCTCGTTGACCGCATGGTGCCACTTTCGAGGACACACACACAAAACCCCATTGATACTCAAGAACTTCGAGAAGCTTCATCGGTGAGAAATGCTGCCTGTATCTGCTGACTCGGAGCTACATTGAGCTTGATATGATTGTTCCTCCGGGTTGGTATGCGATCTCATGGGAAAATTCGATTGTCTGCTTCGCATTTCTGAGGGTCGACCACAAGTGTGCTTCTTAAATGCGCCCTCTCTTGCGCATCCTCGCTTCGACATGGAAACCCCTGGTCATCAAAGTCATTGTAAAGATGATTGCCGACTTATCTCGCCAAATACACTCGGCAAAAGTGGTCTTTCATCGTCTCTCATGTAGCGAAAGAAACGTTAGGCAAGGACGGACACCTGTCAAGAAGGTATAAAAGGTAGTATTCCAGGAGTCTTACGGCCTATCTTTCCCAGTCCATTCTCTCAACCCTACACCGAGCCAAATTATACACACACATTTGTCTTTGCTATTGTTTTGTCTCTGTTCAGCAAACCCACCTATAATTCACATTATTTACCAAATATGTCGATCCTCGGTTCTGACAAAAACACTGATTCGTGAGTGGCACTTCACTGATTTCTCCCTTCGGCTGTGATGTCTACCTCGATGGTAATTCCATGGCACTGGCGGATAGCTGCTTACTTAATGCCTACGCACAGAGTCTTAGAAGCAGCACACGGTGCTGGTCATAAAGTACAGCTTGATAGCGCCGAAGTTTTGACCAAAGGTGAGGACTATCTGCCGTATTCTGTAGACTATGCAGGCGAGCTGACTTGGTACATGTCATGATCAAAGGTGACACCAGAGCTGCCGAGCTCTACAACTCCCTTCCTAGTCTCGAAGCAGCTCTCAACAGTCTCAAGAGAGTAAACTTTGATGAATTCCTCGCCGACGTGTCCGACCTTCTTGCCCCATACGGTGACGGATTTGGACTTTCACTCATTCATCGACACTTTGACCTTCTTACCGATGAAATGATGGTCGAGAACGGCGACACAATGAAGCCTGTGTTCGCGTCTGCTCAAGACTACGTCAAGGTCTGTGAGAAGCGATGGGACCGAGAAGGTAGAGCGTATGAATACTCAATCGAAGAGCAAAACCCAGTTCCTTCCAAATTGCTCGAAGATTTCAGAAGAGTTGTTCCCGCCGATGCCTCTTTAGGTCTTTACTCTAGAAGAGGGGACGACGAATCTGTTCAATGGGTCGAATTTACCAATGATGACCAGAGATGTCATTGGCTTGTACCAAGAACCGAAGAGATTGAAGGTGCCCCTCAAACTGCTTGGTATTCCAAGGACGGTAGACCCCTCACCAGGGGATGCGGTTCAACGTGTGTGTCAAACGGTAAGAAAGGTGGAGTTATTAAGAAAAACCGTCGTTGCTAGCCCCAAGAAATAAGACCCTTTTGGTGAAGATCTTCGTACCCTTATTGTAGGTCGCTTATTATATGAGTTCCCAGTGTGCATGTAACGTCATTCGTCCTCTCCCTTGTGTTGGCCATCCCCTTACTGTATTTACCGTAGCTATATGGTGGAGAATCGCAAATTTTCAGTCTTTGTTGTGCATGCATCAATGATTTGGGCATCTTGAAGCTTGTGAAACGGGTAGACGCCTGGTATGCTAGCTGGTTCAAGGCTTTTATGCATGCATGTCTGCGATGGGCAGGGAGCAATACCCGATTGGAGATCCCTAGTCAAACTACTGGCTGAGAGGTGTGTGGACGCCGTTCAAACACACTCAACGGCGATATATGTAAATCGACCTGAGACATAAGATGTTATACCATGGATCCCCCTTCCTATCATATAAAATTTCCTTGGTGCACGTATGAGACATATTACAGCCATCAGAGAAATCGCGTTTATCCACGATAGAGCCGCTGCACAGAAAGGGGGTCGGGTGTCCAGAAGGGCCATCTTGTTTAGAGCTGTTAGGACGTACACTGCGTTCTTCTCTAGAAATTAGCGTTGGTATCTCATATCGACGTACAAACCGATCTCATAGTTAAGCTGATTCAGGTGTACCAGCTAATATCATCTGTTCGATCTTGAACACAAGGTGCAACAATGCGACTGAACTAAATCACGATCCGAGAGCGGGGAAAACTCTTGCATACCTTTGCTATATACTGTATAGAACGCCTACGTTACCCACAGTCACCCCATCACGCATCTCCATGACGATCCTGTCCAATCCAACGACTGTCCGAAAGATAGCCATCTCATTTATTATCATTCTCATACCACTGTCATGTCCGCAGTAATGAGAGTATCTAACCCTGGGAACAGAGAAGCAGTTTGAGGAAGTTCTTTGAGTTCAGCGATAACTTCATCGATAGTAGGTCGCTCTTGCGGCTCGACCGAAAGACATTTCGACATCAGGCCAGCGAAGACGCCAGTGCATTTCAAGTTTCGATGAGCTCTTGGCATATTTCTATTTTCGATCGTCCATAGCAAAGTACCAAAGGCGTAAATATCCATCGTCTCGTTGAACTCGGTACAGACCTCTTGAACGAGCTCGGGTGGGATGGTGTGACTAGTATGTGGACCGGACTCCAAGTCGCAGAGAATAGCATGTTCCTCATCATACAAGACGTTATTGCTGGTGAGATCTCGATGGAAGATGTTTCGCATGTGTAAGGTTTGAAGACCCAAGACGATATCGACGATCCATTGGTATTTCCATTCCTCGGGGAAAGAGGCTTTTCCGCCTTCTGGCAAGAAATTCATTAAGAGACTAGTGAGATCCTTGCCGAATTTGAGGGTGATGAGTCGATCGTTGTCGCTTCTTCCAATGAGTTGAACCAAGTAAGGATAGCCCTGAACTGAAACGAGGTTTCGGATCTCTTGGATGGATCTTGGCAACTTGGCATGATGGATGATCTCGTCGAAATGAACGAGAGGAAGGGATTTGAAGACATCGGAGGCGAGAGCAAGTTGAACATCCTTCAAACCCTCACCATCAGTCCACCTTCCATCGGCATCCTGACCCCATCCTATATCTCTTTTGAAGTACTTCTTTCTGTTCTCTACTTGTTCCAGAGTCATTGGTTCAACTTTATCGCCAATGATGAGCACCCCAGGAGAAGTAGTCTTTGGTAAGATACCGAAGTCGTCTTCGTTCATCAATCGATCGGAGAGAGTTCCAGGCACTCTTCGAACTTCGTAGTAGGTACCTTTGTAGTCCATGAATCCACCAGGGATGATACCTGTCCATGCATCGCAGAGTTCTGAGGGGAGAGTGTCTTCGTGATTTTCAAGGTCATCGCTCTTTCGAGTACTACAAGAGCGACATCCCGTTCAGCGATACGATCAGGCTACGGGACGTTGCGAGGAGACTGATCACTCACCTGGAGTCAGTCTCGTGTTCCATCCTGATTCCTGAAGCTCGTTCTTCCGCCTGCACGATTGAGGGCTTGGGAGAGTCCTTGATTGGAGCTCGAAGGTTAGAGATGTCGTGAGATCTGCGTAGGCGATGGTCAGTTTCGTCAGGCTTCGTTGACATATGGTAGAAGATTGAAACTCACTTGTCCATATTTTCGCTCGTTCTGATCCAGAGCAGTCTTTAAGATGACCGACAGAAGACGATCTTGTATCTTGGGAAGAGGGGTGTTTGAAGAGTTTACGAAGAATGCGTTGAGTTGAGGAAATGAGGTAAAAGTGAAATTGAAGGAGTGGCGAGGGAAATGAAAGGGAAGGAAGAGGTAGAACGATCAGAATCCCATCGTACATGCTAGTAGAGGGGAAAAAAAAGAATCAACACCATGTGATAATTTGATCAATCCCGCTATGACCTCTCTGAAATACAGATCTAGTGTCAAGGTCCGACCGTGTAAACACACACGTACGAACCGCACGAATTGATCCGAGCGTTGCCTGTTGCCTAGAATTGAGATTGATTGTAACAACCTCACATACACACTAGTGTCTCCTGTGTGAACCATGCGGTGCCACTCGGCCCTCTGTGATGGATAATGATGCCAGTGTGTGTTATCTGTCGGCGTGATTCGTACATACTCACTGTATGTGGATCTTTCTCTCTCTAGACCTCACATCAATGCATACTCTCCACTCAACCCTCCAAACCCTTCTCAAAATTCATCAACCCCCACAGCGCCACCCTCGTATCCTTCCCTCCACTTACCAACCACCTCTCCCTTGCTGATACACTATCGTTCTCATCCTCATCCCCTCCACTATCGCTATCATCCTCTATATCGATTGTAGATTGATCTTCCAACTCTCTACCATTTTGAGACGATTGGTCGGAAGGATTTGGAAAGCAGAGAGTATGTACTGTCTCACGATGCGATGAGAGCGTTCCGAGTGGTTTGAATGTTTCTGCGGAGAAGAGGCGGATCCTGCCATCTCAAACGATTAGCTTTACCCACTCAATTGTTTGTCACTTAATCTCAACTCACTTCCCATCCCATCCTCCTACTGCTACTACTTTCCCACTGGGATTGACAGCTACAGAGGAATTACCGATCGATTTCGTCCCGTGATCTTTCATTATACTTTGATCGTCTGTAGCAACCTTGTCTTGTATCACCTGCATAACGACGTACAATCAGCTTTCAATCATTCCCTTCTCCAATATACATCACATCGGACATCGGCTTGAAATGGACACAAGCAAGATCTTGAGTAAGATCGAAATACTCACCCTGCCAAAATCATATCTCACCAATCTATGATCCGCCGAAACGCTCCACCCATACCGTGAGTACCTGTCCACATCCATTCCCATTACAGCTTCGTTATGCCCCTTTCCTCTCCAAAACATCTTCCACGGGTTGTTTTCAGGCGAACTTGACATTCTAGCGTCGTACACGCTGTCTATAGATTTCAGGGATGAGAGGTAAAGTTCGACTCGACCATCCTCGTAGCCTATTGCCAGACTGATCTGTGAGGTTGAAGGGATTTGTCGAAGGTGGATTGACATTATTAGACCTGGTCGGTGTCAAGGCGAATCATCAGCTACTCAGACGATCAAGAGTGTGAGATTTAGCTGAACAGATAGTCACCTACCTGAGCGAGTTTGTTCAGGTATTACTGAGTCTTTCGTGAGGGATGTAGTCTTGGGTATATAGTTGATGGAAGCGTGTATACGTCTCATAGATGGAAGGTGGTATATATCAACCTGACATCGAATCTATCAGCTTTTCTTGCCAAACATATGTAAAAAGAGCCTTATGCGAAAAGCTGACTCACCAGTTCGGAGTCAAGCAAGCTGGGTACAGCGATCAATGCCTCCTGCTCTTTTCCCTTTCCCTTCCCTTGACCATTCATTTCTTCCCTCCCATTCTCATCCTGCATGGGGAGTAAAGGCAACAACGAGAATCTACAGAAATTGAGCGTATTCGTCGGCAGACTCTTGATCACTTCCAATCCCTTCTTCGGGGTGTTACCGATTCCAGAAGATATATAAGGTCTTTTCAGAGATTCATAGAAATGTATGATATTATCCCGTCCGTGACTGTCCACATGGAACCTACCATTAGCCATTCCCACTTTCCTCGTTGATATGAAGAAATGTCAGAAGGGAAGAGCTATACGTACCTTATCAAACCTCCCTGCCATTCTTCCAGCCCCAGTATCCCACCCTCATGGGCTTTCCAATATGCTACTACTCTCCTTACTTTTAGATCTAGTACGCTTATATACCCATCTTGGTCTCCGGAGTATAAGAGGGTGTTGGACGGGTTGAAGTGGACTGAGGAGATTGGTGAGTGGTGTGTTCGGAGGAGATGGAATGGGGGTGGTGGGGAGGGCATTGGTCGGTTCATGGTGATTTGTTAACTTTGGTGACTGAGCGAGTAGCTTGTGTCTACAATTCCGATTCCGAGATGAGTGGTGTAGATATTGGATCAGTGGACTGAACAAAGCAGGAAGAGGAATGGAATCTTAAGATCTTGATGTTGTTGAGGTTGAATTCGATTGATCCGTCGGAAAGAGCAAATGTTTCAACGGAGATGAGGTGATACTCCGTTTCAAGCTGAGTTAGTAACTAGTCGAGTACGATCACCGCATTGCGAGAAGGGAGGAAGAGATCTGGATCATTTGAGTTTTGATTCCGGCAAACGTCACTTACCAACCAATCCTCTCTCTCTCTCTTTTTCTGGATAAATCAAAGTAGGATTTGCCTCATCGATCTCCAGTACATCTCCGAGGCTCACCCCCAGCATCACCACTCTCCCAAGATGTCCTCAGCTTCCCCAACAACCAAGCTACTCCTCAACGGAGAATATTTCCCTCAACAACCCAAACAGAACCGGAACTACTCGACATTCTCAGATATCCACTCCATCAGTAATGGTCACCCTCCTTCTAACTCTGAGGAAGGGTACTTTGACGAGACATCAGGCGAATCAACTCACAGAACGAGCATTTCTAAACCGTTCCCTCATAGGCGGGGGAAGGGAATGACGATGGAGGAAGTACATGCTGGGGGTATCATTTCAGAGGAGGAGAGGTCGGTATTGGAATTTGAGGGGATACCTCTGGATGAGAAGGAGATTAAGAAGTTGCCTAGGAAGGTGTGTATATCATTCTTTCTCGTGTCTCATACTCCTATGCTAGCTTATTGTGAATTCCTCCTTTCCTGTCAAAGAGAACAAGACGATGGTGCTAATATAGACCATGGTAGCTACGACCATACTACGAGCACCTCTCCCTCCTCTACACGCACTATCAAGAAGTAGACTCCCTCCTATCCGGTTCACTCCCTCACGACATAGCCATCTCCTTCTCACCCCAGCGGAGCTACCTGCAGAGAATAGGTGATCTGGAGGAAGAGGTGTCAACCCCGCCGGGGCAGATGCCTAGGAGGGGAAGTGCATGG
Organism: Kwoniella bestiolae CBS 10118; assembly: GCF_000512585.2. Taxonomy (NCBI): domain Eukaryota; kingdom Fungi; phylum Basidiomycota; class Tremellomycetes; order Tremellales; family Cryptococcaceae; genus Kwoniella; species Kwoniella bestiolae. The sequence goes on from NC_089245.1 coordinate 1,889,085, forward strand.
AAGATTAAGAAAAGTAGGATGATCGATCAGGCTCCCGATGAACATGATGAACATGAGGGGTCGGGGTTGTTGGGTTTGGGAGGTGGTGGGGGGTCGAGTAAGGAAGAGAGGAGGGAGAATTTGGCGAAGCTGGCTCTGAATGGTGAGGTTTCTCGCACTCGTTGATCTGGATTCTTTCGCTGTTCAGCAAGAAATTCTTAGAGAAGCTTTTGGTGACTTAGAGCAGAATGTTGACTCGTGTTGTTTTCTTAACGCAGTGAACACGGTTGTGAACGTCTTACTTGTCGCTGCGAAGGTTATAGCCGTCTTGTACTCTTCCTCGATATCCTTAACTGCGTCTTTGGTAGATTCAGCGTTGGATCTGTTGAGTACATTGATCATACTGGGAACGAGCTGGGCTATAGGAGTTCAAACGGATAGACACAAGGTGAGCAAAGTATTTCCCTCACATTATGTCTATCTTTTACAACTGGTAGCTGATTATCTGGACGCAATAGTATCCTGCTGGTAAAAGACGGTTTGAACCGCTAGGAGTGGTGAGTCGCTCTGTTCACACTTACAACTCAAGAGCAGTCTTACAGTATCAAGCGCGATGATCGTAAGGAGGTCATTGCTGATGTATTCATCCTTCATACACCAGCTCATCTTCTCAGTAGCGATGATTGCATCCTTTGTCCAAGTGTTCATCGAATCTTTTCAAAGAGCTATGAAACCCTCTGAAGAAGCTCCTGTAGACTTAAGCTGGCTGGGAATAGGGTGAGCTTGCATATATGCTATACAGCCTGAGATGTGGCTAAGCTAATTTGGTATTATGGTCGAATAGAGTAATGTTAGCTACTATAGGAATTAAGTCCATCTTGTCAGTTGTCGTTGACCTTTTCGAATGACAACCCTGGCTGATCTTAGGCTGCTCTGTGTTATAGGTGGATATGGTGTTCTCGTATACCTTCGTCCGGTGTTCAAGCGCTAGCTCAAGATGCAGAGAATGACGTGTTCTTCAATATCATGTCTTTGGCTTTTCCCGTATGTCCCGCCTCTGTTCTCATATCTCCCCAAGTCAAAGAGGAAGCGCTAATTGTATTACTTGGGGCTACACAGTGGATAGGGACATTCTTTCATTGGAGATTGCTCGATCCGATAGGAGGTATGGTCTTGTCAACGTATATTATCGTAGAATGGATCAAAACGTTATTGCAGAATTTTGCGAATCGTAAGTGATATTGAATCTAGCTGAATCATACTTCGTTGACATGAATATCAGCTGATGACTATATGATGCAATTCAGTATCTGGTAAATCAGCATCGAGAGATCAGATTACCAGGGTATTGTATCTTGTATCACGATTCAATCCTGTTCTGGAGATTGCAGATGTAGAATGTTATCATATTGGGTAAGCTAGTCTGTCAATTTCGATCTTCAGGATTTGCGTCAGCTTACAATGAGAACGTTGAACATGGTAGAGACGACCTGATCGTTGAGATTGATGTGATACTGCCCAGATCAAGTTCCTTACATTTTGCTCATGACGTTGGCGAGACTATACAGTGAGCTGGCATGGTCCTGACTTTACAAGGCTGATTAAGCTAATGTATTTGCTATTGCCATTGCGTAGATGTGTGTTAGAAAGGTAAGCTGACAGTTCAGACTCAAAGGAAACAGCTGACCGATGACTCGGCATGTACCATATAGTCTGGATGGAGTGATTAGAGCATATGTGCATTGCGATTACTCTTCGCAAAACCCGTGAGTCCAATCATAGGTCATGCAGCTTATGACATTGCCGGTTGCATTGTGCTGCATTGTGCAAATATGGAACTCGATGCTGACCATATGTTAACTGTTCCTTTGCATAGTCTACAACACACGTCCCGTCCCGCACCACTCCCGGCATCCCAACTTCGCGCATCATCCAACTCATCTTCAAGCTCTGGAACACCCACACCTAGACCTACCAATCATATTCTCAGTGCCATCCAGGAAGGAGCGGTAAGAGGTGGAGGAGCGAATGTGATGGTTCGAGGTGGTCAGGGTGGGGTACCGGTTGAATCGCCTGGTGAGATCGAGGTGTAAGGTGTGAAGTATGATGCGGAACTGAAACACAAATCTCAGACATTGCATGAACATTATCGTACGATTGGTTAGTTGCACATTAAGTGTTTGTCATGTCGATCCATACCGCATGATTAGTTGTTTGGTAGGTTGGATGAGGAATAGAAGGGATAGAAGGGATTAAACGCCACACAAATCCGTTGTAAGCTGGTCATCGGAAATATTCTCATGCGTATACATGGGTTGGGTCGTGGTCATGCATCATCAACATCGTCATCATCGGGCAACGACTATTTAGGATCAGTACACTGTACATTGGAAAAGTCGTTGTAACCTCGTGTCTCTCAGTGATGGGTTCAGGGTAATAGCAATGGTAGATACGCGGTGGTCAATGCGTGAGTGAGTGCTTTGATCTGTGATGGTGACAATGACATCGACGATGGAATAGGTAGTGAAGGTGACTTTTGTATCACTTTACAACCAAGTAGTATCAACGGAGCTAACGATGACAAAAATATGCCAGAAGATACTCGAGTTGACCATGATGAACGTTACAACCCCTCGAGGCTATGTCGACGAACTCCATTCCGATGACGCCGAACGGTATGTTGGTAGCCATAAGCCGACTGTTGTGTGGAATAGACACTTTACATCCCTAATCTTTTCATATAAACAAACCAAGATCAACCACCGCACGCGAAATAGCAGCGTGACTGATTTTCTTTTGTTATACACTAACATACCCCCTTGCGTTGTATGGGTGGTTGAACGATATTCTACTTCTACAATCGACGTGATGTTTATCATTCAACGTTTTACACCATCTCTCACTATTCCTTACGCTTGGATCGATGGGGATGTAAACAAGTCAATGCCATGCATATATTACACTACACTCATCACTGACCTCTTTGTATACTCACTAAACATCTCCTTCTTCCTCTTCTTCTCTCTTTGTCATCTTACGATATCACCAACGTCTACGTCTACGTTTTCTTGTTCCCACTCACTCTCCTCTTCCCACTTTTTATGACGATTAATGAACTCATGTTCTCATAACGTCTTCTTACGCTCCTTGACGATCACATCACACGAAATCTAGATCACTCAAATGATATAGAAACGTTACTTGTTACCTTCATCTTTCAACTACCATTTACTACCTGCCTCTTGCTTGCTCTGGCATTGCTAAAAACAGCTTCAAGTCTCATACTCTTGTAGAGTACCCTCCCTATCTTACCCTCACGAACAAGTATCTTGTACCCCTCCCTTTTTCAAAATGGTCAACAACCTCACCGCCCAGCCGAAACTGAACAAACCAAAATCCAAGATCCGTCTCCGTCTCGGACTCGGCTCGCCCCCTCAGAAGACCCAACCCCAACCCCACCAGCAACAACACTTATCACCTAACCCATCGCCTCATCCATTGGCATCTTCCACTTCCACCTCTGCCTCGGGGGTATCACGCACAGACTCCAGATCAGCATTCACATATGATTTTTCCTCTACGCCTTCACCGCCCCATCGGACTGAATTCGATACTATCTCTTATAATACCATTTCACCCGAGTCGCTCATCTATCAGAATCAAACCACTCAAAACGATCAGACCATAAGTCAGGTACAGGCATATGAAAGTTCTTCAACCCTGCTTACATCCTCAGAGGGGGGTAATGGAGAGTATCATGTCGAATATCCCTCCACTTCGAACCAGGAAGGATACTACGAAAGTGCGGAGAGTGTAGAAAGTGTTCCGCACGAGGAAGAGGTAAATGAAAAATACGATAATGGTGAATCAACCCTCCATCCAGCAATTTCTTCCATAACCTCAGGAACAGACGATATTTTTTCGTTGACGGACCAACAACTGTCCGACCGATTCACGTTCATCTCGGAGATTGGATTTGGGAATTGGGGGAGTGTGTGGTTGTGTAAGCCTAAACATATTCGGTCGAGCTATCTCCTCGAACACCACCCCGGAGGGGGCATGGGGATGAGTGAGAATGAACGTGCCATTGTTAGGCTGGGCAAGAAGGCTGCGGTCTCTGGGGGGACGGGGGCTGGGGGGAAGGTGGCTGTGAAGTTGGTTCATAGGTCTAGGAGTGCTGTGAGTGAACGCTTTTCTTCTTTTGCTGCACATCTCTTTGAGCATTCACATCCTCAGTCATATATATCATACTTCTTGTGGATTCGAGTAATCTTGGGTGTGTATGAGAGGACTAAAGAGCTAACATTCGGATGTTTGCGTATAGACCACCGCTGCGAGAGTACGAGCTCTTTGGGGTGAGATGAAGATCATACGATCGTTACGACATGAACCTCATCCTAGTATCATCCAGTTTGAGGCTTTTGTGATTACTCCGAGTTATGCGCTGTAAGTGCATTCCCACCTGTTCTTACTAGTAAAACTTTTATACATATCCATGTATCTTCCTTTCCCATGCTCATTTGAGCAACTTGCCGTCATTTCCCCCTTGAAAGCCGAAGCTGACATCCAGCTCACTACAGCGTCATAATGCCACACCTCTGCGAGCTCATACCCGTCTGTCTCCCTCCCGCTCGAGCTACACCATACCTCCGTCAACTCGCTTCGGCAGTAGGGTACCTCCATGAAAGAGGGATAACTCACAACGATATCAAGCCTGCCAATGTACTGCTCAGTCATAATGATATCCCCGTATTGGTGGATTTCGGTTTCGCTCAGCAATGGGATGTAGGGGCGAGAGGTAGTTTCCTGAGTTCTATCTCTTGGGGTACTCCTGAAGTAAGTTACTCCACACGTGATACACTCAATAGTGTGATGATGCTTAGCTGACTTGTGCTTGATCTGTTCGTAGTACCTCGATCCTATCAGAGCTAAGGGTATGCCCCACGATGAACGTGCTTCGGATGTATGGTCATTGGGCGTAAGTAGAACGGGAACTTGGAGTCCATATCATCAAAGCTTACAATCCTACTGCTTCTCAAATAGATCACAATGTTCGAGATCCTTATCGGTCGAACGCCTTTCGAAGAGAACGAGGAAGAGCAATTCGCCACTCCCGAAGAGCTCGTAGTGTACTACGAGAGATCGAAGAAAGGTAGATGGGTTGGTCAATGGTCAATGCCAGAAGGTCAGTTGTTTGAGAAACGTAGACACCATGTCATCAACTGACGTCTCTTACTTTATATGATCCAGGACTCGAAAATCTCCTCCGACATATGATCCAGCCTGATCCAGCTTACCGAATCACCGCAATGCAAGCATACCATCATCCCGCCCTTCAGCCCTCCGCACCTAGCGTCATCATCACACCTCACTTCGTTAGGGCTGCAGCGTCGTTTGATGGGTACGATCAAGAACCTATCCCCGCAGAGTACACCGAAGCGTTGGCCGCTGCTGGTACAAAGGAGAAGAAGAAGAAGAGAAAGACCAAGAAGGATGGTGCACACCACCATAACAAGGATAAGGGTACTACCCGCCACTCTCACCGAGCTACTACCCCAGCATTGGGAGAATCGATCAAGCAACATACGAGTATCTCCAAAGCTAAGAGTACTGGTAAAGGTGATGAGAATGATAAGGAGAATGTCGATGATGATGCTGAGAAGGCATTGAGCAAGTTGGTAATTAGGAAGAGAGCTGAGGAGATCAAAGATAAGGAAGATGAAAATGATGATCCTACTCGTGAGTGTTTTCAGCTGATTTGTCAAGGTTGCCAATGTAGCTGATAGATATCATAGCTACCAAAATACTCAAGCCTGCTCAACCTCTCAGAATCAAGGAACTCTCTCTTATAGGTAAGCTTACTTGTCTACCGTTATTGAGTTGCCTAGATGAGCTGACTACTTTCTCTACAAAGCCGACAAGAAGGTCGTCCCTCGAACGTCCAACTCGAACCTCACCAACCTCTCTCGACCCAGCTCAGCGGCTGGTCAAAGTACTGCTCAAGGTGTACTTTTTCACGCCACATCTACATCTACTCTAAAAGACAAGAGGGTATCAGCATTATCAACCACTTCGACCGTACCTAAATCAAAGGAGGAAGCAGTCTTGAAAACGATGAAGTCTCTCGAAGGCACTCGGAAATTGGTACATGCTCATGATAAAGCCACCGAAGCGATCGCAGCTATCAAGAGGCATGCTCCGGAACCTCCCAGACCCAAATCACTAGATTCCGCTGTGGAGCTCAAGAAGGCTGATTCGGTGTCTAAGAAGGATGAGGAGAGACGAAGTTTGGGTGTTGAACGTGCTGTTCTGGTTGATGTGAGGGAGGAAGAGGTTGATATCAAGGTTAAGGAGGGTAATAAGGAGGTTGATACTGGTGGGCTCACATATCTATGATCACCTCAATGTCACAGTAGCTGACAATATATGAGTAGTAATCCACTTCCATGGACACGGGAACAACCAGCCTATGAGGCCTGCTGAACCTATGTCACCTCGTAAGTCGGCTATCTCCCCTCTGATTGCTTTGATTGGGACTGTCCAGCTGATTCGTGGGTCCTATCGTAGCACGAGACAAGCGATCATCCGCCAATAGAGTTCCTACTCCATCGCCTCAAAAGATCCGACGGGCTGGTCGCAAACCGCACGCCGAGATGGATGTCCTGCGTGGCAAGGTATTCCCAGCGTCGGACGACGAGTCTCCTCTATCCGAATTAAGAGATAAGATCCTCGTATCAGATCAAGAGAAATTAGTTAGGTTCCGACAAGTCTCAGGTGGTAACGATATGGAAGTACTTTCTCCTTCTCCTGCTCCCGCCCAGAAAGAACCTGGTCCATCAACCGCTCAAAACAATGTTCGACACTCCGTCGATTCGTACGCTTCTACCTCCACCAGTGTCCTAACACGAACCAAATCAGTCGAAGCTTTAGAAATGGATGGTAGATTAGATAAGATGTCAAGTTGGATCAAGTCCGTTGAAAGTATTATCGAAGATGCTAGAAAAGCCATTGCGGAGGGTAGGGAACCGCCGTTACCCCTCTTGTCTTTACCCAAAGAGGTTGCTGGCGATGAGCAGATGAAGAAGACTTTCGGGTTGACACCTGATAAAGCCATTCCATCTCATTTGAGAACTTGTTCGACTCAGGTGGAACCTTCTACTCCACCCAAATGGGGTAATTCGACTACGATGGACATCAAGGAAGCTGAGGAGAAGGTTAAATTGGCGAATAAATGGTTGGAGGAACAGGGTAGAAAAGGGAAGAAGGATAGACCTGCTGGTGAGTCAGCTGTTGTTTGGTTGCGACCTCGGGTAGCTGATGTATCTCGGATGAATCGTAGTTTCTCATGTGCTTAAACTGTTTGGTACGGAGAAGGAAAGACCTACTTCTGGACCTAGATCCAATACTCGTAAGTTCAGCTGTCGGTAGATGACTCGAATCAGGGGACCGCCTAGCTGACTATGACCAATTCAGCCGATATCGCTCAGCTCGTCCCACTCAAACCACCTGCCACCTCATCCACTTCTCACACTCTCAAAGGCGCTCCTTCCACTCCTGCACTGAGATCATCATCCACCAGAGGCTTGACAAAAGTCCCCATGCGCCGATCCGAAAGCAACCTCCGAAACTTCAACACCATGCCTGTCATTCCCTCCTCGTCGTTCGTAGCTGGACCAGAGTATGACGACGATCATGATTCCGGTGTAGGATCACCTCGAAGAGTAATGTTTGAGAATCTTTTGTCCACCGAACCGGGCGTGATAAGGCAGGGAGATGGTTGGGGAAGCTTGTCCAGCGGAAAGGGATTCATGATGGCAGTTAAGCCTTCCTCATCCATGGCGTCATTACGAGAACGGGCCAGAGCATTGCTGGGAGATAACAACCATCCTAAAGGTGAATTATCAAAATCACATGGACATGGTTCTAGTATTGGTGGGAAATTGGAGAAGAGATCGTCGAAATTGAATTTGAACTTACATCAGGAGAAGGAAATTCCAAATACTAGACCTAATACGCCTGGCGCGCAGAATGTTCTGACACTTAGGACGGTAGAGGGCCAGAAGAAAGGATGGTTGAACAGTCTTAAGGGAGCTATGGGTATGGGGAAGAAGATGGATAAAGTTGATGAGGCTTAGGTTTATCAGAATTACCATAAACATATACACGGAAAGGATTGATCTGTTGTGTTTGCTTCTTTCGATTTTATTGTTTATATCTTTCGATTTGAAATTTCCAATTTTGGTTCAGTTTTGGTTTGCTTCTCATTTCATTTTGGACTCCCCTCACGCTCGTTCTACATAGATATCCCAAACACATTTTAACCATATACACTCGTTTGTTTCTCTTCTGCTCTTCTAATACATACCCTTCTGCTTCTTGGACTATACCCTTCTTCTTGGATTTCCACAACTAGCTTAACGTCACTCTTTATGCCTTCTTATGCCTTATGCCTTGGTGCCGGACATGAACATGCACGATTATTGGATTGATCAACCAGCTCATAGTTTGCGATTGAGTAAGAGAAAGAGGGTATGATGTAGGATGATTTGTTATGAGTTTGAACATTGAGATACGATTACATACGTTTAATTCTGGGTATATTATGCATGCTAGGTATAGTTCCTCGTCCTTGCCATATCCTTCTCTTGTAACCTGACGTTATGCCAAGATACAAGACAAGATCAACTATGATGGCCTCCTCTCGCTCTGGTTCTCGATTTGTGTCCGCTGATCAACACGCATCATCTCCCTCTCAGTGGGCGAGAGGGTGAATAATGATTGCTTGAGGGCAGCGTACTGTCTTCGGACCTGATGGTGGATGGTTCCGTCAGCAAATGGGTCTCCAGTGAGAAAGCTTTGAGTCAGATGGAAGAGCGTGTGGACTTAGGGGAATGGTTGGAGAGACAGGGTTACTCACAGGTGAGAAGACGTGCTCGCGTTCACCGAAATCTGCGAAGAGGGCCATGTAGAAACAGGCGACTGCGGTATGACGTGTCAGCTGATCTTCAGACTCTCGAGTGATTGTATCGTTCAAGTCAATCTCGCCGAACAAAATGACCGGAATACGAATGACATCAATAAAAGTTCACCACGACCCCTCCGAGCACTCAGCTCAACGCTCTCAAAGACCACGTCCTTCTTTCTTCCCACCACTACATCACGAACCTGCCCAGACCCATACCAGAGAAGAAACAAAAACTCACATCCACCCAACGCCCAACTCCCCACACCCAAGATCTTACTAGCCCTCGTCGGCAGTATATTCTCATTAGCGACCCTCGCGAAATACTTCTCCGCCTGAGACCGCGTACGTGGTGCAGACAATTCTTCAGGTGATGGGCCGGTGTAGACCTTCTCGGGTGATCTTTTGAGAGGTATGTGGAATTGAGAGGGGGTCATGGATGGTTTGCTCGAGGAGGATGAAGATTGGGGAGGGAGAGGGTCTGACATGTTGGGGGGATATGTCGGGTCTGGGAATTGGATCTACTTTGTTGCCTTGATGTTCTTGTGTTTGGTCTGAATGGTGAGTGACTGGGCCTGGATAGACAGTATATTATATACGATATGTTTAGATTGATCTGATTGTCAGAACTTGGAAGTGAAATGATCAGCTCTACTACTCTACTAGGATCTTCGCTGTTATGAGTTGCTCTTGCTTTTGTTTTCGTCAACGAAGAAACTTTTGATCCCGTTCTGCCTTTGGCATGATGATTGGTTCCTTTCCGACGGAACCATCAGATACGAGTGTATTGTGAGTGTGTTATTGTGTCTCTCTGCAAAGTTTACAAAGATATGATTGATGGATGCTCTCACATGAACTACATTAGTGGACTTGTCTGAGTGAGGGACTGACAAGATGGTCAGACGATAAGAATGGTGACTTGGTACCGCCGGACAGGACAGCATTATCGGGAAATCTTGACTGAGATCACAACAAGAGTGGCTGTCCCTGTCTTGACTAAAAGTTGTTGCTCCTATATGTAAATGACTTTGATGTAAGACTGTACAGGGCTGTTGGAAATCCCCTTTGGACTTAAGCCATGCAGCGAGGTAAGCCAGAACAGCATGATGTGCAATCACGTCTGCGCGCATCTTGAGCCCAGAGATCCCCGTAGCGGATTTGTTGGGAGAGCTAGCTCGGTCAACAGAAAAACTCACTACCGTATGAATCCACCGCCAAAGATGGAGGACCCATAGACCACTTCCTAAGCTGTCATCCATGCAGGGACGCTGTAAATTGGTGTACATTTTTCCCAAATGTTATGTTCGCGATCCGTATCGTACATGGACTTGTCTGTCAAGGTCACAAACGTTCAGCGCTAGCCGCTACAAGTCGCTCTATGCCGCGGCCGACTGCGAGTCCCACTAGTCATTCAAAACCCTCACATGTAGAGCCGACGGTATTTTCCATCGTAACTTACGCTAAACGTCGGACCGCCATCAGCACGATTCGACACAGCGCCGAAAAGACAATGGACTTTGCCGCACTAGCCAGGTCTACCTTCAGGAAATTACTCCGAGCGCCACCTACGTCAGATGAGGCACTCCATGTGGAGGCATGACGAGATGTGGGAATCTGATTTGAACATTTCATTCGCTTCTGGCATCTACGCTATGAGTACTGCATCTGTGCTATCCGAGAGACGCGGAGCCTAATGTTAATGTGAGAGTTGAGCAGCTTAAATTGCGATTAACGGCATTACCATCGACATGGCCCCATGTGGTCGAACGAAGAAACTTCGGGTTTTGAAGGATTCCACCCTAAAACTCGTCGCTTACTCTCATCGTCAACAAGAGGCCCCTCTCGTCCGAATGTTTGATAGGTCAAGAGAAGTAAATTACATATTGGGATGACGTTGCTTGTAGCCCTCCTCACCGCCTTTCACCCTATCTTCTCCAGAAATGTCCTGATCGAGGAGCCCAACGTGAATGCGGACCAACTAGGACATGTCATGTCAAGCAGCGGCAGAAAACCGGCCCGATTATCTAAGAATGTCATCATACCAAGTAAGAGTGACTGTTGGAATATCGAGTTATATAATGTGATCAAGTTGTACTGACCTGTCTCAACGCCCATTTTGGAGTACTAACCTAGCAATAAGTCATAGCGATTAAGAACAAATTCAACAGATCACCTATCATACATTTGTGCGTGTACAGATAGATCTAGATCATGAAGAGGTCAATCGTATTTTGTGTCTTCGCTGCCTGTGAGTAAGAACGTCGACTAATCGAAAATAGGCAGAGCGATGCTAACGAGGGTGGTTCAGTCGGAGGTTGGTTATTCGGATATGATGTGAGCCTTCTTTATTCCTTGGCCATACCAGTGTGCTGAACAGTGATGCCTTTTGACAGATCGGTTACATCTCAGGATGCCTGATCATGCCAGATTTCATCCACCGAATCCAAGGTGCCGACGCTACAGCCATAACATCCCAGAATCAATCGATCATTACATCCCTTCTATCGGCAGGTACATTCTTCGGAGCCATCCTACAAGCTTTCACCAGTGATACTCTGGGTAGAAAAGGTTCGATCTTATTTTGGTCTGCCATCGTAGGTTCTGATTTCCATTTCCCGTCGGCCCGATTGAAAACGTGCTAATTCTGCGGGACCAGTTTTTCGTTGGTGTTATCGTACAAGTAACCACTTTCACACTTGGTCAACTCACCGCGGGGTGAGTACATCGCTTCTTGCAGTGTGTGGTGATGATCACTGACGATTATGGCACTATAGTCGATTCGTAGCTGGTTTAGGTGTCGGTGCCTTGTCGGCTATCGTACCATTATATATCGGTGAAGCTGCGCCAAAGAAATTGAGAGGCTCTTTATTGGTGCTGTATCAAGTACAAATCATCTCGTAAGTCACACCTGCTTCGACCGGTCTACGACTGATCATCTCGGCTGATCGCCTTTTCCCGCTCCAAGTGGTCTCTTCCTGGCCTATATCGTAAACTTGGGAACCCATCATATCAGCAACTCCGCTTCATGGCGAATCCCCATAGGTCTCCAACTAGTATGGGGAATAATCTTAATGGGCGGATCTCTTTTGTTGCCGGAATCACCAAGATTACTACTCGGTAAAGGAAAGCAGGAACAGGCTATCAAGGCGATCGCAGCGCTGAACGACTGTGGTGTTGATGATCAGTTGACTCAAGTTGTGCTGAAGGAGCTGGAAGCTGCCATTACAGCTGAGAACGAGGGTGGAAAGGCTGGATGGTTGGAATGTTTCTCCACCAGAAGTAGAAGTGAGTTTGATAGCTGTACCTTCGACTGGAGGATTTGCAAGATGCTTATTGTTTATGTTTATAGTGTGGAAACGAACTTTGAACGGTTGTATGGTACAGATGTTACAGCAATTAAACGGACAGTGAGCTACTCCTCACAATTGATTAAGCCGTGCTCATAAGCTGATGTACACTCATGATTTTAGGAACTTCTACTACTACTATGGTCCCGTGTTTTTCGAAGCAGCTGGTACAGGTCTCGACTCGTACTGTAAGCTATACCTGTCTCTGCACATAGGCTCTCATTGACCAGCCATACTGTACCCTTACAGCCATTCAAGCCATCCTAGGAGGAATCTCACTATTCATGGTCTTCCCTGCCATGTGGACTATTGAGCATGTCGGAAGGAGAAAATCCCTGTTAATTGGTTCAGCCGGTCAAGCAGTCTGCGCAATTATTGCCGGTCTGGTAGGACACTTCTACACTGACACAGCAGGAGTCTCGGAGAGCACTCGACAAATAGGTGGAAACGTCATGATCGCCTTTGCGGTTTTCCACCTCTCGTTCTATTCCATGTTCTGGGGTCCTACACCTTGTGAGTCGATCTCTAGTCTTATGACAATATATCTCGAAAGATAAGATAGCTGATGAATGGAATCTCAGGGGTATTGATGGGAGAAACTTTCCCATTAAGAGTGAGGTCGAAATGTATCGCTTTGGCAGCTGCTACGAACTGGTTATGGAACTTCCTGTTATCGTACTTCTCGCCACTTATCGCTGATGATATCGGACCTTTGTAAGTGCTCGCCATCAATGTTCTGGGTCTGCTGAGGGGAAAATAAGGAGTAGCTGACGCATATGACATCCAGGATCTTATTGGTCTTCTGTGGGTGTTTGGTATTCGCCTTCGTCTACGTGTACTTCATGATCCCCGAAACCAGAGGTGTATGTACATATCCTCTGCTCTCGCTTTACAGGCTCGTCACCATGCTGACTAGAAGCTCTTGGCGTCGAAATGTAGATCTCGCTCGAAGAAGTAGACGAGCTCTATCGTACCAAAGTGCCAGCATGGAGATCAAGCTCATGGGTGCCTTCCTCTCAACAAGAACCTATCGACGGTCGAAGACATAGCGATACTACGTTCGTTGCCAATCCCGAGGCGGAAAAGAAGGTCACGCAACAGCATGTCGAGAATGCCATACCTGGCGAGAAGTCAAATAGTAGGTATCCCCTATACTCAGTGTATGGGAAGTTTGCTGATCCTGCGCTATTAGCTGTTGCCAATTCCGATTAACATGCTAGATATGGCGCCGTAATTGGCTTCGAAGTATTCCCTCGGCGCGGATTCCCAGAACAAGAAGCAATTACAATTTATAATGTTTGATTCACCAGATAACAACAGATATACCTATACTGTCCCATCTTACTACTCCTGAATGTATCGATAGTGCATCTACCAACTTTGTTTGCTCATTTGGAAACAGTCTCGAATTACTAACCTGAGGAGTGCCCGATGTAAGGTCAGCAGAAAAGTGAAGCACGTAATCTGGAATTAGGTGATGCTTCCAGGTCTGGCAATAAGGTATAATCAGGAGCAAGAGGAATTGCCATTATGCTGAGATGACTTTAACCGCTTTAGTCGCTTAAGCACCTAGACGGACATTGATCGTCAGGACCTCGGGCATTCGGCTCGGCCAACATACCATCTATTAATAGACTACGTGCAACGCGACTGCTAACTTGTATACAAATATATAAATACGAATCGCCAGTCTGTGATAGATCACAGAGCAAGGGCCACTACGCTCAAATAACTATTCATGTCGAATCTCAAAGTGCTCGTCTGTGGTGCATCCATCGCTGGACCAGCTACAGCCTACTGGTTAAGTCGAGCCGGCGCGCAAGTAACAGTCATCGAGCGATTCCCCCGCCTCCGGAGCAGCGGTCATAATGTGGATATACGGAATCTGGGAGTATCAGTAATGCGTAAGATGGAGGGGATGGAGGAAGCGGTCCTAAAGAAGAAACTGGATCTAAGAGGTATATCAATCGTCAATCCTCGTGGTGGGAATTACGGGGTATTAGGAAGTGCAGAGAAGCGGGAAAGCGAACAGAACACTCAAAGTTTACTTTCAGACTATGAGATCTATCGTGGTGATCTTTCGCAAATCCTCGTCGATCTGTCATTGGCCAGACAAAATGTCAACTACGTCTTTGGAGAGGAGGTCTCGTCTATCGTCAGTCGTCCAGGGGATGGCCAGCTTACCGTCGGATTCAAGAATGGTCGGCTCCCTCAGGCAGAATATGATCTGGTGGTCGACTGTGGAGGTGCGACTTCGCGAACTCGCGCGATCGGATTAGGTTTGAATGGCGAAAAGAACAGGGAATACGTACATCTCGTACATTCTTGGACCGCCAATTTCTCGATCCCCAAAGGTCCAGAGGATAATGGGAATATCGCATTAGCCCACGGGGCGCCCGGAGGTCGAGTGATCTTTCTGGATACAACCCAGCCTGACTCGACTAAAGTGGTTCTCAGCAGATGGGCGTCGTCGGAGGCTGATTCGGATAACGAAGCTTTCAGGCAAGCATTGGAAGCGGGTGAAACGAGGTTGAAAACTTTTGTGAGCGAGGTATTTAGAGGATCAGGATGGAGGGAAGAAGAGATATTGAAAGGGATGATGGATTCCCGAGATTTCTACGCTGGAGAATGGGTACAGGTCAAACTCCCTCGACTGTACTCGGACAAGGTCAATTTCGCGTTGGTAGGAGACGCAGGATATGGTCCCGGTCCGACGGGCGGAGGGACCTCACTAGCTCTTACTGGAGCGTACATCTTGGCTGGAGAATTGCTATCGCATGAGAAAGAATGGATTCAGGCGGGGTTGAAAGCGTACAATGACCGAATGCGACCCATCATCGACGATCTGCAGAAGACACCCCCGTTTGTCAGGACGGCAATGGCCCCTCAGACGTCCAGTGGGATCTGGTTGAGAAATAGGATCTTCTCGTTTTTGACATGGAGTAAACTTTTGGAGGTCATGGGAAAATACGTAGCTCCGGCTTTCCAGAGTGGGGAGAGATATAAGCTGCCAGAGTACACGTGGAGGGACTAAGGACTGGACAGGACAGGTAGCTAGATTCGAAGATTTAAGCGCACTCTGGTCAGTCAGGTTTGATATGGTATCGTTACCGCCAAAAAGCGATTTCGGTTTCCCTTGTCATTTATTCATCGTAGTAGAAACCACCACTCTTGTATAGAATACACCTTGGGCGGACTTTTCAAAACATAGACCAAGTTGATAACCTACTCAGATATTACGTGTCCAAATTGTATGCACCGCACATCACGTAGTCTCACTCGCCGGCTGTCTACTTGCAAGCGGCTCACAGAACAGGACTCAACCTCATAAGAATTACTTCAACATACATATACTTAACTTTAACGAAACGCCTACAGCCATCGACATAACCTTGACCTATAAACCTTTGGGCATCACAGCCCCCTCGGGAGCAGCATTCGATTTCCTGAATTGCTCTTGTATGTCTTTCATAGGTACCCATTCTATCCCTTCGTGGGTGTTTACCCATTCAATGAATCGTTCAAGCATCATGAGAACGTCTGAGCATCGATGACCAGTCAGCAAGCAAGTAGCTTCCTCGATACGGCAGGATGATGAGATACTATACTCACGAGGTCTACCTGATACGTCCGGATGGATTGTGATAGGCATACAGAACCCATCGGGATGTTCCCTCAGACAATATGTGAAGTGATCTTTCCATTTGGTCTCGATTGTTCGGGCGTCAACGAAACCGTTGGAGGATCCTTTGACGAACATCATGGGTGGGAGGTCATCAAGCTGTGTAAGATTTACCGTCAGGCATCTCATTCATGACAGGTAGTTTCGCGTTTCCCAAAAACTTGAATTGAAACGCAAGCAGACACACTCACATCCCAGTTGGCAGGTATCTGGACCATTCCTGTCGTTTCACCCTTCTTCAAAGGTTCCATCCAGCTCTTAGCTTTTTCCTTGTAGTCGATGGGTTTCCAGCTATCTCCCATCCGTAGGTAATAAGGCAGACAGTCGTGATGTTGAAATGAGTGGTCTAAAGATAGCGAAATTCAGTCTTTCCCATCAATGCATACTCTTGGAGTTGGAAAAACACACCATACAGGATACCCTTCTCCAGTAACATCTCTGTACCCTCTTTACTGACTTCCCACCATGGTGCAACACTTCCCACAGGTGGCTTACCACAGAACTCCGTGAGTTGCTTGAAAGTATGCTCGAGAATATCTCGCTGCTGTTCTGCAGTCATGGCAGTTGGATTCTCGTGGGAATAGCCGTGCAAGCCACTATCAACGCACAAGCTTATCAGCTCCTTTGAACGAGATACGAGAGGGCGTAAGGGGAAACAGGAAGGGGAGGAGACTCACATCTCGTGACCCGCATCTCTGACCGCTGCCATCTCTTCCGGGAAGGTATCCAGACTATGGCCAGGGATGAACCAGGTAGTCTTTATACCGTATTTGGCGAACAGCTTGAGCAACCTCGGACAACCGACTTCTCCAGCAAACATCCCTCGAGAGATATCTCCAGGGGAATCTTCACCACCATAAGATCCGAGCCTATACGTTGAGACCACTTATCAGACTACCGTCAGACCGAGGGGCTAGACAAAGTTGGATCTCACCATCCCGCTACTGCATCTACGTCTACACCGAAACTACTCAATTAAGTCACAAGGTCAATCTCGGATCACCGTCTTGGCCAAAACCCGAGCCGAGCTGTGCTCACCTGATAAGCTTTCTACCACCTAGAGTCATTGTTTCTTCTCGTATCTGTCGCGTATCAATGAAGCTTCGAATGAAGAGTAGTAAGAATGTCAATGACCTTTACATGTCTATATACTAACTGTAGGTATATATATATTCCTTATCGGTAGACTGATAACCAACCTCGCTCCCTCGGATTATGCCCGGAAGATGAAGCTGGTCATGCGGGGCAACATTCACATGAGTTT
Organism: Kwoniella bestiolae CBS 10118; assembly: GCF_000512585.2. Classification (NCBI taxonomy): domain Eukaryota; kingdom Fungi; phylum Basidiomycota; class Tremellomycetes; order Tremellales; family Cryptococcaceae; genus Kwoniella; species Kwoniella bestiolae. The sequence continues at coordinate 1,906,319 of NC_089245.1, forward strand.
CCGACGGAAGCAGAAGATGGCACGGTGACTGGTGATGATCATGACGACATGAACCATCAAAACGAGATGGAAGGTGACTACCCAGTCAGAATGTCGAGAAGGGATACAGTATGATATCAAGTCTTGGTCATTCTGCTTGCCGTTCATACTGGTCTCTGACGACAGGAGTACAATAAGCAAGATGACACTTACAGTTTGCTTCGACGCTCTCGGTACCTGTTTCACTCTACATAATATCATCGGTGCCGTCGACAAGCAGTACGGAGAAGAATTAGCAAAGAAGGGGTTGGGAAGCAAGGGATTCGTGTTGGATTGGGTCAGTCCATGGAATCACGACGCTCATCTCAAACGTGCTGATGAATGACCTTCAATCAGTTTCATTCCGCTCAGAGGGACTATACAGTAAATTCTGCGTTCCTGACAATCCATGCTGCCCAGCTAATCCTTTCCACAGTATCTATCCCTAATCTCCCCACCACCTCCTCCGATAGCCTCTATCCTCAAGACTTCTCTCCCTTCATCTCTTTCTTCGGCACTCTCTATACAGCCACCCAGCTCTTCAGATCTGGAAAGTATCACTTCTCTTCTATCCTCCCTTCCACCCTCACCAACACTGAAAGAAGCGTTCAGTCATCTATCGCAGAACGGAGCGAAAATAGCAATCGTAACCAACGGAGCTAAGTCCACGACAGAAGGATATGCCTCTAAAGCTGGTGTTGCAGAATATGTAGAGAAGGTGATAAGCTGCGATGATGTGGGGTATGCTAAGCCCCATAAAGAGGTTTACGATGCGGCGAATAAGCTGTGTGTTGAGCTTGAAGATGGTAAGAAGGGGGAGAGATGGTTCGTTGCTGCTCATTTGTGGGATCTAGCGGCTGCCAAGCAAGCTGGGTGAGTATTGTTCTGCTCCACCTCGTATCATGGGGCAGGATTGGGCTGATTGTGAGAGGGCACTAGGTTCAAGACCGGTCTGGTGCTCTCCGACTTCCCCGAGGAACTGGTAGATAATGACGAGCAAGATGAAAGTCTCAAGGAATGGTATAAGACATACGGCGGAAGACCAGATATAGTCGGCAAGACTTTAATGGAGGTTGCTCAAGCCATCATCAAGAGCTCCTAGAGACTCGGCAGGTAGCTCTCATTATGTATTACATATGGTGTGATTCACATCTTATTGTAAAAAACAGATCGTAAACAACATAAAATTAACTTATGTACAGTACAACACAACTCGCCTTGGCCATCATGTATTTATCATTCCCCCTTCAATCAATCATCTCTACCTCGCTTTCTCAATCAACCCCCTCCTATCCCCCCGTCCATAACTCCCAGTACTACTACTGTTCGCGGACCTAGCAGAGCTCTTCCTCGGTAATGGTGGCGGCGGACCAGGAGGGTTCATGTAATTTTGGAAATACCTCGATTTATTAGGTTTGAATATCGACCTATCACTGACGTTCGACTTGGACCGAGATCTCGTGCGCGATATACCTCGGGACCATGACATGGGGCGTGAGAGGGTTGGGATAGGGTTTCTGCGAGGTTGGCCCAACTCTCCATTAGGCGGTAACTGAGGGAATGGTTTTCCAACATCGGGATTGGGACTTGGGGCAGGGTGGGTCCGGGGTCTGCTGAGAGAGGGCGAAGCAGAGAAAGTCCCGATACCAGCTAATCCACTTCCCCTCTTCTCGCCCCGTGTGGATCCAGGTAGAGTGGCGAGGTCGTAGTCCTGTCGCTGCGTCGAATGCATTGAGGGAACAGATAGGTTAGGTATGGTGATTTCTCCACTACTACCTCCCGACGATTCTTTCCATCGTCCCAGGACTGCTTTTTGAGCGTCGACGGTCTGTTTACGAGCTCGTCGCGAGGAGTAGAGGCAGAATAGGAAGAGGAGGAAAATGAAGGTCAGGAAGATCGCTAGGATGGCTAGGGAGAGGATGGACTCAGCATAGCTGACTGACAGAGAGGTCCGCAGGCGACTGACTCACCTATTACTGTCTGTTGGGTGGTGGTCAACTGCATCTCATCTTTCTTTTGAATTCTGTGCTACCAACTTGAAACTCGAAAGAATTGGCTTAGAGGTTATAAAGTGTCAAAGGTTTGTTGTGTGTTGGTCTCGGTGGGATGATCGAGAGACGAGATTGTATGCGAATGCATTAAGCTGAGGAGTACCAAGCTGGCAAGGGCGTTGAGAACGACATTCCCCTTTTGCCCGATCCCACTGAACCATGTAGGACTACAATCTGATACAACTTTGGGACAACGCTACCTGAATCGCGTCTCAGTGGACATATTACTCCCTTTTTCCCAAGATACCTTTCTTTCTTCTCCGATGAGCCTTCCAAAGGCATGATCAGACATCTCTCCATAATGACCTGGCTTCCTTGAAGGTGAACTTGAGTCCAGATCAACAGAGGTATATATTGCATTTTGCGCTACAAGATAAGATAACATCCCTTCAGATAGTCTGTCCCTTCCTTCCGTTTTCCCAGTTCAATATCTCTTCTTCCCATTCATCCCTTTTTAGTCATTGTCATCTAATCAAACACGTTCCTTTGGGATACAAGCTTTCTCCCTTTGACCCTGCCATCCGATTGTCCCCCTTCTTGTGCTTTAACCTATCCCTGTATACCTTTCTTCAATCTATAATACAATAACATATCTGGTCCACTCCCATAATAAGCCTTGAGCGTCGCCAACGTAATCTTAGGATTAACAACTTCATTCCCACATATCAATTCGATGATCTCCTCGGGAGCAGGTAAATTATCTTCATTGGATGTAGAAGATCTTCGACCGAGGTGATGATGAGAGGCAAAGGAAGGTAGTTTCAGTTTTGAAGGGTTGTATAAGTCTAATTTGTCGACTATGAAGGCTGAGATCTTCTTGGCTCGTAGAGCTCGAGAGGCTGATAGTCTTGCGGATCTAGAGGACCGAACAAGATCAATATTAGCATCTCGATACTGCGTAGATTGGAGGAAGGCCATAATGTCATAACGGAAGTAGGCGAAGAAAACACTCACCCTTCAGGCAAATCCTTCATCCCACTACCAGGTGCAGGCTCCAATATAAAGGTCAATTTAACCGGATCCTTCTGTCTCGTATTGGATGCAAACAGGTAATCCAACAACCACAAAGGCGAGTTCATCTCCAAATCTTCCATATCCCTCTCAGTGGATGATACCTGAGATCGGTACGTCACTACCCACGCTCCAGCATCTTTGGATTCTTCAGATATGAGCAGAGCGGTAGATAGAGGTAATGGTATGTAGGGAGCTTCCAGTGGTCCGGGAGGAGAGAATCGGTGGGAACGGACGGTATCGAGGATGTGCAGTTGTTCTGCTTCTCTGTCTGACACTTTGGGGCCCTGGGATTGTTGATTACATATCATCAGCACACCACTCCTAGACCGACAATCAAAAACGGTATGACTGGGATATAGATGAAGAACTCACATCATCCTCTGGAGTTACGACTTTTTCAACAACGGGACTCATAACACTTTCGGTCTGTTTCTTCCTTCCAAGCCCCTTCATCTTACCCATGAATCCCTTCTTATCACCGGTAGTCGAGGTAGCAGGGGTAGATGGGGTATTCACGGTAGATTCCCTAGAAGGGGAAGGATCATTCTTCCTCTTCGAAGAGAAATAATCCCTTGACGCACTGGTTCGTTCAGTGTTGGGCGATAGGGTGGGGTTGGTAGTCGAAGCTACACTAGGTGATTGCGGGATTTTGAGCGCCTGGAAATTCTGGAAGAAGCTATTCGACTCGGGTGCACTTCTTGATAGATGCTCATCAAATACTTCAGGTAGTACTGCGGGTCTGCTTGCTGGCGAGACTAATCCGGGTATGTTCAATGAAGGTGGTCTAGGATTTGAGAATGATCCTGTCATTGCTCTCTTCCTGTGCGGATGAGGTATATCGGCTGGCCGCTCAATCGATATCTGAGTAATACCAGGTGATTTGGGTACGCTGCTCGGTAGACTTGAATTCACTGTCGAGGGTGTTCGGTTGACTGCTAGGTCCGTTACTTCTCGCTCTTCAGCTTTGATCAAGCCTCGGAACAAATTCGCTAAAGCCCATTTTCCAAGGTTGACTATGCACGAACATTGTTCCGTTCATCAGTGCTGCTGCTCTCCATTGTACGAAAGGATTGCTCGATTCGATGTAATACCTCAACTCACTTCGTATATCCTCTCGACTACCTTCAAATCCTTCAACACCTAGCTCATCCGCATAGACTTCCGCGTCAAACACTCTCCCTTCTTCAAGGTGCACGACCAGACTTCCAATCTTAGTATCGACCTGACACCAAGTGATCACCATCGTTTCACCTTCAACCCTCTCTTTCACCATCTCCAACACCTCTTGAGAATGCTTCCTAACCGCCTTCTCGGCATTTTCACCCCTTTCAAGATGCAATGCCTCTGCTACTTCCGAAGTGCTGAATCTTCCTATACAAATTCCACGGAGAATGTTCCACGCAGCCACTTCACCCTCGGTATCAACCGTCAAGACGTGTTGTCTGTCATTGAGAATCAACGATCGGACTAATCCGCTACGCCCAGCTATGATCTCATCGGGATTGGTTCGTAAGGGTACAGCTTCAGAAGCAACCTCACGATCTTCATACTCCGTCCTTGCGGTTGGCTGATCATGGTCCATCTGGAAGGATATTCTTCTGGGTGACTCGTTCTCCGCTTTCAGGAGGCCATTCAAACCTTGAGGAACTGACGGTTCCCTTTGCATATCCTCCTGACGATGTTGTGAGAAGCCAAATGAGTATGGTGAATCTGGAGCTCCAAGGCATACGAGTGATTGGTACGGTATACCATTGATTCCTGTTTTGTTTCGACCATCTTCAGAAGCGACTGAATTGGCAATTGATGCACCGGACAGACTGCTTGGTCTTTGTTGCGGGACGTTGCCTGTCAGACGATCTCGAACGCTAGAGGGTAAGGCAGAAGCTGGTGATCCTGGGCCGGCTATACCGTTCGTAGATTGTCCGGTTCCTCCGGCAAAAGGTGATCCCAGTGCTGACGGTACAGTGATCGATACTTCTGCAGGGGGACTTCGTTCGGTCGCAACATTGTATGATAACCCATCAAAGTCGTAGTTCAACCTATCAACCCTTCTTCCAACATCCCTCCATCTCTTGATTTCCGCGCTTCCAGTGGCGGTCCAAACGTATTCGTCATCCATGGCGGTGATACATCTGATACCCTCATCGCCAGTCTTCGACTCGTAGGTACCATTCTTCTGGCTTTCGCCCTCCCTTGCAAGGACCACACATTCTGCTTCTGAGATATCCCCACATTGTTCCAGGTCGGTGACACAGAGGTAACCGTCTCGAGAACCGGAGTAGAATCGCTCAAGATTAGGATGAGTGGAATGGAGAGACCATACGGAGGAGTCGTGGTGACTGAAAGTGTGGAGACATCGATGAGCAGCGAGTGACCAGAGTTTGATGGTGGTATCGGAGGATCCAGTGAGCATCTATGGGGATAGATCAGCGAATAGGAGCGATGAGATCAGGCCAAGTTGACACGCACATATCGTCCATCTTCACTGAAGACGATACTTCTCACACAATCAGTATGACCGATAAGTTTCCCAATACTGTGATCACCAGCTCTAGGATCCCATAATCGGACGACTCTCTCTGGTGTTCCGGCAGCCAAGACTTGTCCAGCGTGATCTGATTGATATACCATTATCAGATGATCCTAAGATCTCGTTTCCTAGTTGTTGTACAACTCACCAACACCCAAAGCGTAGACACTACCTCTTTCACCTTCCAATCCTACTCCGCCGAAATCATCCACTTTAGTCAAATCGATATTGAAGACAGGTTCATGTACCTGACTCTTGATATCCCATATACTGAGATGTCTGTCCAATGCACCTGAAAATAGTAATCCGGGATACTTCGCCCATGCCAATGCCCGTACATAGTCTCTGTGACTTCCTACCAATGAAGGTGAGAGTGATGCTGGGTCGTCGGAAGATGCATGTGGATTCCACGCTCTGATCGTACGATCCGATGAGGCTGTTATGACTGTTTGATTGAGGTTACATAGTAACATCGCATTAACCCAGTCGGTATGTGTTTGAGCAGATTGTCTGAATATTGTTGGCGCGGGCTGCAAGATATCACAACATCCCAAAATCAGCACTCATGCTCCTATGCGTTATATACTTCTGAGAGACGACGGGGGAGGGAAAACTCACCTTTGAATTGACTATTTCATCCTTATCAATCTCCCATCTATCCTCATAGGGTATTTCACCTTTTGCTTTTTGGTTTCCAGATACGCCCACCCATCCATCCCCTTCATCCTCACTACTCAACCTATCATTCTCCTCATCCTCAAACTCCTCATCATCGAAGAACTCGGCTCCATCTCCTATTCTCTCCCATTTCACCTTCTGCCCACGTCCAGGTAAAATCTCGTACCTCCCTCCTCGTCTCTTCTTGTGCGGTACATTGAGTTCCCATGATGCTACCAACCCATCCCTTCCCCCTGTATACAATATACCACCTGGGGAATCTGATTCAGACAGTAAAGTGGAAGTATCTAATGCGAGGGATGTGATCCCCAAACAATGTCTGGGATGTGATGGCTTTTCGGTGGAAGGTGTCTGAGCAGATAGGAATGGATTACGAGATCCGAGAGCAGCACCAGGTGTGCTCGCTCCTGAACCGTCCGTCTTGGGTATGAAGAACGGTGAAGGGTGGCCTTGACGTTGTTGACCCAGCGGAGGGAGCGATAAGAGCGGAGGGGGTTGATCGGGCGAGGGGAGGATGTAGGATACCCTCCGTGAGGTTACCATGTTGGCTGGTCGTTTTGAGGGTGGGGATTGGGGGGTTTATGTCTGCTAGATGAGGTGATCTGACGAGCTGATGAGTGGGACTGAGAATATAGTTGTTTGAGTAAGGGATGATGAAATGAGATGGATACCACTGTCAGTGTCAGTGTCAGCGTGACCTATATGTATTTTACCCTGAGATGTCTGCTCATAAGCATGTTCGGCGTGGGGCCGAAGGGACCAAGCTAAGGGGGGGAATCATGGTCCGAACTTCCGGATCATTATTTCTTTACTCTATTCTTAGGCACGCACCTTTCTCATTCCACTGCTGAGATCAGCATGTCATGCTGCTATCATCATACAATATCAGTACCTGCACTGAATGATTTCCTGCTGCACAGGTCGCACCTCGTCCACACGCAGCTGAGGATTATACATCGGGAATGAGCCTGGTCGACCATTCATCTCGGTTCACTCAATATGCTGGTACTGCCCACTGATTGCGCTATGCTTCGGCCTTGTGTCGTAAACCATCCTACCGGTGTTGTAGTCCTTCTTCGAGCAGGTTATGTGATAGTTGACAGTCCCAATAGTGATCCTCGAGAAGGCTCAAAGATGGTTGGTCGAATCAATCCCAGATGAAAGGGAAGTACGAAACCCTTCGGAGCTGGATTCGGCGGTTCATGACGTCGAGTCTTCGATAGTAGCCTCGAAATGCTTCGATCCGACCTGGCATCAGGACCAATCGCCTCTATATACATGAACACCTGCACCTAAATGGTTTCCAATATCTTATCTTCAAGTATATATCCCTGCAGCAAATACAGCAAAAATGAAACTCACTCAACACAATATGTCCCGACCACCTCATCCGAGCCATCTACGCACATCGATCGCGAGTACCCACACAAATGAATCAAAGGGCTCGCCGAAAACTCCCATAATCACCATTTCCCCTTCGTCGGGCGGCAGTGCATCAACATATTTCGATCAAGATCAACATCAACATCAAAAATATGAGTCATATTCTAATCATACGAGTCCGAGCGAACATTCTCAGGGAGGTATCGTGTTTCATACCCCAGTGTATGGGGCTCAAAGCGATCTCACTGCCCCTGTCATTGAGACAGAGGCGAAGACGGAGGAAGTACCATGTTTACCTGGAATTCGCCATGAGTTCTGGGACCTCACGAGAGAGTAAGCTGTCTAAACATACTTCTGGCTTGAGGAGGGCAGGAGAAAGCCGACTGACTGCTCTGCCTGGTAGAGATCTTGAGCGCAGGATATACAAAATAGAACTTGACCTTTGCGAGCAACCGGAAAATCAAATTGAGAACGATCTTGCGAGGCAGATGGATTCTTGTGGATTGACAAGGCATGATAAAACGCTGTAAGTTTGGTCGATGAAGTTACAAAGCAAAATTGGACCTATTTGATCTCGGGATAGTATGGTAGTACTCCTATACTGTAACTTACTCACCACTCATGAGGCGTGTCTCCGGTGGGAATGATATGCTGATATTTGCGACCCCCTGCATAGTCTACAGCTAAACGCAGGAGCTAAGAAAACCTCCCTCCAGTGTGCAGCGGACCACCCAGATCCTGCCAAATGGAGTATCCCAACCGAGTCTGGAGATCCTCAGATAGTTATAGAGCAATTCGACAAGTTCGGTGTCATCTGTGAATCTGTATTTATCGTTGCCTGTCATCATATGACGGAGCGGGATAAATACGTTGATTTTGCCAAGTAAGTCACCTGTCTCACGACTCCCAATCAATACGATATGGTATGTCAGTCATGGCGCTGATTCGACGCAGTAAGCTGGTCACTTCCTGTCATACGAGGGGATCATCCATGGATCGTCAGTTGGGAGTGATAGAAGGGAAGGTACGTGCCTTCGAGCTGAGGGAGCAGGAAAGACGACTTGCTAGTGGTGAGTCTGGACTACCATCTTTGTCGAGATGCAGAATACGACTACTCTGCTTCTGTCCAGATGTCTACCCCTCTCGGCTGACTGCGTGAGACCCTTGGACGCAGGTCAATCACAACAACGCGAACGACAAGACTCCGGTCAAAGTACTACCAGTACCCACCTGGGCGACATGATCCAGGAAGAGCGAGGTAGGAAACGAACCTCCTCGTACTCGAGGTGGATCAACCGATACAGTCAGGACGAGAACACTTCTCCTGGCAGTTCCAGAGACTTTCTGTCAATCGATACAGGGATGGACACCGGATCTCACCACGCTCCTCGTACTTCGTCCAGCTCGAGATATCGTGGGTTTTTGCGGTCTACTCTGGACCATTCTCGATCTCCCTCTTCGTCCATCCGAAGAAGGCTCAGTGGGAGTAGGCACCCCTCAGAGAGGGGGGTGAAGACGACTTCAAAGCTGGTGGAGAGTGCTTTGAACACTACCAAGGAGATCAGTGAGGGGAGGAGTAAGGTGGATCAAGCGGATGTGAGCGATGTGGCGGGTTTAAGAGTTCTGATTAGGGCTTTGAGGGGGCATTGATTTGCTCATGTGCTTCTTCATCTCACTAGAGAAGTACTTGTAGGTAAAGGGAGACTCGGATGTCTTTTGATGAGGAATGGACCTTTGTTGCAGAAAAGGTGTGATATGATTTACAGCATTGGTGATTTACGACCTTATCATGAAACCAAGTGAGGAGTAAAGCTTCATCAAGCCAAGATAAAGTATTGTTGCAATTCTGATTCAAGATCGAGCAGCATTGTACACAGCTTCCCCGCATTATACTTCAACGAGAATGTAGTAGCGACATTACAACGCGACTCGATCACTACTCCTTCGAATAAGAATCCTTAAAAACAATCTTTCTCCGGACTGATACAACAACCCTTCTCAGCCTCAACGAATGGGCAGCGAAGAAGCACAACCTGTGCACCGTATTGCTGATTTCCCACAATGGAGATCTGCCTTTCACGAACGACTAACCAAGGCCTAATCTAGCCTAATAGATCCATAATACACTGTACAGTACTGTATAAAACGATGAACCGTGGCAATATTACGAGTTGTCCATGCTGATAGTTGAGAATCGTTACAGCCTATCCCTAATCACCGGCTCGGAGATACATTCCCAGCATCGCCGGTCAGCCCAACGAAGAATGGAAGTACCGCGGCAGGAATGGGATACCCCTCGACTGATATGATGGCACCTACAAAATCTTATACTTTGTCGTTATGATTCACCACCCACAAGTGATCGAGTGATCGAGGCTAGCGAATAGGCTTCTTTCGGAATCACGGCGACGTACACCTGTTCTTCTAGCTTCTTGCTGGTGTGCTTTTGGCAATTTGGCATCTGGCTTGTGGCTGTAGACGGGTAGAGAAGGTGGGATTCGCACGTCAGAGAAGAAGAGATCGAAGTGCGACGCGTCTTAATTGGGTTTCGATGGCCTTCGGTGATCACGTCTACTCTGTATAACGGGTAGATACTATATTATTTATCCGTAACTCGCAGTAATCTGAACTTCTCCTTATGGGTTTCATACAAGATCGACATGATGCTTAAGATATGTAATCGCTTGCGATATGCGAGTTCACTCTACTTACATGTCGTACGAATGATCTGGGCTACAGTACTGTTCTTTCTACTAGTGTGTTGGATCTAGAATTGAGATTACAGCATGACGATCGATGACATTCCTCCCTCGTTCTCCTCCTTGGGTCCCAATCGAAAGCAAAAGTTAAAAATGCCATGTTCCTGAAAAGATGATCGAGATGATACATTCCATAATTTCCAATTTAGGTAATTTGCTTTCAGTATGATGCGGAAGAAAAGCACAGACCGGGTGAAAAAGGGAATAACATGGAAAAAAGAAGAGACCAGAGTAAGTGAAAACGAGTACTACTCTAACTTGGAATCCTCCCTCTGATTTTCTCCCCGGGAATCTCGGCCATATAGGAGCAAAGAGAGAAAATTAACTCTTACTATACTCTGCAACATCATCATCACCATCTATCATCTATCACATCTCATCGACCTCATCATTGACATTGCATACCTTGTCGATACATCTTCAGTCTTGATATACGACAGCCAGCATCGCGTGGACCAGACGAAAGAGTAGTATAGCAAAGGACAGTAAAGAACTGGGAAGCAAAGGACCAAGGACACCCCACCCGGATATACCGGGAACAGATTGAATCAAATCTCATACATACCTTATTATCACCACCGGTCATTCGGGCACTATACCTATATCACCCATACTCAACTCATCCTCTATCTTGGAACCCAACCACTAGTAGACTATAGCCCCACATGCCTTCTTCAAATTATCCCCCACAGCAACCCATGGGTGCACTGGGCAACAATGGAGTAAGTACTCTTCTGCTCATCTAATCCCGATGGGAGATTCCGCGGGGATTTGTCATCTCTGCCTTTCGAGTCTTTCATGTTGGTCTATTGTCAAGGGATACGTCGCGGCGAGACCTCGAGTCTAGCTTGTGCCAAACAAAGCGGCAGAGTGATCCGCAAAGATGGATCGCCTTTGATCCGGTGTTCTCGGTCTCACCGATAGTTAGAGTGGTGATGCGGTGTATCCGGAGTTGGAATTCGAAGGGGATTGTCATAGCCCATCGTCACCATTCCTCCCCTCATCTATCTACTTGACATACTCAACTGTTCAATCTCTCTCAACTCTGATATGTTACAAAGACAACATCGAAGCCTCATCGCTAGATTGCCCGCTGACAAATCATATTGTACTACAATCACAGTACCCACCCAATCCGAACATCCCTTCGGAGCCATATTCTCGAGAGTTCCAACCTCAACCTATCAACAATCAATCTTACCTCCCTCCTCCATACGTTATACCAGGATATCAACAACCTCAGCCGCAATACAACCCACAACCTCAATACACTCCTCAACCACCTGCTCAATCGGTAGAGCCAAGTAAGAGTTCGGAGAAGAAGCGGAAATCGCCCAAGTCATCTTCAGGTCCAAAAGCCGAAGCGGCGATCCCTATACCTGTCGACGGTGTCATCCCAGCCAAGAGAGGTAGACCAAGAAAGAGTGCCAATATCACTCCTACTGAACAAGTAAAGAAAGATCAACCACAACAACAACCACAGCAAGCACAACAACAACCGGCTATCATGGTTTACCCACCGCCCCCACCTATCCCTGGAGAGAAATATAACCCTTCGCCATTATTCACTAATGGTACTCATGATAATTCGAGATCTGGTAATTCCACACCAAACAATCATGATGGAAGGCAATTACCTTCTATGGGATCGTGGGCACCACCCACGACCAATTCTTCGCCGAATTCTGGACAACCCAGAGGTCAGCAACCTTATATTAGCAGTGTTCCAGCAAATGGATGGTCGTCAACGCCACCACGACCTTTCACCACGAATGAACAGATACAAGGTTGGCCTCAATCATATCACTCGCAATCTGATTCTCAAGTTCCGACCAGACAAGTGAAGAGGGAACGGCAACATGATCAAGATAATGCCAGACCGCTGAGTGATCCGGGAGAAGTGGAAGCTTCTTTAGCTCTAGCAGGATTGAAAAGACGAGATAGTGCGCCATCATCCGCTAAGAAGCCCAAGAAGGAGAAAGAAGATAGTAAAGCGGCGAGCAAGAAAGCTGAAAAGGATGGAAAGAAGAGTTGCGCAGAGTGTAGAAGGCTAAAAGCTAAATGTGATAGAGTTTTCCCTTGCTCAAATTGTAAGTCAGCTGTAATACAACACAGTAATTGGCATACGCTTATTGATCGATACACAGGTCGAAGAAGAGGATGCGCACTTGTGTGTCCTGAAGGCGATCTAAGTTGTATGCAAGGTAAACGACTAGTCCTAGCATCGACTGAACAACTTCATGAACGGATCGCTCAATTGGAATCAGCATTATTCCAATCGCATGGTAAAACTTCAGCAAACCATCATCCATTACTTGCACCTGAATACTTGGATGGCGGATTCGCTTCCTTACCTCCACCACCGCCTTTACTGCAGAATGATTCGCTCGATCAATCACCTCAATCTGGGTCACATTCTCACTCCCACTCTCACTCGAATGGCGATGCGATCAACAGATCACCCAAGGGACCATCCTCAGCTTCGAGTCTCATCCTGGCTACCCCGCAAATGTCCGCCGAGAGATCGAGCTCCCAAGGTCGTATGGCCGTTGAAAGCTTGTTGACGGAAGATGCCGCTGCACCGGAAGGTAAGAGGGAAGATGAATGGGCTGGTGAAAATGCTGCTCCCGCTATGATTGTAAGTCCTGTATCCCTTATCCTTATATCCAGTCCCTTATCCTTATATCCAGTGCGAGCAGCTAATGAATGGTATGAACCGCGCAGATCGGTACGGTCGGTAATCAGCCGAACGAAGATCTTGATGATCGTCATCAAGTATTTGAAAGACTCAAGAAGATTCTGAGGGTGTTACCTCCCAGGGAAGAGTTACAGCGAAGAGCGAATAATTTCTGGAAGACCTCTGTCTGGTAGTAAGTGGTGATCCCTTATGCTATTTGGGCATCGCTGATATCGATACAGCCAAACGGTGCTGCACAAAGAGGAGTTTGATTCTATCTATGAACCAGCTGTTTATGGTGAGTCGAGTCCATGGACCTCGACTTGGGGAAGGATTTTGGGCTGACCAAGCGTTTAGCTCCTACACCTTCAAACCCTCTTTCACCCCATAAGTTGGCGGTAGTCTTGATAGTCTTGACGCTGGATACTTACCTTGACATGTCTACTGATGAGTAAGTGTCTCATGACTTTGTGTTACAGTCATGTCAGATCTAAGACTGATGGACTTCACGTTCTCGTTTGATCAGGGAAAATCTTGTTGTTGCTGAGTACTGGGACGCAACTCAGAGATGTTTTGACACTCGATTTGGATGGGCTTCAAGTGTTGCTGGTGTTCAGGCTTTGGTAAGCTCTCGCTCATCCGTACATCGCAAGGATGATCCCTTACAGAGTGTATGTAGGCACTCGCTACTCTCTTTGTTGGCTTTGGATGGCGAGGGGCAAGAGCTTCCAATTTCTATTGGTTGAGACAGATGACTTCTGCTTCTATGCAGGTGAGTCACCTCTTCGTTGATGCATCTCGATGACGCTAGCTCATGTTATATCACTTCCCAGCTCGGATTACACAAAGACCCTCATCCATCTCTACCCGAGGAAGAGAGAGAATTCCGACGTCGGGTGTTCCACGAGGTGAGTGTAATGCGAATAATTGTTCCTGTACATAGATCAGAACTGATTTTCGAAACATACAGATTTTCGTTCTTGACTGTTTGATCTGTCTCAACCACGGTCAGAGAACAGCGATCCCAATGGAATACGTCGAAGCTGCTTATCCCAAGAACACATCAACCTTGTCATTGAAGAAATACGAGTTCATGAAACTGGTTAAAACTCAAGTTATCGATATTGGATGTTTACCCGATTCCGCTCCTGCTAGCTGGGAGAAGGTCGAGGACGTCAAGAACAAGTTGATGCAGTTCGAGTAAGTGCGACTTGCTCAACTGCTCTTTGACAGAATTTCGCTGATCTTCCACGATTATAATTTGCTCAGTGTCACTGCTATTCCCTGGTTACATTGTCCTTTGTTAAGAGGAGGACCTCTGCCGCCTCCCGTGGGAGGGTTCACCGGTGATGATGCTATGGCTTTACAGTCTACTACTACGTCTAGTAAGTGAGATTCCCCAATTTTTGTAATTTTTGGATGTGGATGATGTATGTTGATGGTGTCTTCCGGAACAGTGTGTCATTATAAAGCGATGCGTGAGTCTGCTATTCGTATACGGGCGATTCATGTCGATGCTGATATCTCCCTTTAGTCTACCTCTTCCGACCCGCTCTAAGGCGTCTGGTCGCTCGACTTCGATCACAGCCTCGCGAATCAGTCGTGTTCAGCGATGCTGATAGAGAAACCGTTTCGATGACCTATCGAGCATGTCACGCCATCACTCTCACATCGTATTATATGGCACGCAAGCATCCTAGGTTAATGGCTAGATGCTGGATGGTGTGGGTTCAGACCTTCTCTGCGGCCGTTTCGATGGCGGCTCTGGCTATCTGGTGCGGACCTCACTTGGAGAGTACCTTCATTGGGTCAGCTTATCAAGAGTTGAGCGAGGCATGTGATATGATTGGTGAGAATGGAAGTAAGAGGAGTTTAGGTGTTTTGGTGGGTCTTCTTGAACATTGTTATCTAACACAATGGACTGACCGACATATTGCCGTGTAGTCATTATTACCCATCCTTAAAGCATTAGTAGCCAATCGATACCCTCAAGTCATCGGTAAACAGTCCACCGAGACGTCCATCTCGCAAGAAGGAGAAGACATGTTATTTGCCTTGTTGGGAGGTCAAGTTGACGGGAGAGACACCTCAATCCCACAGACCAATACTCCTCTATCCGTCCCTCAAATTGCTGCCAACCCCAGCCAACCGCAGACAATCGACCAAACTCCAGCTAAACCTCAATACCTGGGCCAAGACTCAGAAACCAACAACAACATCCCCTTCCAAGCGCCAATGATCAACCCCAACGCCGCTCCAGAAGCGTACGCCGTCGGACCCTACGCTCAACCAAATTCGACGGGCTGGCTTCTACCATCCAACCCCACTACAGGCGAGGGCGACGTAGTCTTACCTTTAGTCCAATCTGCTCCCACTGCTCTCCCGCTCTCGAACAGCTCCAGCGCTAATGCTAATGGCGGGATTGAGAACCCCACGGAACTATGGGCAAGATTACAGACTTTCTATGAGCCCACGCCGATATTTTGGAATGGGATGACGTTTGGGGGGATGGCGATGGACGGGTTGACCATGGGGAATATGAATATGGGTATGGGTGTGCAGGGGACAGCTGTGCCGGGTGGAATCGGGGCTGGGGGAGGGTTCGTGGATTATAGTGGACCGATGTATTAGTTGAGTGTTAGGGGGAATGGATTTCATGTATTTGTATCTTACTATTCATATGTTTTAGCTTAGAGAAAGGATGTCTTTGTTCATGCGCATGGAACTGTATCGTCTATGTCATGCAGATGTGTTTCTGTGTTTGAGTGATATCGTATTGCCCACAGATCTGTTATGCTACACATGTAATTGAGATACATACAGGGGGGAAAGCTACAACTTGACTATCGACGTAGCACTGTACACGGAGTGGTAGTGATACAAGCAAAATATCAACCAAAAGCTTCATTCCGTACTTTATCCATTATCTTATCCAATATCTCTTGATCTCCTTTTTCCAACAACGAAGCACCATCTTCTCGAGTTGGGGACTGATCGTGAGACTCGTGTTGTATCGTCCTACATTCCAGCAAAACAACCAACCTCTCCATCAAAACCATCATGGCAGGTAATACCTTCTCAGGTAAACTCATCTTCTGCTCCGCCTGCCCCACAACCAAAGAACGTTTCGACTCATTCGAACTAGTGTCTTCCATTTGGTCCGAATCCAAATCTTCGTCCTGGTCGTCGTGCCGTATCCGCCCAATAGGCATTGAAAGTGGTAACCAAACCATGTCTCCATTTCGACTGATATGATGTAAAGTCTCACTGATCAAATCCCATTCAGACAACTTCAATCCCATCCTCGTCCTATTACTTCTGAGCGACTGTAAATCTTTCCGTCTAGTCGAGTGGTTGATCCCGAGCTTGATTTGATCGATTAGAGGAAGTCGTATGATCATTTTCATCATTTCTGAAGAAACGATATCTATGGTCTTTCGATCGGGTGATATACCGTATCGAGTCATTTGACGTAACACATATAAACTTAATGGTAGATCCGATGTTAATGTTGATTTGAGGATTGTGTTGATCAATGGAGAGGTGAGAAGGTTCGATTGGGGATATCGTTTAGCCTGGTTGAATACTCTTTTAATCGACTTCTTGAGTGGCGGTAATGACTGAATTGTGGACGACGACGGACCAAGGTAAAGTTGGAATAGGGCTATCCACGAATCCGGATTTGGTAGATGATCTTCTACCTCCTTCGATTCAATCAGATCCCATATCCTCCTTGAGGCGGTATAATCCCCAGCCATACGCTCAGCTTTCATCCAGCTGTTCAGAAAACCTAGACTTGGCTTCGTACCTTCTCCTATCAGATCTATTAGATCTTTTGCCAGGTTCCTGGGGAAGGTCGATTGAGCTTTTGGGATATCGTTGGACATTCGCCATGTGTTGAGTACCGTGGAGTAGACTTTACATATTGCCAATTGATCTTTCTCGTCCAGCGTTACAGGTTTGGTGGAAGATGAAGGTATAGAGTCGAGTTTGGTCTGAACGGTTCCTCTAAATTCCTTGAGCAGTTGTAATGATCCTTTGAAGTTGGATTGATAATAATGCGATGTGAATAGTAGATCCCATATCTCCAAAGGCCAATCTTGCTTCTCCATCTTCGTTGCATCGTTGGTAGATAGGGATAGACAGTCATTAATCATATTTTCTACTAAACCAATCTCAGGGTTTATATCTCTTATAACCGCTCTCAGCAATACATCTAACAAGGGGATATCCAGCTGGTCAGGTAAGAGCGGTAAGATCTTGTTGATTATCGATACCCTAGCGGTGATGTCTTCCGAAGATAAGCTGGATTTGAGAATGGATGTAAGAGTGGGTATGGATATTGGTATTTTCTCTTCTAGGGAACGATCTAGTAGAGATGATATTGCGTATAAACCTTTTGGATGATCCAGGAATGATGAGATGAGCTTCGAGTATGATACTTGGCGATCTTGTCGAGATTGAGAGGAGGATGGGTTGAACGATTGCGAGGCGAGGTGATGGTGTGCTGTTTCGATGTGCGAGGTGAGGGAGGTACGGTAAATGTACGAAGGGGATAGAGATGTTGGCTGAGCGACATGGGTGGATAGTAGGCCATAACCTCGACTTTTGGCTTTCGTGGGAGACGGGAGCTGTTTCTTTGATTTTAGGGCGTCGTTGGAGGGTTGTTCAGATGTGTATTGGCTATGCCGCTGTTGTTGGCGGATGGTCGAGAGTGTGAGGACAGGTTGGAAGTCTGGTCGAAGGTGGGATTCGATCTGCGATATCACGCTGGGCGGGAGTCGCACCCTCATCTCGCGAGCTCCTCCTTACTCTTGTAGGTGTTGATGTCGAGCGACTGAAGATTCTGGTGTTCCAATGAAGCAGATATAAGATACGAGGATGAGGGTGGAAAGCTAAACAGAGAAGATGAGAAGAAAGAATGTAAACTCGAAAAGAGCAACTCATTCGAGTGAGTCACGTGACTTGTCATCACAACACAACTACTACGATGATGAAAGATGAAAACAAAAAATAAATTTCAACAATCCAACACCCCTCTCTGTCCAGTATATACGCTTTATACACCCATCTCTGCATACATCTTGAGTCCTCATAAACCCACTGGACGAGTACAAAAGTCATCGAAATGGAAGGGATCAATCTGGGACTCAACGCCGCTCCTCCCCCTCCTGAATCATCGCTTTCGCCAGAACCTGCCCCCAAGAAGAAACGATCACGAGAAGAGAAGGAGGCCAGGCGAGAAGCCAAGAAGCTAAAGAAGGACAAGCAGGCGAAAGGCCATGAAGTTGCAGTACCAGTGCAGGGGAACGACGGGGTCTTCAATGACAGCCCAATAGTAGATGATACGGCGAAGGAAGGGGAGAAAGTGAAGAAGCCGAAGGAGAGTAAAGAGGAGAAAGCTAAACGAAAGGCCGAAAAATTTGAGCGGAAAGCTAGGAAATCCGAGGCATCTCAAGCTATCGTCAATGGAGAATCTTTGAAGAAGAAACAAGTATCATCCAAGATGGCTGTACCTCCCGTTGAACCCCCCACGCAAGTCAAGAAACAACCTGGGAGATCTCAGACGACTCCTCTGAAAACGCTCTCTCAAGCTGGCCCTTCCACCCCATCCCCTAGTAAACGATCTTTCCTGACTGCTAAACCGGTTAGACAACCCTCTTCCACTCCATCTTCCTCTAGACCTAGGACACCGAAGCGAAAATCTGATGATAAGATAGATGATGTAACCTTGAAAGCTAGATTGACAGATCAGAAGGCCGTGGAGGAATGGTTGTCTAGTAATTGGGTATCGGATATTGAACTCAGGAGGCTGGAGAGGATAGGAGGTGGGTTTATATGTTCCGTTCTAGTATCTCTGAAGTTGGATTTGCTATGCAGGTTTCTCAGATGGGATTGTACTGATACATCGTTGGATTTGCAGTCTTACAGTACAAGAAAGGTAAACTCACAGAGGACGAGAAAATATCACTCAGGAAAACGCTGGACACGTATAAAAAGGTCAGCTGGGACCAGCTCATACTTTACGTGCAATAAGCTGATCTTGAATGTGATCGTAGGTGCACAAGCTGGACGAGAACCAGCTCATCGACACTATTATGGCTACCACTACCACTTTCCCGACGGGTAGAGATGGCTGGCAGACATTCTGGCTTGATTTGGGTCAGTTGGCTTCCCGGAGACCGGACAAAATTCGAGTCTCAGCTGATATCTGTGATTTTACAGCTGCCGCATGTCCCGGTCGACCAGGTAGATATGTGCTCAAGATGGTACAAAGAATGTATAATCCCTGGGGTCATAAAGGTCATTTCACGCCAGAGGAGGATGCTATGTTGATACAGTGAGTCGAGTTATAGATTCTGAGATATATCTTCTGATCATCCAAAATACTGATAGCTGATGATATCGTCCCCCTTGTAGAGCGTACGACCTACATCCAAATCAATGGGGTAAAATCGCCGAGCTAGTGGAAAGGACGTACCACGATTGTCGAGATAGGTACACCAAGGAATTACAACATCGACATACCCGTAAAACGGGAGAATGGACCGAAGAGGAAGAGAAGAAGTTAGTACAATGTATTAAGAAGATGAACAGGTCTTTGGGAAGGGACGAGATGGAATCTGATGGGATACCTTGGGAATTGGTGGTCAAAGAGATGGGAGGTACGAGGACTGTAGTGCAGTGTAGGAAGAAATGGACGGACGAGATTTATCCGAAGGTATCTTTCGGATGGGAGAAAGGACATGAGAGGGAGAATGACTACAAGTTGATCAGCAGGTGAGTCTATTCTTCTCTTCATATTGCTGAGTCCACCCCAGGGGACGACAGGGATGTAGCTGGTTGTAATGAACTGCGACAGTGCATGTGGATCTGACTTTCATTTGCACATAGACTCGAAGCGCTCAATTACCCCTCTGAAAAACATATAAATTGGAAAGAAGTGCAGGATGATAGTTTGAAACATCTCACGACGCACCAAGTCAGACAGATGTATTATAGGTTGAAAGAGAAGATAGAAGGAGCTCAAAATCTGAAATTCGCAGGTGAGCATAATTCTGTCCATGCAATATACCTTGTCAAAGTATCTGACTCGGACTCATATACATTGATCGGAATCGCAGATCTGATGATACAACTGCGCAAAACTGCCGAGTCTCTTGGACAGATCAGTCATCCGAAGAAGCCTAGTAAACCCGAGATTGACAGCTCCGATGAGGAGGATGAGATCGACGGAGATGAGAAAGTGACGACCAAGCGCGAGGCTATCAGTGGGGACGAGGGAGAGGAAGAGCAGGAATAGGAGTGATTGCGAATCTTGCGGTATCATCTGGATATCTTGCAACTCGGCTTGATATATCTTGTTGTATATAATGCATGTAAAACACACCTCATATCATATCAGATTCCCATATGTCTGTGGTACTCACTTTTTCTTCTTACCAGAGCCTCCTCCCGACTTCTTCTTCTGCACCTTGCACACTTTTTTCCCACTTGATGCAGACTCCGTCCTCTCCCCCTCGGTGGAAACGATCCCCCATCTCTCATCTTTCGAAGCTTCCTCCAACAACGCCCTCGTCCCATCCAACAAAAGCTCCTTCATGATCTCTGGGTATTCCTCAAGATCCCTTATCGTCAGCGTGCCAAGATCGTTCCGATAAGTGTGACAAATATGACTAGCCACGAGCGATAACAATTTAAGAGGCTTTTCTCTAAAATACCTTCTGTCCGTCTGTCGACTGACACAAGATTCTCCGGTCGTCTCATTCTCAACGATCTTGGTAAATACGTTTTTATATCCTTTCGATGCATTATCGGTGATTGCCTGAGAGTGGGCGCTGAGCCATACCAGCATTCCATCAGCCTTGAAAGACTTTTGAACCGATTCCTCGTCGTTCCTCGTATTACTAACCCCACCGAGGGAACCGAACGTAGACAGACGTGGGTACTTGAGGATTACTGAGTGGCCTGACATACTCTCACATACTACCATATTCAACGATTCTTCAGTCCTGGGTAAGGGTTTGGGCATCTTGTAAGTCGTATATTCTCCTTTGGCGTTCTGACCGGATTGGTACCACCTCGCACAAGGGAATGAACCTTGTATGTTCAATTCCTGAAAGATCTTCCTGGCGAATGAAGGCCAGTCGTAGGACTGCGTTGATGACATCGGAATCGACTCTACGTTGATGTGGGGACTGCTGTTGAAAGATAAGATAGCTGGGTTGATCGTGGTGTCACTTCCGGGGGGTGTTTGAATGATTGCGGGCGAGTCCAGGGTTAGGGGTGTGGTATGGGATGTAGGTAGGGGATAGGTGAACATCCATGGCGGACCTTGGAGGTCTTGCTCATTCCAGCTTGACGACGAGGGTTCAATATAGCTCTGAACATCTTCGCCGCTTTTACTGTCCGGAACGGG
Source organism: Kwoniella bestiolae CBS 10118 (assembly GCF_000512585.2). NCBI lineage: Eukaryota > Fungi > Basidiomycota > Tremellomycetes > Tremellales > Cryptococcaceae > Kwoniella > Kwoniella bestiolae. The sequence goes on from NC_089245.1 coordinate 1,927,848, forward strand.
AAAGTTATCATCCCGGACTGGGAATCCGCATTGGTCAGTGTTATTGTTGAGCGCCATAACATTGATCGGATCGACGTCTGGCAAATCCGTGTTCGAATGCCAAAGGTCAAGAGCAAATGAATAAGCTGCCAAACATCTCAGCAAACTTACTTTGACTCATTGCCAAGCATGAACGAAAGACGACAGCTCAGCTTGGTTGATCCGGCGTAGCGCATGGAACCCGTCTCCAAGCCTTCCTAAAGATCTGAAAACGATCATCATCAAAGGATCGATAATGCACTGTACACCGACATCATCGGAGTGCGTCACATCATGGTCAAACCCATTATCGTAGGTGAGTGTCGAAGCTGGCAAGTACTGTATACAGTAAGAGAGGTTGGTCCGACTGATGGCGTGGTTTTCAGCACACAATGAATTGGGCAAGTTATATAGAACGAGCAGCTCTACTTGAAGTCTTGTCCCTGTTATCTGATCTCGACTTTACCAGGTTCCTCTTCCAAACGATCCGCTACGTCCATGCGAAGGCGATATGATGGGGAACAACCCATCTCGTACCCTACAGTATCGTCCTCTTAACGGCTAGAAATCGAAACCGCTGATGACTCGATACAACGACTCATCTCCCATAACCCCTGTCCTTTCACAAGGACCGAAACACAGTTTGACCTTTCATTTTCCGATCTCGATCACAACAAACCTCCTATCACCTCCTTTGTACTTTCAGTCGATTGGATCGTCGTCATTCCGTTTACAGTTTACCGGTCGATCGCAAGCCTCGCTGCTTTGTACCCTCTTCCGAGCTTTGGATCAACTTAACTTTGTCATCAGGAGAAGGTATATAAGGCCTTGGGATTTTTCTGATCACTCATATACATCCACAATACAGCAAGCCATCAGCGACAAACCAAGCAGTATAAAAATCAACTTGACTAGCGATAAACGAGTAACATCAGAACAACGATACAATGTCTTCTCCAACTCCAATTCAAGAAGTCTCTTCCAGTAAGCAATACTCATGTCCATGTCCCCCTGTCCCAATCGATCGAGCTGATCCGCGAAGGGAATACAGGTGCCGACGAAGAAGGACTCAAAATCACTTTCCGCTCGGCGAAACAGCTTGAGCTAGAACGGGGGTAAGTTCAGACCAACTTCATCTTCATTTCATTTGGTATCTTAAAACATCCTTGTCAGTGTGATGATCAGAGCTCACCCTCGTCATGGATCATTGATATTGCAGGAGTGAGAAGAAGTCGACACCCAATTCTCTAGGAAGTAACACCAGCGCATGCGCTTTGCATCCCAAGGACCCCTTACCCGCTTTCATCGATGCTCTACCCAGCCCACCCACCGAGCGTTTGGCGGTTCCAGCCACAGAAGTGGAGTCAGCCAGTGCTGGAAGGATCACCGGGAAGGTGAAGAAGGATTAGGTTTAACATATAAGAAGGCGTTGTGGTCAGGATAAACCCAATGCAATGCATTGTTGACATATGCATACTGTACATCCGTGACTCACGTATATGTATACCATAAGATCACTCAGTCATACCTCCCGCCACAGCCTCGTCCCAAGCCTCTTTGAACTCCTGCATATTCCTCCCCTGACTCAGCTCTATCATCTCCAGCGGCATCATATTGCTCTGATACGTCGGAGCGTTCCTAGAGGTCGAGGGGTGTGCTTGGGAATCTATAATTCGGAATATCGGTAGTCTGTCTCTTTGTGTCTCAAGAGCATCAGATGATGAAGATAAGGGCTGAAGAGATGAGTTGAGGATCGAGAGTAGTTCTTCGTAAGTGAACAATAAGGGGTCGACGGAGGGTCGGTAGGGCTGGAAATCTATTATCTGGGCGGAATCGAGGTTAGGGGAGAGGTATAGATCGAATATGTCTGTGTTTCATAAAGTATTTAGTTTGATGAGACTTGAATCGACCGGTTGAGACAATGACCTCGACATGGGACTTACAATCGTGTCCACCACCATAATTCTCCCTGATCTCGTCCTCCCAAAACGCCCTAACCGTATCACATATCTTCGTCCTAGGATCCTCCAATTGCAGATGGTCGTAAAATACACTATCCCGTTGTGTGATACCTACAACAATCTCCCTGTCAGCTGAGTCAGAATAGATCTATTGTTTGTTAACTGACCTATCAAAGTATTATTCCGCACAAAACACCTAATTTCCCTCGAAGGATTCACATCCAGAAACCTCTTCAACACCAATTCCAACTTAGGTCTGCTACCACCCTGCGCTTCTTCATCGCATCCAGCATACGCTCTTTGCGGATCCAGATCATGAGATATGAAGTCGCTAGATTTGAGGAGTAGGTACACGTCTGAGGGAGAAGTGCAGTGGAGTGGTCCGGAAGCTGTTTGGGGGAGGATGAACGCTGCGTCCTAAAACAGTCGACAATGCAATAAACTCAATTTGACAATTCGTTAAGTATACTGCATAAATGGAGAAGAGCTACACACCTTCGGAGCAGTCCAGTTGAGTTTTGGAAACACCGCTCCATCGTACTTCTCTATCACTTCTCTAATAGCTGCGTTCAATTTGGGTAGATGATATTCCGGTGCGTCGGATGATGAGCTGGACGAAGAGGCGTTGGAAGTTGATCTCTGACGAGTTGATGAAGAGGTCTCAGAGACATATCGACTGTACAGAAAGACACCATTCAGCTCTTGAACCGGCTGTACTACCAGACGCTGAAGTAGGAGACAGACTCACCCTTCACTGCCCTCAGGGAGGAATATCGAATCAGCTTCCAACCACTATGATCGCAGCGTCAGCTCTGTTAATCCTATCCAAGGTATCGAGGACTCAGGAGAATCAGCATATCTTACATGAAGAAACTCTTCCTCCTCCCCTAGACCCGCCAGATCAATGACGGTACTATCAAAAGTGATATCCTCAAAGGTATCGTACCATGCCGAGGTCCTTGCGGAGTCTATCTGTGCGCGAGTGAGGGTAGGAAATAACTCTGCTTCCTCAGATGAGGTGGGTATGGGTATGGGCATGACGACGGTCTTGGATTGCGAGGTTGCGAGGATTTTGATGGATCACAGAGAAGGAAAGAATGAAACGAAGAAGACGACGAAGAATTGAACATTTGTTTTTGTTTTCGGTCGAGTCAATGTGGAGGGAGTTGGGTGGCAAAAGATGGTGCACGGACCTCATCTGCTCGTTGTGGCATCTGAGCAGAAACAGTCAAAGCTGGAGATGACATCTCTCATGGCAGGCAGTGCATACATGCTACAGTCAGCTTGGCGGGATGATTTGGTAGGGCACATAAAACCGATGATGAGTGAAAATCTGATTCTCCTCGCTACCAATGAGAAGCAGACCAAGTGAGTTATTGAGAAGTTGGCGCTCGACTGGATTTGGCAGATTATGGGACTTCACGCAAGACCATTGCAGTACGGTGTGGTGATGCTTAGTATCGTAGGCATGGCCTGCTATCTCGCAGGGGAGAGGGAGTCACTTACCTCTGAAAGTGTCAATGCCAATTGGGGAGTTAGTAGAACAGCGTTCATGCTCAGTCAGAATCCCAATTGTGTTTCGTCACCCTTGCGGAATAAAGCCTAAGCCGAACAAAGTGTCTCAATTTCGACTGAATCATCTGAACCTTGTAGTACTACATGACTATCGCCTTATCTGAACACCATCCCTTCTAGACTACCCTCTTCGCTCCTGTATTACTGAACGGCAGCCCTGCTAAGGGAACTTGCCGTTCTGAGTCTATAATACATTCCCATCTGGTTAGGTCATTTCCATCCTTGGGTCTCTTCCAGAGTGAAACCACAGAACATTATGCATACCGAAGAGTTAATGCTGAAACATCACAAAAGCAGAAAGGAACATGCGAATCTGGGAAAGGGGGATATAAAGATGACAAAGGTATAAACCCTCTGAACAGAAAGGAACAACCCAGACTTCGACCTTCTCCGATTTGTAATTCGACTTCTTCTGAAGCGACTCTACAGCATATAGCTGTATCGTATAAAACATTCATCAGCAGATAATACCAATCAGCAGTACCGTCGCCTTCTCTCGACTATCACTCAGATTCCATATTACACTTCACCCAGTTGCACCGCCCTTGAATTACCAAACCAACGATGTTGCTCGACGCCTACCTTCCCTTTATCCTACTGTTCATACCCCTAATATCAGCTCAACCCACACCTACAAGACCACCCACCCAACCCCTCACGAGCATCATGCAATCCACCACTTCCCCAATCATCCATCCTACCGAGCACATCAACTCACCTTCAGATGTTCGCTTCCAAACGCATCAAACGGGGAATATCAATCGTGTGGAGACAGGAGCAGGGATCGACGATCACCTGTGGATGAGCGGGGTGCTACATACTGTCGAAAAGGCGGTACAGAAGCAGGATGAAGACTCCCTCTTAAAGCCGGAGACCAGTCTTCCCGCTGGTGATAAGTTGGAAGAAGGGAAGAAGGTTTTTGAGGGAGGTAGAACGGTCGTCATGGATAGCTCGAGAAGTAGAAGAAGGAGAAGGAGGAGAGTGCATCCGTGATTTGGAGTGATGGAACGCTAGGAAGGGTTTATAGATGGATAACATAGATGCATAGATATACAATAAATAGCTTCTACAAAACTTCTCTTTGGTACATAACCTGGTATGTACGTACACAGACCTGATCAGACATTACAACTTTTCTCCTTTGGTATGTACAGCTACATTAATCTTCTGACTACAAAAGAGGTCTTGTCGACCGTGAGACCTTTATCAGAGGCAAGTGAACCACCGCTGGAAACAGTGATATGATTTGACGTCAGTTTGAATCTAAGATCCACTTCACATGGTCGGCAATGAAGGCATAAATCAGGCTTACCCCGCTCAAACGGTCTTACGTCTCTTAGCCTTCCTCTCCCCATCCCTGTTTACCGTCGTTTCCGGATCTATAACTTACTTCAATCAGCAAGGACATCATCTCAACACCCAACAAACACACCATGTTTCTCAGCCTTCTCATCTGCCCCTCCCTTGACCTCCCCCTTCATATCCTCCTTCAATCGATCAATCTCGTACTTCATGATCTCCATAATTCTCCTCATATCGTCCATCTCCCCCACAGGTGCATACGGATCATTCTCGGTGTTTGTGCTAGATCGTCTCGCTCGGATGTATCCTCGAAAGTCGTATAGGAAGTCTGCAAATTAGTATGCATTCAGTTTGTGGTGAGCGGGATCAGTGGGGTTAATGATTGTCAGATGTACCTTTCATAGATATGTTGGGAGGTTTCAGTTTGATCATTGTCATTGCCTAAGGAAGTTATTAGTATCATGTCAATCGAAGTATTGTACGATGAGCAGAAGCACCCCCTAAATCCTAAAAGGAGGAAGAGTCGAAACGCACCAGGGCAAGTCGGATTCGGTCTTTGAACGCTTCTTCGGTGAGGTTGTCAGTGTGGTGGATGATGTTGTCCATCTTACGGAATTAGTGATTATGAAGTATCAGAGCTGGGTTTTGGGGTGGCATATAGGTCATATGACATGATGCAAACGAAAGTGAAGGAAGGAAAGAGAGGAAGAAAGTTGAGTGGACATGTTATATAGGGAGAAGGAAAGAGAAAGACAGTCACGGTTATTAATGGGACTGTGCACGGAGATCAAGCTCAACTCCGCGTTTCACCTTCACTCTCCTTCGTAGAACTAGTGTTCTCTCCTCTTTCACTCGCAGATGTATACGATGTGTTCTCAAGTATTCGCAATATGATAACATAAGTTATATCACTTGTCAAGAAAGCGCTCAGAACATCAACACTCAAGATGCAGCAGTACCCCACCATCTTACCTCCCCCATGTCTCCCAGACGGCACCGACGCACCCGCAAGGTCGAAGGAGAAAGAGGATAATCTCATAAGGTTCCAAGCAGAGTTGGAGGTGGGTCCTTATCTACTTCTCCTACCTTCTCATGAGTCCTCAGTCCTCAGATAGAAGCACAGTATGGGCAAGAGAAGACTTCATCGATCGCAATTACTCTTCTGAACATACTCGAATCGGAATGTTTTATGAACATACCAGCTAATCGCTTCAACAGTTCATCCAATGTCTCTCGAACCCCCAGTACCTTCATTCCCTCTCCACCCAAGGATACTTTACCAAAAAGACATTCATAAATTACTTGAAGTACCTGGAGTACTGGAGAAAGCCAGAATACGTCAAATTCATCGTGTATGTTCCCATCTTCATGCAATTTACAGACCTTCATTCCAAACCGAGAGAGATCCCTTCTTTGGTCTACGAAATTCAGTGATCTACCGCTCATAAACATCATAAGAGTGATGAGCTAATATCCCGCTAATGTATGAAGATACCCCACATCCCTAATATACCTTACTCTCCTCCAATCCGAACTATTCAGAGAGAGACTGGCAGATCCTGGGTTTATCAACGAACTCATGAGAGTCGGTATCAAACATCATGAGACATGGTATGTCCAATCATACTATTCATTCTCATTTCTTCTGCCCGTACACGAGATATCACCTACTTCACCTTCCCAGACTCTGTACGATGGCTGACCCTTCAACCCTTCCTTTTAGGCGGGTCGAGAAACCCCCACCGACAGCAGTCAAAGACGATACCAAAGGTGATGACAAGAAGGACGTCAAGGAGAATCAACCGAGTCATGATGAAGATGACGGATAATACATACCACAGACTCTGGAAGCCAAACATCTGGTCTCATCAATCATACGACATCCCTCTCAACTCAACCGCATACCGGTCGCGAGTGAGCAAACCAAGACTCAACCAGGGCACGAGTCCACCGCAGCACGAAAACAAAACCTGTGTATTACTTTTCCTCCGCTTTGAGGTCAGGCCAAATGGTGGTTATACAGAAGATTATAGGAAAAGATCAGCCAGATCATCCCGCACGTTGGAGTTGGATTATGATTATCTGCATGATTGTTGTACTATATTACAAATGTATTAACACATCATCATCTAGCTTCTTGTCATCTTCACTTTCTATCTGAGCAATCATCTTGACTTGATGTTCACCTACACGTCCACACCATCACCCATCGCCCATCGACCTACGACACCCACACTACCCATAGTATCGACCGATAATAGATTAACAATCGGACGGTCTTTCCTACTTAACGCTCGAAGCACATCTTGAGCGAGTAAACCTCCTAAGACTGCCAGAGTCGGGGGGAAGAAGTGAGTGGCATGTGAGGCAAGATGACTGAACAGAAATATCAGATTTAGCGATATCTCTTGAATTATAACAGGTAGATCTGTAGGAAACCATGTAGATAGGAAAGTGGGGAGGCAGCGGATATGAGGTAGGTTTGATGGCCATCCGTCACTCAAATACGTGGATATACTTACGATATGAGGTCCTTATCCACAGACGGTATGGTCTTTGGGTTCACGCCCAGTTCCACTCTAAACCTCTCTGCGCTCTCGGTAATTTCACTTATCTGCCCTTCCCCACCTTGAGGTAATATCCCATTCTTCGTCTCGTATTCCCATAATGCTGTAAACGAATGAGATTAGCTACAACCTTATGCATCGTCCCTATCGGAAGTCAAGCTACGGTAAATTGGGATGATGACAGAAAGCCATGTGAATCATGGCGTAAAACAGATTGCCCAACTTATCCCAATAAATCCATGCGTTACTCACCTAACAAACCCAATATAACTCCAGGAGCCGCAACCTTGGTTTCATTCTTCGTCAAACCCCTATACGGACTTCCGCCCTGCTCAGCCTGTGAGGCTGGTTTACTCCAATTCGTAGGTGTCAACGCCTGAGTAAGGGATGAATAGGACAAGGTCTTCTTGGCCAAGCCGGGAGAAGGGTCTTCGGGAGTCGCTTTTTTGCTGTGTCACAGACGTCAGCATTCAGATGCTATCATACTCAAGAACATCAGAAGTGTAGAGATACGAAACTCACTTGTATACGTATTCATACGATTCACCCAAATCTGCGAAAACGTAACCGTAAAACCCATATGTCCCAGCAGCGTAGAACATCGTTCCTGCTTTTCTAGAAGCTTCATCTATAACTTCCTACGATGGTTCGTCAAAAACATCAACAGAATATGAGTTGATTGTATCTTAAAAGACATAAAGAGCTAGCTCACCAGTTGAGATTTCGGTAAATCACAAGCAACCACCACGTCCACCTTCTCCGTCTTTAGCAGATCCACAATTTCACCCTCGCTTCCTCCGACGAACGGCGAGAGCGTCTCAAAAGCTGTCAATGAAACTAAAGGGTTGAGTGATGATATCTGAGGTAAAGCAGCTTTGGTCCTCTGCAGATTATCACATCAGCTCAACGCCCTCAGATTAACAATCGTTTAGAGGATCGGTTAACTGACATTCTGTCCGACCGCACCTTCCTCTTCTCTGAACAGGAAACCTGTACTCAGATCCTCCTCCGATACGACACTATCATCAGCCACGATGAGTCGTCCTATCCCAGCTAAGACCAGGTTCTTGATTGTTTCGTGGGCCAGACCTCGGAGATTCAAGATCAGGACCGTGGATGAACGCATTCTATCCAAGGCATCAATCAGCTTCTTTTCAGCTGCAAAAGCAATACTGGGAAGGTGAAAATATGAAAGAACATACCGATTCTGAGCTTCTAGACCCCATAGTCTGATTTGTCGGTCGTACAATGATGCTTCATCTGCCAGAGTACGGTGTTAGCTAAAGGAGGATTGAGAACGTACGGACACCTGGTAGCTCACCTTCTGTGATGTGGCCGTTTTGCTGGACCTGAGAGCTGGAGGAGGAAGCTTCGGGTTGGGGTTGAGTCATATTGAGGGAGATGTCTGATAGGTTGTATGATCTATTTAGAGGAGGGAGGAGAAGAAGAGTGGAAAGAAGGAGGTCATCATTGCGAAATCTCATGTTCAACTTCTTATAGCGAAGTCAAAGTGTGCCTGACAGCAAAGTCTGAGCGAGGAACGCTTGATGGGATAGTTTATCAGGCTGACTAAATTTCCAGATTCTTAAACCGGAGAGAGGTCCACTTGACTGTTCGTCTGCGTCTTTTGTTGTTGTTTTTGCCATTGCTTTCCCATCTCTGCTCTGGCTTCATCCATAAAATTGTCTTCAGATAAGAACCAAAACAATCATGGTCGCGATTCATAAGAAGTCAAAGTTCGATCCAGCCGCTCACTTGCATAAGCACGGGTGGAAAGGGAAGGGAACTGGTGAGTATCGCAATCCCGCATCAAGTGATACTCAACTACATCATCGTTGTGACCGAAACACTTTCACGATACAAGCAGTAACCCCCAGCAACGACCCTTCATGAAACTTTCCCAACTGCAGTAGTATGATGTGTAACTGATCTGAATCTATTATTTTCCGTTTAGCTCTCAAACATGGCCATGCGATCAAACCTCTAGCTGTGGTCCAGAAAAAGACATTATCAGGTATAGGTAAAGATCGAGACGAGGCTGTACCATTCTGGGACCAGTGAGTTGTCTGTTTCTTCATCAATAGCCTTCCTTAGATATTACATGTCAGATGATTTGATCTTCCACTAGATACTTACGCTGACTTTATGTTATAGTATCTTCGCAGCCACAGCTGCCTCCCTCTTCTCCTCCCCCTCCCCATCAGTATCTCCTGGCCCCTCATCCTGGGCTCCACCCCCTGTCCAAGCAGATACCAAGGGAAGAATCATCTCGAAGCCTCATGAGCTCATCGTCGCCAAACCGAAATTATCGATCAACGCTGCTGCTCGGGCTGGACGGGAACTGGCTAGGAGAGGGTTGTATTCTAGGTTTTTGAGGGGAAAGGTACTGCATATCAAGGAGTCTGATGAGGAGGAGTCGGGTGGGAGTGCGAGTGGGGTGAACACTCCAAAAGACGTTGAGGAGGTTGAAGAGGCTCTTTCGGATGCTGGCCCATCGAGGATGGCTGGAGTGGCGGTGGATGAGGAGATCGTCAAGTCTGATAGGAAGGGGAAGAAGAGGGAAAAGGGAAAAGGCAAGGCTAAAGAGGAAGAGAGCACGGAGGAGAGACGAGCCAGGAAAGCGGAGAAGGCCAGACGGAAGGCTGAGAAAGGGAAGATCAGAATGGCAGAAGGGGAGGGTAAAAACATGTCAGAAGTGAAGAGTGACAAAAAGAAGAAAAAGCGGAAACAGGACGAAGGGGAATTAGCGGAAGCAGGCGACCTGGAAAATAGTGCATCGACAACAAAAGCAGAGAAGAAACGTAAACGGAAACAGAAGGCGAGTGGCGAGCAGAATAGCGAAGTATGGACAAGAAAGGAGAGTAAAAGCGGAGATGCTGATGAAGGGATCGAGACGGAGAGGAAGAAGAAGAAAAAGAAAAAGAGCGCCTGAGCAAGTTCGGACCAGGTATGAGCTGCCTCAGAGGATCAATATGTACACTTGTAAGATAGTAAACCAATGTTGTTATGTTTACTTTTGCAGTGAATGGTAGTTCGGGAGGGATCCAGCTTTACGGATGATGGCTCGTGTCACGGAGCTATCCTGGGTCGTAAACAGACTCACTCTTCACTCCATGTATCGTCATTCCTTTACCTGGTGGACACCCCCACCTCACTGTACAGTGGCTCTACCGTGAAAAATCGCGATGTTTCTGATGGCCGTGACAATTCAGATACATGTAATAGAGGGCTCAGATTTGGCAGGGTGAAAGGTTCATGGTATACCCAGCTCCTCATGGTCTTGTTTCCCATGCATAGCTGTTGTGCATTGTGCGTTTGGCTTTCACATTTTTTCCCACCCAAAATTTTGGCTGAGGAAAATGCAATCTGGAATAGCTCCATAATGAATGCATTTGCAAGATGCACGCACAATCAACAAGGGAAAAATTGAGATTTCCACCTTAGAGCCACTGTACAGAAAGGGGGGTGGTACACAAGGTAGGGGAATGACGTTATCAGGACATGGGGACCTCTCGACTTTCTCCCTTTCTTACTGTCATCCTTTTTACCCACTGGACGCTTGGACGCTCATACTGAAACGACTTCTCTCTACTTTTGTAATACATCATAAGATGTTTATCTGGTCATCGTCTCCGACCACTCTTCAGAGGCCATATATATCCATAGCTCACAGCAAACCATGATACTCGGCCAATCTTTTACTTCTAACTGTACTCCCTCTTGTACAAATTCGAACAACGCTCACACAATGGACTATCATGATTACCAGGCGTCCCTGACGAACGAAAACTCACAAGACCGTACGTGCAATCGGAGTCGTAAAGATCAAAGGCGACCATTCGTGCCACCTCCACTCGACCTCTCATGGGAAGTGGCGCAGCTCGCTCAAATGGGACATAGCAACCCTTCGAACACCGCCTGGGTAGACGAGCAACTTGATGCCCCTGGATTTGCCGGTGCGTCGACATATCAGATGCCTGTTGATCTTGTCGCGCATCCTCCAAGTCTAGGAATGAACACCTACACAGATTTCCCGAGCGATATGGATGATACTGTCCATTCTGATTCACAGATGTTCGAGACCGAGTCCCATCCGACGGAATACCAACACGAAATGAACCAAATACAGCCATTCTTCAATGAAATTAACGACCGTTCTACTGATACACAAGCCTTCGATTCTCCCAATTCTTTCGGGAGCATGGGGAGACTTGCCCCTTTCCCCATCTCCAGCAACGATGATGGTCTGAACAACCAATCTCAGTTTCTGCATCCCGCCGGCGCAGTCGTTCCTCGAAGACATGAAACTGTTCACGAGCGGGACTTCTTCAATTTCACGGAGGAGTCCACTCGTTTCTTCCAGACCAACAGGTCCCGGAATGTGTACTTAATCTCTATCCCGGAGCGGCTCGAGGCTCAACGTCGAGAAAGAGCTCGCACCCATACGATAACAACCACGGGTGCTCGAAGGTCAGATGAGGTGGTATGTCACATGACAGTAAAAGACACGAAGGAGATCTTCAAATTGATTCCCGAGAACTTCTCTGAATGGTGGAATCGTTATTCGGAGACTTTGCATGCGAATCTGGATGAGGAATATGAGTATGAGATCGATACGAAAGGTAGGCGGAACAACATGAGCCCCGGTACTAGATTGAACACCGTTCCGCTGACTGTGGAACGTGCATCCATGAGAGCGGGCGAGTACGCGCTTTTGCTCAGTTTACGAGATAAATATGAGGGTCTCAAGGGGAAAGACCAGACGAAGCACCAGACGAAAGAGGTCAGTCTGACCATTAGTGAGGCAGCTGAGAAGATACCCTCCGAAACGCTCATTAGAGGTACGAGGGAGACCATCAAGCCTTGGCTGAATCGCACCTTCGGCGCATATACTTGTCGGGAGAAGAAAGATTCCAAGCACAGAAAAGCGGGACAATACCCTCGACCTACGGGTTATTACACTCCCAGTCTCAACCGTTCGTGAAGACAATTCCGAAAGAGCTTGGTTCCTGGACAAGCGAAAGCGTATATCATGCATTCGATCCTGACCGTCTTCTAATCACTGGGTAATGGCCCGATAGACATGGAGCGGTCTATTAAATCCTTGTCCCGGCGACCTTGGGATGTCCATATTTAGTATCTGAAATCCTGTTCTCCTCCTTCCAGCTTTTTCAGTACTGAGTATGACACCGAGACCAAACTGAGACGACTGATCTAATGTGGTATTGCCGATGTAAGATGTTGATTGCTTGAACACAACCAAACCAGATTGAGGGTAGGTTTATCGTATTCGCTTGGTCAACAGGCTTTAGTTAATGCCACTTTATCGGATCATTCGCATGTACAGCATCGCATGAAGATGTAATTCTGCGCCACTTGACCTCCTTTCAACCCATCTTGAACGGGTTCTGAAAACAAACAGCCCCATGCAACGTGACCCTTTGATCCATCGTCCCAACCTTTGAGCAGCTTTTTTGATGCATACTCGTTGAGAACGCATAAAAGCAGATAAATAGGGATTACTTGATTTAGTCATTGTCGTATACACCCTTTTCCTCTGTCTCGTTCCTCACTTGTCCCTCCCTCATCTGTGAAGAGATAGTACGACACGGTCGATCAAACGCAAGATCAAGATAACGAGTCCAGCAATACCAGCCCATACGATCACGCAGCATCCAGAACGGCTGGTCGGCGATCATCTCATCTGCCTCGACTAGACCTTGTTGCAGAATGCCATGAGGTACAGCAACGGCAACGTTATAGTCTCCGGGATGAAAATTCCAGACGAGACGAGCAGGTTTCCGCTAGATGGCCAAAAATGCCGAACTTGTAACCCACGACAAACAATCACATGAAGGACGATAGCCTTCACAACGCGGACTATCAACCTCAACCCTTCATTGAAGATGCCGATACTACAATCAACAATAGCCTGTATGCCGCTTCAGGTCAAATACAACTCTTCCATGGAAATTCCAACGCAGGGATGGAAAGGTCTCTTTTATTACCTCGACCTCAGCTTCAAGCCCAATGGTACCATGACAATGTCGAGGTCGCGAGAAAGGATGAGCTTTACGCGGGGCAACGACATTACTTTCCAATCCCAATATCACAGTAGACAACTGCAGGAATGCCGCTCAAGGCCAATATCAGTTCTTCGATTCAAATGCTATCGCCGGTATCAACACGCACTTACCACCCACGATGATCGGTTCGCTACCGGCACACCCGCTCATTTCCGATAGGGCCACGCAGCCTGCTCCGTCCTCGATGGACAATTGGTCTGTAGTTGAAGGGCAAACTCCCATTGGCGTACCCAGGGAACATGAGAGTGACTTGGAGCGCCAAATCTCCAACTACAAGCCGGCTGCTCGAAACTTATTTGAGGAAATCAAAGTTTCCGGTTCGTCGACACAAAAGATAGTGACTAGAGCAGAATGGATCACAGCCACACGATTAGATGATTTCGCTGAGCGATCCTGCGACTACACATTTCTCATGAACTGCAATGAGAAGAATCAGATTATTTCGAGATACTGTCGATACCCCACTGGAAAGGTCACGTTCACCATCAATCCTTCCATGGCATTACAATGGATGTTCAAGTACCGCGATCGAGTAGCGGCGGACATGTCTCGCAGGTTCAAGGTTTGTACTTCTGATGGCGTGAGGCAAACGAAAACTACCAGTAGAAGAAGCTGTCTTGCTTCCATAGCTGCTAGAGCGTTGACAAGGGTGCTGGAATATTCGGCAAGAATCATCTCTGAGAGACAAGGACGATCTATAGTATTCCTCAAGGGGAGTTAGCTAATGGACATCCTGCCGATAGAGACTGTCTCCAGAGGTGTTGTTGAATACATCCAAGAGTGGTTGAACTACAATTTGAAGGGCTCGGAAGTGGTGCTGCAAAACGAGGAGATCAAGGACTAGATAGATGAAATGAGAAAAGGAGAGCGAAAGATGGCCATTCGCAGAGAGAGCGTCTGAGGACGGAGAGAACGAGGTGGTCTTGGAGAGGATGAAACAAAGCTGATTACATGTGCATCAGTATCAGTATTCTTCCCTTTGTTCTGCTAGTAAGATTCAGGTCATCCTATGTGACTTACTTGTACAGGATCTGTCATGCCAGTTTGCAGGCCTCGCCGGAAGCGAGTAAGCCTTGTGAAGAGATCTCAAAGACAGCGGACCTTCTGGCAGAACAATCTTTGTCATACGTCTGAAACACTGCCTTTGCTTCCATACTCCGACATTCCGAGCAAGCCCTGTTAGGGGATCATTAAATCTCAGCTACCATGTATCTCTCATAAGCTCTCCAACAGTTTCCCTTTCCTCTCGATCTAGATCGAAGACATCATGTATCATCCAAACAGAAGACGGTCACATAGGCAAAGACCGAGAGAAGACCGTTCGTGGGATGATCATCCTTCCCACCAAGACTATCACCAAAGCGATGCTCTCTGTAACTACAATCTCCCAAGAAATGATTCTGCTTGCGACGAGGTACCAAGCGTAACTGCAGCCTCAATCCCTGACTCATCAGACTTCACAGGCCATGCGAACGCATCCATCCATTACCCTACGAAGGGATCGGGCGATGTCAACATACAGCAAGATAAGGGTATGAATCTGCATCAGATTGTAGCTATGAACAAGAACTTGACCTCAATAAGCACAAATAATATTAACTTGGCATTGCAAGGACCTGCTTATGGAGAAGACCCTTCAGCGCCCCAATATCATCTTATGAGCCACTTGAACAGGATTAACGAAATTCCTTCGCGTTCGTTTACCACTCAGGCTCAGTACGACATACCTTGGGATGCGCATTCACTACCAAATGATATGGCAGACAATGACTGGACGGTGATCAAGGATAATCATCAGCTAGGACAAGCTTACTCTGGATATACCTCACCCCAGACCACAATGATAACTGACTATTCGCCAGTGGCCACTGTCAACACAACTTGGCCACTCATCATGCCAGATTCGGCTCAGATCCGTGATGATGACACTTCCATCTCCGAGGTGGTATCTCCAAGACCGTTCAACAGAGACTTATAAATCTCTGCTCCTCCTCCTCCTCCTCCCATTCCCGGGCCTGCTTCTGAAGGTGTCAGCAGCGGGCACGGGCTGCAGCAGACGGAAGAAGAGATCCAAACGAGTTTATTCTCCTTCATTCCACTGGGGAAAGAGTTGTACCAGCTTTCGGAAACGCAATCGTCTTCAGGCCAGGGAATTCTTCCCGGACCAAAATGGTCGACAATCCACAAAGTGAGTGATCAAGTGGTTGATGATCTCCATAGCGCTTTCACGCAATATCAGGATGAACATCGGGCCTGGACTCAAGCCCAAGCTCAAAGGGAGACTCGGCATGGTACCCTAATGCTAACGCAAGATCACGTCTCCGCCTCGTTCCCATTCAGCCAGGTAGAAGGAAATCGAATCGTGTCTAAACTATTCAAAACTGAGAGACCTGAATATACGATCTACTCCCCACCCATGATCAGGTGGTTGTCTCTATACAGGGATGGGGTGTGCACATACGTCAGTGAAAAGTACGAGGTCCTGCCTGTCCGAATCGTTCAATACCTTGCCCTGTGTCGTTGATAGAGCGTTATTGAGGTTTGGCGAACAAGCTGCCTGGAACATTTCATATCACATCATATCAACCGATCAGCGATATCTCTCAGTGTGAAAGATCTGAGTGACATCATCTCGGTGAAGACAGTCTGTAGATACACGGCGGAGATCATAAATGCCTGGGCGAATAAGGCGGTCGAGGGCAGCATGGTCGTGCGCAGAAATCCTCAAAAAGGAATCTCGGAGTATCAAGCTGGAGGGCGGTATGCGGTCGATGAATTTGAGTGGCTGAGAACTCGATTGAGAGCAGAGGGGTCGACATTCTTGGATGTGCCTATCGGACAGTGATCGTATATGGTATGCTTACAGAGGTCCTGTACAACGATGTCGATGATGACATGCTTCTTTTGCCAGACTATACATGTTACCGCGCGCCCTATTCTCGCCGGTAATGGACGTACTTCGATAGCTTACTGTATGCTGTAGTGGCTATGAGCATCAGGGGGCTTTTTCGTTTTGCAGGAAAAGAAAGAAACCACAAAGGATTGGTTTCAAGGTAATTGCTATTCGCCAAAGCGAGGTCGTACTGTATGTCGCCAGATTTACAACAATGGTAGACCAAAGCCTGAGAGGTGTCTTTCTTCTCGAGCGTAGCCCAACTAACAGATTTTTCTCTTCTTTGACCGCAAAGGATCTTGATCAATGGAAGTAAGCGAAGCGATCACAGCAAAGAAGTCAGATATGGCCATGATAGGATCTTCTATACACAGCAATACCCCTTGGATCATTGCGTTTCAGCGTCAAGCTTCTCTTTGCCTTCTTTGTGAACGAGCGGTGGATTTACAGATTGTATGTTTACTTCAGAGCAGTGTTTCCGTACCCGTTGTCTACAATAGCCGTTGAAGTTTTTCGTTATTTTCTTTTTCCAGTCGACACCTTGAGCGCAAAGCAATAATGGACAGACACGATCGCCACCCCAGCAAGAGGAGGGATCAAAATACTACATATACCCCCGCCTTCGATCGTAAACCGGCTACTACCATTCACGGTCATTCCAACACAATGCAAACAGCTCATAGCGATACCTACGTCCAGGTGTTACAGGAGGCTCCACTCAACAATCAGGACGAGAGATACATGTCAACCCATCATTCGACGCAACCCCTCACAGCTCAAGAGTTGGCAGACTTCGAGAGATTCATAAATGATCCGGAGGCTCAGACACAAGTCAACTACATGGTGGGAAACGGTAGCCCGAGCGATACCGTCCAACCTACTCTGTATACCTCGATCTTGGCTAATCAACGAGATACCACTTCTAATCGGTCCAATAGGAACACGCCAAGTGAGCGCATTACCACGTCCACGTCCAGGTACATATCAATCGCACCTGCTCCAGCCAGAGATGGCGCATCGCAGCTTGTCAATCCTGCCATCGATCTGACAGGTCCGATCTCACGTCACGCCGAGACCGACGATGAGGAGAAATTCTTCAATTTCAGTGAAGGCTCAATCCCACCCTCCCCAGCCAGAGATGACGCATCGCAGGTTGAAGATGAAGCTATCGATCTGAAAGGTCCGATCCCTCGTCAGAACGAGACCGACGGTGAAGAGAAATTCTTCAATTTCACTGAAGGTTCCAAGGGTGTATTTGAGGATTTTCATACCACATCCATGCAGATTGTAACAGGGCCAATATATATGGGATACCGTGCGAGCAAATCCTCCAGATCGTCCAATGTACAAGCTCCAGACCCGATCGAGGACGACGAGAATTCCATCGTATGTACTCTCACGATCGCCGGGGGTGATACTACGGAACAAACCTTCACGGTCGATCCTGATGTCATGGAGAGATTTCTCAAACCCTATAAAAAGCTGGTACATGAGGGTATCGGAGATACCTATGAGATGTGGCGTAAGAAAAGACTCGCAAAGCCCGGGGATAATAATCTTTCCTACAGAGGGAACACCATGGAGGATATCGCTGAGAGATCATTGTGGAGAGCGGGCGAACAGGCCAGTTGGTTGATGGCTGATCAGAAATGTAGCATAATGAAAAGCGACACGGCATCCCTAACCCTCGGGGAGCTAAGGGTGGGCGTACCAGTCGAAACTCTACAGAGAGGATCACACGAATTTATCGGACCGTGGCTTGGCTATGAGGTAGCTGAATATAGTATTCGGCGGAAATTGGATACGACTGAGAGTGAAGATGATGATCCCTCGAATGTCGAAAATAGCCAGACTGAGTCTGGTTCGACCGCTGCCAATCCAATTCCACGAGTGGATCTCAATCTCGACCTTCCTGAGAAACAGCCTTCAAGAATACAGCCCTCCCGCAAAGCCAAGGAGACTGTCAAGACATACTCAAGGTTCTTTCTCGACTCGTTTAAATGATGATGCGTTCCCCCTCCCCCCCCCCCCCCCTCTCAAAAAAAAAAAAAAAAAACAAGAAAAACAACTAAACTGAAAAAAACTGTCTTCTGCAGATATTCGCGTTGTTATGGATCTCGCACTCAGACACTGGGGGAAAGAATCGGACATATTTCCTTGCACTTACCTTACTGTTGATATATTCCGTGAATATGCATGCTGATGTCAAAATACTCGGTAGTACATTATATTGATACCGCGCAGTAAAGCCATACGATACTATTGGCCGCTGGATGAGTGTACACGAGGGTATTCTAGCGATTGTAAGCACCCATCCCGCTCGCAAGCCTTCCGAGTGGTGCTTCAATCATAAGTTAAGCCCATGATGATTAATGTTAACTTCGTAAGATGGGCAGCAAGTTGGTCAAAATTGGCAAGAAGGCATTGTATGTAAGGAGATGATGGTTGAACGAGGTGTGTGCAAACTGAGCTATGAATCCTGGATAGAACTGGTTATGCTTGGGATCCTGTTCACTCAAGTGTAGCTCGGCAAGGTTGATGATGCGACAGCAAGATTTCAAGTCCGATGGGTGTTTGTATACCTTGTGGATTTTAGTAGGGTCGAATGGTGCGATTGTAAGCTAGCCGTGGCCTGTTTAACATGCTTACGACAGGAAACCGATGCCCCCTCTGACTTCACACAAAGAATTATGGATACAATGCATATATATATTCGCAACTGAATGTACAACCTAACCTGAACTAATCATACACAATTCTACAAGCTCATCTCCCACTCCACAGCTACGACCTCCTCGTTCAACCCCACACAATCACCCTCGCAACCAAACACCATGATATTACCCCATTCCATCTCATCGTCCACTGCCCCACCCTCATTGATCTTCTTGGCCAACTCGTTCAATTCCTTCTTTCGTTCTTCTTCTGTCATCTTGCCCTTGCTCTGTTCCTTGGTTGATACCTCGCCGGTGGTAGATATAGTATGTGGTTTAAGTATCGACAAGAGATAAGGGGTCAATTGTAATTCAAAGGTCCGTTGTCCTCCGCAGCGTTCACACCGCTTGATAACCTTCTCATCAAGCTTGTATAACCCGTTCATATCTAATTCTTGGTTCTTAGTCAATGGCTTCTCACATCCTGGAAAGAGTTTCCTAGTGATTGGTGAGACGGATGAATAGGGTAGGGGAATTCCACCAAAATCATATCGCAGGACCTGTTTCAATCCGCCATCACTGCCTTCTAGCCTCCTTACGAATGCTTGGAACACCTCGTCGACTTTTTGATTGAGAAGTCTCTCGAGATTATCGTCCAACATGACACCTTTCAACTCTTCATCGGCATTATCTTCGTCATCGGAAGATTCGTACTCTACCTCCTCGGGTGGTGGGAGGTACTCGTCGATTGTTGTAAGGTATTGAGCGGGCTGATAAGCTGGTATGGGCGGAGCAAGGGTAGTAGAGGACGAAGAGGATGATATGTATAATTTTGATAAATCCTCGGTGGCCGAGTCGGTCGATGTTTTAGGTGTGGGGTCGGACGATGGAGCGGCAAATGGGTTGGAAGGAGCAGCACCAAACAGAGGTTGGGCAGAACCAAAGAGGGCTGAACCGTTAGGTTGAGCGTTCGAGGAGAGCTATAGAAGCAAATCCATAAGCGAGCTGGTCCCATCGTATAGAGAGACATAGCTCACAGTAAAAGGGTTCTTCCTGGCTTCCTCCCTCGCTTTCTCAGCTTCAGCCTCAGCAGCCTTCCGTTTCTCCTCTACATCTTTCACGTATTCATCGTTCCGTATCGAAGCTCTGAATGCTCTTATACTGTTCAACGTAGTATATCAGCTTATGCCATCAAGTGGCTGAGGCAGGGGAGCTCAACTGACCTTCCATCCTTCTTCTGGCAGCCTGCTCTGGAACAAGCAAAGACATACAACGTCCTATCGTTCTCGCCATTCTCCAAGGGACAGTACACCTGCGCAAGAAGCGGTATCGGCTTGTTACATATTTTACACTTGACTTCTTTTGGTATCTGTGAGGTGTTTAATAAAGGTGGGAACGTAGGATAACCGCCTATCAATGAGACGGTGTGGGAACGGAGATCCGCATGATCGGGCGGGATCGTACCATCTGGTAAAGCTAGAAGGACGTTGGTGTATCCTTCAGAGAGTGATGAGGAGGATGATCCGGCAGGAGAGGAAGGTGACATTTTGGTATCTCGAGGTAGGCAACTGAATAACTGATGTAGCCTTAGTGTACGGAACAAAGCTAATTCCATACCAACCACATGTCAGCTATCATCGCATTAAAGATGTAGCAACAGTGAAATGAACATGAACGGGACGATCGAAAAAATCATATCAGAGATAAAGTCGCCAAACTAGTAATAAGACTCGGCATCGTCCCTCCCCTCCCTCCCATCAACCCTTCACCCATTATGAACCCTCCTCCACGCGAGGACCGATCCGCCCCATCCAAAACGGATGAAAGCAGATCGATCGGGAAGAAGAATGAGTTTGGGGTTGAAGGAGGGAGAAGGAGGGATTAGGTCTCGTCATCGGATTCATCATTTGATTTTTTCTTGTGTAGGGTGGGGGGAGAGTAGGGCAGGAGATTTGTAAAGACACATCGAGGCAGGTTGAGGGGAGTGAGGTTGAGTGGACACTTACAGAGGAAGTCGTGAGAGTCGTTAGTGCTATATCATTTGAATGTGTAATATCTTATGTGGGTGATATAAGTTGACGAGTGAGAGAGAGAAAGAAAGAAAGAAAGAAAGATGAGACAGGAAATGGAAATTTTGCAGTTCAACTTTTTTTTGGCTTGAGTGTTAAACGGAGAGTGATAAGGGTCACAGTTGAACATGATAATCCACGTCATGCTACGATGCACTGATCGCTTCCATCAACCTTACCTTGTCCTCACTTTCATCTCATCCCAGACCATCCATCCATCCATCAATCCATCATCAATCAATTGATCCCTGACGCTCATGCTTGTGCTCGTACTCTTGCAAGGCTAGTGGGAACATCAAACACGGAACATGGAACAAACAAAGTTCCGTCATTCATCATTCATCATCCCCTCTTCATCGTTCGTCACGTCCCATCCATTCATCATCCATCACCATCAAACATAACGTTACTGATCGTGCTTTTTGATTGTTCTCTTATAACATCCTTTCGATCTTGACATGATTCCGTGATCATCGAAACTTCCCTCCAACATGAAGACGACACCAATCTCCTCATTTCACACTCACAACGTGTATCTAACAAACAAACATATTGGACCTGTTATGACTGTAGTGGATCTCCACCTGATATTTGACACACCGTGATCTACCTTCCTGATGAGTCGCGCAGCTGCAAATACCGTCCCATCCCACCGGATCTTACTATGATTACAAGTATGCTACGCTGTATCTTGGTAACTGCACTAATCGTATATCGTACATCTGTATCTGTTTTGCCGAACCAGATCTCACCTCCTAACGGCCTGAACGGGCATCGTGGTTCGTGGTATATGGTACGTGTGTCTAAACGTTCATTCTGGGCTCACACGAATTATGCATGTCTCACCACCAGAGCAAATATGTATCGATCGAACAGGTGAATCACTATCCAAGAAACAATCAATTAACAATTATCATCTAGTCCACTCCTACCCCACCTTGGACGATGATGATGATGGGAAAAACAAGAAAACACGTTGATATCCTAACCATCACCATCACTAGTGGGTCGGTGCTATCCATACACGGTGTTACAAACGATAGGTTATCTCGGAGATCAAGTATATGATACTCCTCCGAGTACATTTGATTCCATTGACTTACACTGCACTCCCTTTGAAGCGGAACAATGACATGGAACAAGAACATGCACAAATTTAATCATGGATAAAAAGCGTAAAATGGGAACCGAAGTACCTCAAAGTGGGGGAAACGATCTGGAATGATGGATCTGTTTGAAGAAATAGAATAGGAAAAACGGAATGATTGGCATTGTCGTTGAAGAGTGGGGTGATATGTTTATGAGCAAGAGTATGGGCAATGGTATATAAAAACCTCATTGCTCGTCAAGTCGAGGATACACCCCCCTCCCCCTTTCTGCTTCCTCAATGAGCCTATCTGCTAACTCGTTATTCCAGCTTTAGCTTTCTATAGGTACCTTGTCCATCTCGCAATCTGACAAGTGATACCATACACGTCAACATCTCTCCTATCAATCCATCAACATCCTAATCTCTCCTCCAAATCTTCCGACATCAAGCCATTCAGATCAATTGGGCTCAACCCTCCATCCACTCCCTCCATTCTAACCAGAATGACCAACAACAACACTCCGAGGCTCTTACCTCAACTCCAACCTGGCTCATCCTCCTACTCATCCTCCTCCTCCGCATCCGCATCCGCTACTTCTCCATGGTCATTCTGCTACTCACGGCACACACGATCCTCCGATAGCAGTAAATCCCATCATCATCCTCTCAAGACCCACTCCATCCCTTATACACCTCAATCCCCAAGCCGAATGGCATCCGACCCTCCACCAGATGTCGCTCACGAACCCATTGATACCTTTCCATCTGTTCTCGAAACGCCTTCTCCGCCATCTCCTCACGATATGTCTAAGAGGAGGAATAAGCGGAAAGCGGAGGAGGAGAAGAAGAAGGAGAGGAGTAAGAGGCGGAGAGGAGAAAGTCACTGTGGGTTTCAACTCAAGATATTCGATTTGACGATACAACCAAGCTGACGTGATTGTTGATATCAGACAAGAGGAAAGTGGAGAAACCACGAGGTCCACCTGCATGGCTCCTCAAACCAACTCAAACTTCCATTCACCCCCCTCTCCCTACTACCACATCTTCTTCCACTTCGCACCAACTCCCCGCCGCTCCAGGGCCTAGTCCAACCATCATCCCCACCAATGCCCTCACATCTACCACCAGTCCGATTATCGTCCGCTCCCCATCCTATTCGATTGGTCCGACTACCTCCCTGCCCGAAGAGATTGCGATGACGCCCTTATGGATGGTTCGACCTGCGTTACCACTATCGTCCACTCAGTTATTAGGTGATGGTGCTACCATCTCATCGAACAATTGGTCTTCGTCTCTTCCGTTCAACCCTTTCCTTCCAGGTAGCGGTGGATATGCTATATCGAGAAGATCGAGTGAACCAGCATTGGCATTGGGGTGTATTGCAGATCCACTTCCAACAGGCTATTCGATGTTACCTGCTGCACTTGATAACCATGTGAGTTCACTGATCGACCTGTGATATTGTGTCATTGGAGCTAACGTGATGAATCAGAGCGAGACTGTCCCTCTGACCTCATACCGCGATCAACTCGCAGTTACCTTGTCCTCTTCCTCGCAAAGCTCTGCATCAGTTGGTACCAGCATCGACAACAGTATATCAATGACATATGCCGATGTACTGTGAGTACTATACCTTGTGGAAATCGTCATATGGTCTTTGTTCACTGAAACTCCATTCCATAGATCTTACCATCCTCCCTTTCCGCTCTTTGAAGCTCATCATCCTCAGATTAGTAATCCCCATGCCCCACTGACGATGAGGAGCTTGGAACCGAACTTTGAGAGGTACCCTGGTGGTAAATACTTGAAATATAGTTAACTTCGTGTGAGAAACGAACGGGATAGGTGTATATACTGGTTGTATAGACTTCTTGGTTTAGACGATGATTAGAGATGTACAAAATAGACACGCGATTGATAATCATTACCTCTTCCTATTCTCTCGTTGACCAGTATGGGGATTGCACATGTACCGGCGGTAATGTGCGGGACTATGTATGCTTCCCTTGAGCTTGGCTTGACGTTAATATGTACAGAACAGATGACACCGGATTAACAAGACACCGCTTATCCTTATTCCTATGCTTAATCCCGCGCCTGACTTTTCTTTTTTCTCCTGCCGAACTGTTAAAAGGTAAAACCACATGATACATAACACAAAGCTGTGCTGAAGATTGCATCGGTGTGCTTGGCGATGCTCAAATATAAGAGTAAATGTGACGATTGACGATTGATACATGAGTGTGTCAGGTGGGATATGAGTTAGGGTACAAGGAATGGTGTATGCACGGTGTAATGGTGAATCTGTGCGGAAGTGCGGAAGAACAAAGGAGAAACATCGAGACATAACATCCTTTGGGTGGGTAGAGTAGAGGAATACGTATACTCACTAACTTACACGATATAGCATAGCCTTCCCCTTTCTTTCAACTTCACCTTACATTCTCATCTTACTACAGGACATTCGAAGACTACCTCTTTATAACCTAAAGAGATATAGGATAGAATAGCTATAGCGGAACATCACTTCGCTGGCACAACCTACTTCGACATCCATACAGTAGCATCCCCCTCAACATCGTATAATGTCTTACCAGCAACAGAGGTACTCGGCTGTACCAGGCTTCGGACCATCTGAAGGAGGGGGGTATAGAGATCATCCAGATGTGATCTCTGGGAGCGCTAATGGGAATAGGAGGAGTTCAGGATTTGGTGAGTTCATGATATAGTATCTCTTCTTTGGGGTCTGAAATACAGATATGGATACGGGTGTTTCAGAGACAGTCGTCATCACAACCTGGACCGGGCTGGTTGATCCTTTTTCTTGAAGTCATCACTTGGCAATACGATTTTACTCTTCCCTGTCTAATGGTCGGGTATTCATATGCCATTCAAGAATGCTTATATGTAGCCCAGAATATTACATTCTCCTTGCTTGGCTTGTGTTGATCAATCTAAAAGGAAAGCTGTGCTGACCTTTGTCTGTCCATCGTTACTGTTCGATATCGATATTGATTATCATATTCACCTGCTTATACGACTGGATCGTTCACTCTCTCATCCTCGCTGTAAATCTACCAATACCCAACCGATCGGATTGTCCCCTGTACTTCGATTACTCCTGTCCACTCGAAATCCGCGGAGTCAAATAGATTTTGATAATTCTGGTGACGCAAGGTATCCAACAGTGAGTGGACCGTATCCATCCATCTACTAATCCGTCAATCCCATCCCCACCACAATGCATCAGCTCTCAACTACAGAGTGTCCAGCTTACATTATCCTTTCTCCTCTGTCCACAGCCCCACCTCCTCAGCTCCGACGCCCGCTCTCCATCACACACCTCATCATACAAAGACCTCCCCTCTCCACCTCACCGATCCTCCTCCTCTCTCAATCCGGCCATACCCATAGCAGCCGGCGCAGCAATGCCCCTAATGAGCGATACCACCACATCGACCGCCCGACCATTCGCATCGGACTATGCGAGGCAAAACATCCCCTCAGAACAGTACTATTCAATGAGCGACCAGCCCTCTTATGGTGGGAATGGCGGGTTCACACAAGCTAGTCCCAGGGGAGGAGGGAAGAGGAAATGGTGGATTATCGGTGGAATTTTGGGGGTATTGGCTTTGATTGGGATTATAGTGGGAGTGGTGGTTAGTCAAGTGAACAAGAACAACTCTTCATCCTCATCAAATTCTGGTTCTAGTCAACGTAATGGGAATGGGACGTCGACGATTAAGAACGAGGGTGATCCGAGTGATTTCGATAAGGATTCGAGGCTTCATCAGTCTTTTTGGGGGTTCGCTTATACGCCGCAGGTGGGTGGGCTTCTCATCGCTCCTTGGGATTATACGTGTTCTGTTACTCTCCTATGATCGAGATGATAGCGATGGTACGAGCTCGACGGGATACTGATTGATGGGTGTTCGTAGGACGCCTTACTGCCCTGGTGCGGTGCTTCGCAGAATAACGTCACGAGGGATATCCAGGTGAGTCAGCTGAGAGGAACGGATGAAGATCACCAGCTGATTTTGTGGTATGCTCGTGGTTCAGCTGCTATCGCAATTGACGACTAGGTTGAGATTGTACGGAGCGAACTGTAATCAGTCTGCGTTGGTGTTACAGGCTATTCAGGATACTAAAGTGGATATGACGGTTTGGCTGGGGATTTGTGAGTGATCTGATCTCAAATTTACCCAAGGGAAACAATCAATGTGGATTAAAAGTCTTACTGATGTATTGTACATATGGGCAGACGTCGATTCGAATGAGGAGGCATACGAGGATCAGGTGAAATCTGTCACGGAAGCCTTAAAGACATATGGGACAGATCATGTATCAGGAGTGAGCTCAGCCCGCTCCCTTCCTCCTTTCCTCCCTTCCTCCCTTCCTTTCTCGTTCTTCTTCTTATCCAACCAATGCGGATCAACAATCTAACACCTCCGTATATGACCTCTTGGCTCATCGGTGTATCATGTATATAGGTAACAGTAGGCAACGAATACATCCTCAATACGGCCGGAACAGACTCCACGACCTCTTCGATCTACCTATCAGCTTCCAAGACAATAACAGATAAGATCACAGAGGTGAAAGCTGCCATTGCTAAATTGGGGTTGAGCAAGACTTTACCGGTCGGTACGAGTGATGCGGGGAGTGTGATGAGTAAGACGTTGGGTGAGGGGATTGATTATTTTATGGCCAATGTGCATCCGTAAGTGGGCAAGTGACATCATACTCCTGAGCCAATCTAAACGGAAGACATCGTCTGCAAGCTTCCTCAAGCCAATATCATGCTGCCTCTCTTTAAGTGTTACACCTGGGGACTGAGCTGATGCTTGATAATCGTAAATACAGATGGTTCGGCTCAACCTCCATCGACGAAGCTGCCGAATGGACGTACAACTTCTTCCAGGAGTTTGACGTGGCCCCCGCAGCCTTGGCTTCGAACAAACCTAGCGTGTATATCGCTGAAACTGGTTGGCCTACCGAGTCGATGAATGCTAGTGAATCGAATACTGGATTTGGGGGACCGAAGGGTGAAGCTAGTTTGGCTAATTTGCAGAGTGAGTGGTTGTCCCTTTTTATCTGCACCATACGAAATGCAGCGACATCCTTTGGGTACAAGGCATAGACGAAGGACAGGTCTTTGGTTTGACAGAGTAGGGAGGAGATATAGCTAAACACTCGGGAAGAGAGAGTTCTTAGTAAAGCTGATCTTGCGTTATCAGCTTTCCTCGATACTTACGTCTGCCAGGCTAATGCGAATGGTACGGAGTACTTCTAGTGAGTTACCCTATTCTTTCAAGGTGGTAAAAGTAGATGCTGATAAGCTTGTATTCCAGCTTCGAAGCGTTTGATGAGCCTTGGAAAGCGTGAGTGATGTTCTGCAATCAGATATCATAGTCTGATACAAGTCATGTGTACTGACGATTTGCTCTTCATGGTAATAGCCAATTCGGTGGGGTTGAACCGTATTGGGGTCTGTATACGAAAGATAGGGAATTGAAGAATATCACTATTCCCACTTGCTCGTAGGGGTATGTAAGGGAATGATTCATGTCGAGGTACTGTGGTTTCGTTCGGGCAGAGATACGATTCCATACCTGTTTGTGGGTGGATGTGTACAGGTGTATCATGTATGTATGTACCGTACATGTGGACAATCTATGATGTATGACATTACATGTATTAACAGATGAGCCCACCGGGAAAAGCTCGGACTAGCGGCGATACCCTGCGGAGAAGCTAGGTCATAAAGATTCCGAAGATTATCCGTCGGATTACACCGAGACAGACTACTACTAGTAAATGTCAGTCGGCTCTTTTTCTTTTTCTTTTTGGCTGTGGGATGTTGTCATTTCTGCTAATCGTAATTAGCCGAAGTGCGAAAGCAGCCAGTCGAGGTGAGGGCGTGGTTAATATTGGACTTGTCGTATATATATATATATATATATTATACGAGAGAGAGGAGAGGATAACCTTGTTCCCATCAATACACTCATGATCATACATCACACATAGAGATTTGAACCAACATGAGCTCGACCACTACGACTACGCAGATCGTCTCTTCCTCTCAAGCTGGAGGAGGAGAGACAACAGGAGTATTGAAATTACGAGGACAGGGACATGAGGGAGAGTATTTCCCAGAGCTGAAGACTAGAGGGGTGAGTGATAAGCTTTCGTATCATCACTTATCATCGCTTCACCTCCCGCCCTTCCTTCTTTGACTGGTCAGTCTATCCTTCTATCGTTGAAGGTCATCTTATCTCATGATACATCCTTATCTCTCACATCCTGCTGACTTCATTTGCAATGGGATAGTGGACAGTAGTGAAGGACGTCATACCCGCAGACAGGGCGAGGGCATATGAAGACAGGGCGTACAGGTGGTTGGAGAGTTTCGGGAAAGGTTTTGATAAAGATGATAGGAGTACGTGGAAGCCTGATAATTTACCTTGGTTCTCAAAGTGAGTTGTACCGACCCTCTTGTATGACCTGATAACGCCCCTTTCATGATCCCTCAAGCATTTACATCCCATATCGTCTCGTGCTGATATCCTGTGAATCGCGCAGAGGAGGTCTCTTTAATCGACATGGAGCAGCGCACGAGCAGTGGGCATGGGATATCAGGTCGGAAGAGGGGGTAATAGATGCTTTCGCTAAGATTTGGGGTACGGATGAGCTGCTGGTTTCTTATGGTATGTTTTGTTATTCCCTTCT
Source organism: Kwoniella bestiolae CBS 10118 (assembly GCF_000512585.2). Classification (NCBI taxonomy): domain Eukaryota; kingdom Fungi; phylum Basidiomycota; class Tremellomycetes; order Tremellales; family Cryptococcaceae; genus Kwoniella; species Kwoniella bestiolae. The sequence continues at coordinate 1,956,795 of NC_089245.1, forward strand.
TCCGATCATCTATACATATGAATCTGGATGGGGTCCTCTGTTGGCCACCCGTCGAAAGACCGATCAGCATTTGCTTTCCCTGTAAACATGCTGATATGATGCTTCCTTCTTAGACGGTGTCAACGTCTCTCTCCCGTTCAAGAATGAAGATCTCGGTGATAGGGGAGTACCATGGCCTCATGTAGATCAGAGTCCCAATAGGAAGGGCAAAGAGTGTATCCAAGGGATCGCCAACTTGGTTAGTACTTCTCGTGCTCCCTCTCTCTCTCCTCCACAAGACTTCTGCACTGTACATCAAATTCATCGCTTCCCGTGCATCTATACAATAGGATATTGATATGTCTCTGCGCACTTGTCTAGGCCCCAAACGGACCAAAAGACGGCGGTCTAATGATCCTCGACGGCTCCTTCCCCCTCTATCAAAAATATTTTCAAGAGCACCAACACCTAAAACCATCCGACGGGTGGGATTGGCGAGATTCCTACTCTTACCCTGAAGAAACCCTCGAATGGTTCTACAAGCAGGGATGTAAATGGATCAAGATCGAGGCTGAACCTGGGGATCTGATTTTGTGGGATAGTAGGACTGTTCATTATGGGGCGCATGCTGAGGGGGATAGACCTAGGGTGGCTACTTGTGAGTTCTGCCTCCTCAATAACGAGGCTCTCCTACTCCTGAGTATGCTGATCTTGACCTTTTGGTATCGTCTTACTAGACGTCTGCTATAAGCCCGCTGAGGGAATCACACCTGATCGAATGGAATTGCGAAAGACCGCCTTGGAAGATTACTCAGGTACTGTGAGTGATCTTCCCTCCTATCAATCCTCCAAACTCATTCATATCAGATCTTCGAAGACGTTCACTGACCCATAATCTACTAGTCCCACGATCCAATCAACTTCAGATTGACAGGAACCAAAGCTATGGGACCATTATCAGACGACGAAACACAGCAGCCTAAACAGCCTGCTGTGTTATCGGAACGAGCCAAGAAATTGGCCGGTATTGTTGCGTACTAGGGGGTTGTGATTTGTGTTGATCTCTTTTTGTATTGTAGTTTTTATTTCTGGGTGATGCAAAGTATAGGTTCTGCCGGTGGTCCTGGTGATGCACCGCTGTCCTAACCTCATGAACATCAACATTATTTTATTTGACGAAGAACATTGCTTATTTGAATCACTGATGCTAATTAGCACATGATAATTCATCTTCCTCTTCAGAATGAACAAGTGATGAGTCTCTCGGGACCAATTGCATGTTACATACTACAAGCTTATCACACTGACTACGTTACATAACAGATAGCAATTTATTCAATGACAGACACCATTCTAAAAACTTCCTCTCTGACGAGAAATGCGATACGATATCGTCTCACATCCCCAAAGCTGACCTAATGAGTAGTATTAGAGTTGGCATTACCAGTAACAGCATCTTTAACAGAGCTAGCAGCGTTGGAGATACTCTCTCCTACTTGACCCAGAAGTCCAGTTGCTCCGGACGAATCGTTTCCTGGAGTAACATAGTCCCTTGCCTGTTGGGTTGTGGATTTAGTCTCGTTAGGTTGGATGTGGGATGCGCCTCTGCGACAACAAATCATCGTCAGTGTCAATATCAACAACAGCACATCCTTTACCATTCGCCGAGGAGCGGCGGAGGTACGAAGTGGCTTGATCTGAAGGATGGACTTGAGGGAAAGACTGGGGCACGCCCACTCACTTGTCTAATCGTTGTTGAGCCTGTTCAGTCAGACTTTGTTCTCCCGAAGGTTTGAGGGCATTGGTCAGTCCTCCGGTATCTTGTCGAAGAGCATCGTGCCCGTGCGAGTTGCCAGTCAAGCTGAAAGTCGATAAACGAATTAGCATATTACCAATACTGTACATATATATCGTATGTACGTGCAGTCGAGTCAAGTGGCAAGGTAAAGGTAGATCATGTACTCACTCTCTTACTCCACCGTCAACGGCTTCTTTAGCTTTATCAGCGTCTGACTTGAAGAAGTCGGGGGTAAGGTTCTGCTTGACTGCACCATATCACATCTTGCCGTCAGCTACGAGGGACGAGGTGTGTCTCGGGAAGGGCAAATGGGGGATAGGACATACCAGCTTCGGTGTTGCTTTGTCCGAGAGTCATATTTGTTATCCTTGTTGAACTGTGTAAGATATATATCGTAGTTGCTGATAGAAAGAGAAACTGATTATCCCAAGTGAAGAGAAGGGTTTATATACCCTCTCATCTCCTGGTATCTCACATCGACTCGACGATTGGGATGGGATGGTGTGACGCCGATGACGTCTATTGACGTAGGATAAAGGGAAGTATTGCTGGTGCATATACTGTCATCCTCGTAGATCGGAGATGTGGAAGAAAGGAAGGAGCGCCTTTTGATTGTGTATGCAATCTGTGATGGTCAAAGGGAGCTCTCGCTGGTGTGAAAGAGTACCAGTCAAGGAGTATCACACCCGTTTATGTCGTAGTTTTGGCCCTCTACAGTGATATTGGCGGAATTTCGCGCTGCTTGCACAGCATGCAAGATCATCTTCCCAGACATTCCTATCAGTCTTGGTACGTCAGTGAAGAGCATAAGCTGAGATAAATGCATCTTATTTCCATTGGTGTCCAATCAATTGCCTGACTGGTCCTGCATGTATGGAAGCTCTGTTAGAAACAGTCGTCTACGTGTTGGGATCTACTTGAGGATGACCCAGGTCGAAAAAGGGAGAGCTTTCCATCTTGAAAGGTCAAGAATGACCGAAATTGTATGCGAAATATGATCTCCTGCTCTGTTGGCGGACTTGGACTTGTACCATGCAGGAGGAACAGTGAGACTCGAGCATTGAGCGTGTGCCTTTGGGACAAGAATAAAGAAAAATTGATAAATCATGCATATGTTGTGGGGTCCTGGTCTCGCCTGAGAACAGTTAGACGCTTGGAACGGGCAAACAGCATCTACGAAAGGTTCATACAGTGCCTCACACTCAAATAGAATGAGACGGCACGCTATGACTAGTAAGAAGAGTACAGCCGAGCGACCATGGATCATCTCCTCCAGAATCAGGCTCCGCGCTGGCTTTGATATCTCGCCATCTCTGCCTGGACCTGTTCCCTCAGACGTTTGGCTTCATCGCGTTCCTTTTTTGACTTGGCGGGCGCATCCGCAACAGCTCGATCGTCAAGATAATCATGGTATTCGTCTTTACTTTTAATGGTGCTCATAGGGTTTTCGTAGTAAGTTGAACCATGTGTCTCTTGTCCCGATATTTGATCCTGAATCCAACCCACTAATGCCTTCGAAGGTGGCGGAGGGGGCGGGCCAACAGTACAAGTCTCGTCCTCTGGGTCATCCGGGGACGTGTCTTGCTGGGTATTTCCATAAGCTACGTTCGTGGTGGCGTTTGACGCGTAAGCAGTGTCTTGTGATGATATTGAGAATAGTATCTTGAACCATGTACAAGCGGATATGATGAAGCCCTGGGATTACCACCGGAATAGACAATGTTGGAGGTATACGGCGAATGAGGATGAGGAACCATATCTGAAGCTTGATGTCCCAGGTAGGGGTTTTGGCTTGCGATATACGCTGAACACTGGCAAGGCTCTACCCCATGGAAGTGCGTGGAGCCATAACGTGCGGACGAATCGTTCTGAGCTGGATTCGCAGCTGAATCGACCCCAGACCTTTGGCCTTGTGAAGGGTGGAATTCCTTGGCAGTGGGGTTGAGACCGTCCCTGTTCTTTCCACCGTGGTATGGGTCCATTGGCTTTGAGGATAAAGAATGGTGCGGCGGATGTAATGGGAAGAGATGAGATGTGAATTCAGAAATATGATGAGAATGTCAGGATAACAATCCGATGTCTGGGACAGTACTAGGCTTTTATATCTTTTTTCGTCGAGCTGAAGTACCCTGAATAGCAAGAAGGGCAGAATCATAAGGCCATGCGAAATTCTCAGGAAGCTCGTCGAGTGCAATCCCTTCACGACCTCTACGTCATCCGCAAACGTAACATACCGTTTCATACCTTGTGATCCCTTGTCTTGCGAAAGAATGCCATGCCAAAATACAAGATCGTGTCGAGACTATGACCCACATTGCGCCTAGTCTCATAAAGGATCTCCAATGGAACTTCCAGGCATGCACCGCCTTACAGCGTATGTGGTTCAATCCTTCTCGGAAGACCAAGGAAGTATATCAAGTCGTCGTTTCAGCTTTGCCTCTCCATCGTTGTAACCGGGAGAACATCGGAAACGTCATGGAATTTTTGATACTCGGCTATCGGTCACGTATGAACGGAACGGTGTCAAGAAGCTCAAATGGCTAGAAACGTTGGAGCGCTTTGATAACGGTAGTACAGGTCGCACCGTCCGAGTATACATGGTCATACCTCCCCAATTTCTTCTCCAATCCCCTTTTTGAATGGACTAGCGTGACTTCCGTTCAACTCATCATCTTCAGCTCAGAGGGAATTGAAATACGCTGGACTATCTCTCCTGATTGCCGACTGCATGATTAAGGTCGTGACCGTGCAGGATGGTACTGGCGAGAGCTTGGTTGCACTCAGGGAGGTTGCCCTCGTCTGCTGCATGAATTGGAGACGAATGGAAGTTTATGTCGCATGTACAATATACCAAGTCCGCTGAGCTATCTAGATATCAAGACTCCATACAGAGATCAGTCCAAATCGAAATCCTCTGGGACCTCACGATAATTGATGCGTCGGTTCTTCGATTTACGACTAGGTTGTCTACGCCTGGTGGTAGAGCCCCCAGAGATTGCCCTGGTGTTTGCACAATCACCATCGGACGCAGCACGGTGCCAAGCTTGACCACCATCTGTCGTCTGGACATTATCAGCAGTATTGACTCGTTTGTTCTCGCTGTTTGTTGATTCACCTTGCTCCGATATCTCGATTACCTTGTGTCTCTTCACCATATAATTCAACCAAGGCCTCAAAAACTCTTCCGTACCTCTAATAACCGTCTGCCTAGAAATCCTCTTCAACAACTCTTGAATCGTCAGCTCTACACTATCTTCATGCGTCCGGTCCATCACCGAGTGAGCGACGGTACAAACCACCTGTTCGAGGCCCCTCATCATCGATCGTTCAACTATCAGCCCAACCGTATCGAGCCCCATACTCGCTCTCCTGCCACTTCGAAAGTCGCCCAAAAAATTTTCATATTTATGGTCGAGTGTACCGAATACTCCGTCTTCATATCTTCTAGCGAGCTCCATCATCGCTTGAGGATTGATAAGAAATTGCTCGTCGGGTGTATCCCTATCTTGTAACGTGCATACCACATCCCCTAGGGCTGATCTCGCGTGAGGATGAAGCAGATGGTCATGCAACCATTGTGGTATTGGGACAATCATCTTCGCGATGGATTTGTCAGCTTCGAAGAGACTTCTAGAAGCTTCAGTGAAGTTGAACAATTCCTTTTCTTCGGGCGTTTCGTTCTCCCTTGGGTATGTGGTGGCTATCATTGCTTTTGGGCTTGACGCTGCGAATACCGACTGTGGGCTGGAAAGGCGGGTATCTTGTTGGGGATGGGATCTTGGAGGCACTCTGGTACCTGATCTGGCTGTACCGGTATTCATAAGCTCAGTACGGGGAAGAAGAAGCGCTGATGATGGTCGCTTTCGAGCTGACGTTCTGGCAGTGCGTCCGAAGTCGCCCGTCTGGATCGCTCGATCACTTGTAGGAAGGTAGTGCCTGTACCATTGTTCATTTGCCGGGTGAGGCGGTACAGCGGGGACGTACTCGACCGTATCGGCGGTTTGAGCAACATTGGTATGAGAGTTCAGCCTATCCGGCCAGTAGGATGGACGCGGTGGATTTGCAGATGATGATAAGTATTGGTGAGGACCGTTAGTAATGTTCTGGCTTGCCATGCTTGCTAGGTGTTCTCGAGAAGGGTGTCGGACGATATACCTAAATGGCTGTATTTCTGTTATATGAACCCGGAAGAACTGCAGGCTTGATGGGTATATATATATACCCCTGGATGATATATAATCTATGAAGTCTTCACCCTATGAAGCAAGAATCATCGCCGCGTCTGAAAGACGTTCCTTTCAAGGTCGAATTAGACTCAACAACCGTCTTGCTGTAAGAGGATATTTATCCTTTTACCGCCCCTATGTAGGGAAGGAACCGAACTGACGTCAAATACTCAAAGCGCAGTTTCGGACAAATTCTCTTCATCATCCAGTCAATGACGATGGGGTGGAAGAGTGTATCATATCGTTGAGAAAGACTTGAAGGGAAATCTCATCTTGAAAGGACCATTGGTCAACGGAGGTCTTCTACGAAGTCCAACAGAATCTTTTCGCTGCGTTGAGGTCGATTTGTTGATCCTGCTCCATCCATGGAGTATCATTAGAAAAGGAAAGGACAAACATCTACGGCCATTGACTGTGAAAAATTCCGCATCCCCGTTAGCTCTGCGAAGACAAGCTTCAGATCGCTCGATTAGTACCATGTTGGGGGACCACTTGGGAATTTCGAGTGCTGTAGTTTTTGCTGGCTAGTGGTCAGAATCGATGACCAAGCACGGATGTGACGGGATGAGATTATTAGGGTAAAAAGGATTAAATGCAATTCGTGGAGAGGGATGATGGAAAGATGTGAAGTGAGAATAAACGTCTGTGGTCAGGGTGAGAGAATTGCAAACATACATTTTACATCCATTTGAATGAAATACAGTATCCAGATATGAATTCCAAAGATAATATGCTCCTCATCTACCTCTTGCATCTCTGTCCTGCTATGGTACGATCCCTTGAAGGCTTTTGTCTGGCCCTTGAACCGCTGACTTATCAAGATATCTATACTACGGAGGGCTCAGGCCCCTGTTGACTTGACATTGAACAGCACGATTCGCACTCACTCAGCACGAAACAGTCGTATACAACTCCTTCCATAAGCACTGATTATCTAGCCCCAATTGCCTTATATTCCTCTGAGGACCTCATCATTGCGCTTTCTCAGCCTCTATCCTCCTCATCTTCCTCTCCACCACACTCCGTATAGGACAAGCAGTACTCTTACTTTCCTCTGCACTTCTTCCTTCCCTATCAGCAGCAGCATACATCTTCTGACAGCATCGATAGAGCGATTCGACGTAGGCCGAACAGGCGGATTCGTTATAGTTGTTTTTGGTTAGACATGATTGGATTGCGCAGGCTGATTGGGGGTTCTGAGATCAGCGTGGACTCGCGATGCACTGGATATCGGGTGAAGGGAGCTTACCTTCTTCTTGACAATCCTGTGGTGCTGGCATCTTTCTGATTGGGCTGATAAGTATAGCTGATCAGGCTTTGTAATGAGTTGCAATCTTTCACGCAAGTGTAAAGGGTAGGTGTCGAACGTCATCATCGGTCAAGGACCCATGAGGTTTCCCACGGTGGTAGCTGCTTGGCGTCCCCACCCACCTCTGATGGATGATGGATGGCAAGGATATATAGAAACATACATGCATGAATAATTACTGCCCCATACGTTTGAGGTACAAAATATACTGGTGTTACATGCAAATAGTCGTTAAAGAGACCAAGGAGATATGTAACATGCTACTCGTTCGTGAAGACATAAAATTCGTTACTCATTCAAAACTTCGTCATATTTCGTTTCTGGGATCGCCTCTTTCTCCCATATTATCTCTTTTCCTCTGCTCGTACTCCTCCCCGATAGCTTTCCGCGTATAACACATCATGGCCAACCGCTTCTCATTCCGCTCCTCCTCTCCATCAGGCAAGATATAATGGTGTAACAGATTACCCAAGTAAGCGACCAGTATATTTCGCTTACTAATCTCAACATCCACATGTAACTGAGGGAATCTTATCGTGCTTTTCGGTCCAGTGAGTTGTATGATGAACGATGGTACATTATCACTATGACCTTCTTCGATATGCGGGTAGGAAGGTATGATGTTCTCTATCAAACCTATCTTTATCGTTGTAGCTAGTCCACCGTATTTCAATTGACTCGTACTACTACTATAACCTTGATTCTGTGTTTCGTAAACTTTGAGATTTCCTTGAGCTTGCTGAAAAGCGAAGTTATTCACATCTCCTGCCGCCCTTACTCAAGGTGATTCGTGAAAGAGAAGTTGCGTTTTGACTCTTTTGAGGATTAGGCGGATGTACCCGTAATTGAGTTTAGTCAGGGGACAAGGCGAATGTTGAATGATATCTTCCACGGCGTTATAACCTATGGGCTGGATGTTATATCCCTTGATCCGGTTGTTGGGTAGATATCCAAACTCGAATCCTCCTTTAGACAATACTTGTTTATACGATGTCGCGTTCGCATTCTCACTCCCAGATTGACATCCGTTCCCTACTTTGCTCAAAGAACATAATATTCCTTTCAATTCTTCCGGAGTAATCAACCCGAATAATCTATTGAGATGATAGTTGGATCCCAACAAGGGTGCACTACATCGGATGCCCACATTCGTCTGATTATCTTCGCTCAATACTCTTCTAGGGATCTTGAGGTCGAGCTGGCAAACCATCAAGGAAGTCAAAAGGGACAGGACATTCTCTTCGCATTTTGAGTTTAAAGGTTTCTCGCTCTTCTCGTCATTGGGATCGTCCCGCTTACGAAGGTGGAAGAAGTATCTGAGATATAGGGGAATCTCTTCGAGCTCGGTGAGGTTGGTCTTGGGGGGATGGACGTGGTTCATCGATGCTCTAACGTATAGGCCATCTTGAAGTTCGAGCCGGTGGGCAGGTTGCTTTTTAACAGATTTGCTGGGTTGAGTGGTGTTGTGGGGTTGATTCGAGCTCGATGAAAGAGGTTGATTCGCTGTGGACAGGGAGTTCATGGGGTCGTACACTATCCTAGGTCTTTTGGAAGGTGGTTGCCCATACATCGAGCTCGATGATGATTGTGTCATGTCATATGGGAAGCCTTCGAGCCATGCGCATGATATGAGAGCGGATCTCAAGGCGGCGGAGGAGTCATTTGCAAGTGATGTGATGTATCATGTATACGCTTGCGAGCAAAGTAAGTGAATGATAATGAGAATCTTTTATCGTCATGGGTCCGTGTGACATACAGTACACTGGTGGTCACTGGCAGCAGACTGTCGAAGTTTCCCACGGTTGATGATTGGTATTCGGTCTAATCCGTTGGTGCTTCCAGTGACGTGATTCCTACTAGAAACAGAGCTCATTGCACCAGCCCATAGGTTAATAGCTCGACTCATTCTTCTTCTTCCAACTCTATTGACAGTACCGATAGATCAGCAAGAATACGTATCAAAATGTCAGACATCTACACCTACACCGTAAGTGCACATCCTCTTCATGCCCCTACATCGCTTACGCTGATCAACCCAATTTCGAACCAGGTCGAACTTCCCAAATCTTCCATCGCTCTATCCGATCTCAAGGATAAGACCCTGCTCTTCGTCAACGTAGCGAGCAAGTGTGGTGGGTACAGACCTCAGCCTGGTTGGCAAAATGATCTTCAAGTGATGATGTATACTAACGTCTTGATAAACAGGTCTCACACCTCAATACAAAGATCTGCAAGCCCTCCACGAGAAACACGGCGATAAGGGATTAGTCATCATTGGTTTCCCATGTAATCAAGTGAGTGTACTCATTGGGACCTACCCTTTTCCGAGGTCTCGTGTGTCTCATGGGAATAAATGTATTAGGATGATATCGTCTGGAGTATCAGCTAACATATACCGTATTACTACAGTTCAAAGCCCAAGAACCAGGAACCGATGATGAGGTTTTGCAGTTCTGTCAGCTGAACTACGGCGTCACGTTCCCGATTGCCAAGAAGGTAAGTGCATCCGACAACTCACTCAATCATATTCGGCGATGTCTTCACAGAGGGTGGACCCAGTCTGACGCTTATCTGCCATCTATTCTAGGCCGACGTCAATGGTCCTGAAACTCAACCTATCTGGAGATACTTGAAAGAGAACTCTCAACCACCCGTTGAGAACATCGATTGGGTGAGTCGAAGATCCTGTTCTGATCTCCCTCCTTCTCTCATTCCAAGCATGTCTTCTGGGAAGACACGATACTGATGAACCCTGTTGATTGACTTTGCAGAACTTCTCCAAATTCCTCGTCAAGGACGGTAAGATCACCTGGTTCCCCGCTAGAAGCACCAAAGTTGTGAGTAATAGGCATCCTTTCGCCCATGATCGCTTTCAGCTTCAAACTGCGGATGGACAATCTGCTGACCACCTTTGGACCCGTCGCTCAGGCCGATGTCGAAGCTGCTTTATAGAATATCGTAGAACTCAGAACGAAGTAGGATAGTACTGTAACCCGCATGCATCGGGGTAAGGACCAAAGACAATACTAAGATTTGCTCCATGCCTCTGATCATCCTCGTACATTCACATTGTCATCACCATAAATTACAACATGACAATCCTCTGCGATCCCTTTTCATGTTCGGAAGGGGCCATTGTCAACTTATGGAGCAGCGGCAACGGTGAATCTCCCGTCTTTACCTCTTTCCCAAATATCGGAAGCGTTACATCTACGTTTTGGCATGTAAGAAATAAGCATTCACGTGCCTATGTGAAACCCTAGAAGTTACGTTGACTTTATAATTCGCTTTGAGAGACACTTACAGAGGATAATGAGTCACACCCGCACCGCCTCTATCCCCACCTACCAGATACTCGCAACCCTCCTCACCAGCTTTCAATCCATGAGCGTACCTCGACGCTCCGATCCCACCGGGGAATCCGATAAAGTCCCCTTTGGATACTTGGACCTCTTCGATCTTGTACTCTTCATTTTCTTCTGGAGAGGAGGAGGCAGGCTGCATGGGATTGAGGATTGGGAGAGATGCGTCGACGAGTTGGAGGATGGCTGAGCCGGAGAGGATGTATATCCATTCAGTGCTGGAGAGGTGGTAGTGGATTGCCTGGGGTGATGTACAACGGAGTGAGTAGATTGTCTTTTGACGGCCCTAGTGAGAGGACAGAAGAACACAAAACGCACCGTGGATTCTTTACCTGGCGCTAAGGAGGATTTATGGACTGCGACGCTAGTATCTGCCATGCCGACTGTTTAGGTCGCACGCAAGTCATCAGCCAAACCACGTTGTGCTTCAGTAGCTGCAAGGGAAGATGTATCGGCAAGGTTAACTGACCTTTATCAGACAGACAGGTCGTCTTCCTTAACGCATCCGGGTTCCTCCAATGAGGCATCGGGAACATGCTTTTCTCGATATCCTCTGCTTTCAAGACGGGGTGAGGGTGAGAGGGGAAAGAGGTGTTGATGAAGGAGTTTGACATGGTGGATGTGCACGGGATAAGGTTCACAGTGGGTTTTAAAATGGTTGGGTTGATGGATGTAAGGTAGAGATGAGAGCCGCTACGATCCTTGCATGATGCATGCTTATATATGGTTATTGCATGATTGGGGTTGACTCAACTTTACTCGACAGTTGACTCAACTTGACTAATCCAGTAGTGTTTGTACCTTAGTTTTATCTTCGGTGATGCGGCGTTGCTAGCGTGGGTTCAAATTACGCTATAACTATCGTCCCGATTAGATAACGCATGGGTTCCCGCGTGGTGGTGTATCACGATACTACTCGCAGCGTAAGTGAGCGATGAATGATACTACGAGTAGTATACATAATGGCATATGGTCGAGTGTACATAGCGGTAAGCACGATAACAACACCGCAGCAGGTACTGACAATGAAGATCACAGTACACTCTAGAACGTGTGACCAGGATTACATTTACAGTACATCATTCCATCGTGCTACACTAGCGGGGCTTTGCAAATACCATGCACATAGGGAATTATGAGTGCTTCTCAAATACATCCCTTATTCCCAACCTACCACAATTAATCCAATGCCCTCTATCAGTCTCATTCCCCGAACGTTGTTTGGTACGAAATCGGTGCTCACCGAGGATAACAACACACATCAACCCTCTCCCTCGTCCCTCCCATGAGATATACCAATCCCTCAGGTCCAGCTCTAAGTGAATGAGCGTACTTGCTAGCTAGTAATCCACCTTGAAACCCCATAAAATCTCCTTCAGCAACTTCATGCTGTGTGATCTGCCTGCTACTTGGTTGTCCCGACGCTCCAGTGACTCGCCCGATTATACGGTTGTTCTTGGGATCTTCTGATGTATCGAAAGAGGTCTCGGAATCCAGGAGAAGAAGGACACCTGAGCCGGAGAGGACGTAGAGCCATTCAGAGTCGTTGAGGTGGTAGTGTATCTCCTACGAACAACTTAAATCAGTTTCGAATTGATTGCATTGGTGAACTGGTGGATGGGATATAATTTGGCGACGTACGGTCGATTCTCCTTCGGGCGGTATTCTAACTTTATGTACGCCTAGCCCTTTTATACCGACTATACACCGCATGAGACCATGATCCATGAGTGAGTGTCCCAGTATTCATCGATGCCAAGACAGAGATAAATGACCCACCCATATCTGACATACAAACACCTATCCTCTCGGCATCATTGTTCAACCTGTGTCTCTTCGATACCATCGACGACTCTATCTTATTTGACTTGATCAGTGGGAAAGGGGGATCTGAGGGTGCCATGGTCGAGATTATCGTAGATGGAGATGGGAAAGAATTATGCAGAGGAAAAATGACATGAATGACATTCCATTACTCCAACATTCCTCAAGGAGTTGTTGGTCGATGAGATGGACCTCCGGCTATGACCATGTTCCGATCACACCGATTGTTCTTTAGGTTCATTTCGACCAAATCACCTTGCTGATAATTGTCATCCATCTGCGCTTCCTGCATATCTTTTATGCATACTCTGATACTCTAGGGACGACACCAGGTCGCTTTGAGTCTATAGCGAGGCATGCATGCATAAGACCCAGAACACACTGGGAGTACTTGACAAGCTTATACCTGAACCGACTTCGCTCTGGTGCTGTATGAGCCTGGGATAAAATGTGAATAAATCGAAACCAGAAATATTCGACAGACCCGCTTTTCAGCATCCAGTCTTCCTGGTTCATGTCTTGGTTGAAATGTCGAATATGAGATAGAAATCATCATCACCAACAACATATATAGTACATCAGCAATCAATCACTCTCCTTATTGCATCGCTGTACTCCCTACGATCATTCAAGCTCACTACATTAGAGCAATCATCAACAATGGCCGAAGTAGCCCCTCCGCAAGCTATCGAAACCGACCAACCACCCCTTCCTCCCTCCGACCAGGAGCAACAGCAACAGCAGGAACAAGATGGAGATGTAGATATGACACCCAAGGGAGAAGACTCGGAAGAGCAGCAGGAAGCGAAGGAGGGAGAGGAAGTAGAAGATGAGGGAGAGAAGATACCTGAAGATGCGTGCGAGACGCTTTATCTGCAGAATTTAAATGAGAAAGTCAGGATACCAGGTGAGTCTATGCGACGATAAACATGAGCATGAGCATCAAATGGATGAAAAGGCGGGGAGGAATTTATGGTGCCATGACATGGCCAAGGGAAGAGAATATACGGATATCCGGCCGAGCACTCGCCAGTCACCAAGTAGATTATATATACTGACTCTCCCCTCCTCATAGTAATAACCGAAACCCTCTTCTCCCTGTTCAAGCCCTACCGCCCACTCCACCCAGTAATAGCGCACCGTAATGTCCGAATGAGGGGTCAGGCATTCATAAGTTTCCCAGATGTGAAATCTGCCAATGAAGCTAGGAAGGACGTATTGGAGTTCCCATTGTATGGGAAACCTATTGTGAGTATTGGTGAAATTTCCTGTCTTCAGGGGATGGGGCTGTACGGTGCCGGATCACGAGGGATAGAACTGGTGTGCTAGGGGAAATGTCAAGAAGTGTCTGGTGGAAAAGGAATTTCAACATCTGAGGGGATACAGCAGATAATCAGAGACCTTATCAAGAGTAATGAAAAGTGGAAGAAGAATGTCGATTACGAATCGAGGGAAGGATGGCAGAGCAGTAGCAATCTGTAGGCGAGACTCGAGCTGACATCTTCATCGATATGGTATAGCAAATATCGTTCGCCCGCGGACGATCAGATAGTATAGTAAAGAAATCAGACGGGGATGAGAAGTTCGATGAACACAAGGCAAAGAGGTTAGAAGAGAAGAGTGAGTGACCCCTTCTTCAACTTGCGTCTACCCTTCGCAATCTCGCGATTTAGAGAAGGAGTCGTAGCTGATAGTCTGGCATGGCACGACAGAAAAGAGAAGACGAGATAACCCCCTAAGGCAGAAGGCTCAAGCCAAACTCAAAGCTGGTATGTCTTTTCCCTTATATACAATATGTACATCGTCAAGTACACCCTTGAGCTAATTCATCATCTGTCTGGCATTGTAGAAGAGACAGGCGCAGCCCCAGCCAAGAAACAACGTCTTCAAATGCCCGACGAGTACCTACCGCCCAACAGCGTATTGTTCATCCAGAACCTCCCAGAGGGAACTACGTCGGATGATCTGCGAGAGGTATTCGAAGTGTACGTATAATATACCTTTCTCCCACCATCCTTCTCTCTTCGTGCTCTCTCCATCTGGTTCACCAGCACCAGAACAAAGCTGACTATCGATTGGGTGGTGGTATAGCCACGCCGGCCTGGTCGAGATTCGTACTATCCCCGCCAAGAAGGATATTGCCTTTGTCGAGTTTGTAGATGAGAATGCCGCTACGGTCGCTAAGGATGCGTTGCATAATTTCAAGATTGACGGTGAGACCAAGATGAAGGTGGGTCAATCTTTCTTTCTGCATATCACTGCATCATTAAGTTCTTGATGTCGTATTCTTGCTGACTATCCTATCTTCATACAGGTAACATACGCAAGGAAGTAATTGCTGTACCCAAGGAGAAAGAGGAGAACCATACCATATTGGCTGTCATGTTCGATATGCACATTTGTACAACTTAGCATTATTCAGTACCTGGTCTGATCATCGTCGAGATTTAATCCCTGGTGATCGGAACATCCAGTCCAGAACGGCACATTCCAACGGGCGATGAATGCAATGATGAAATGAAATTTATGCTGAATTTGAGAAACTCATTGCGTCTGTGATAAAATGGAAAGTACTGAAAAAAAGAAGAAAATCGTCATATCAATTCGTATCATCGTTGCTATTCTCATTCCTCTCCTTTTCTCTATACACAACATCCTCCCCACCAATTTGACCTATATTCCGCTAAAATCGACCCGCACGGAACACAGCTTGAGTAGCTATTCTTCTTGCCTATACAATCATGGAAAGCGATACATCAGCACAAACACAATATGACAGTGCAGCACAACCCACCTGATCAAGCGATATATTATCCTTCTTCAACCTCGTCCCCCCCTCCTCATCATCCTCATCTTCATCATCATCATCTCTCCCACCCCGCATCCCGCCATTGACCAACGGCGTCTTCCCGGCATTCCCAAACATCCCACCACCAGGTCCAGTAGGTAACATCGGAGCGCCAAAGACCGACAAGCCCCCACTAACAGACTTGTCGGGGGAGGTGGCTCCAAAAGGTTTGAAATCGCTTACAATCCTTCGAGGCGGGCTGGCAGGCGTTGAAGGGGATGCAGGCGTTGGGGGGACCTCGGCTGGTTTGGCAGGTGAAATTGGTGCGGATACTTTCCGAGGGGGTAGTCTGCCGCCTGGGACGTAGCCGAAGCCTGCTGAGTAGTTTTGGCGCCGGAATTTCTCGGTTAATCTCTTGCCTGGGACCTATCACGGGATATAGGCATTAGCGATCGGATTGTGGACTCTGGGAGATAAGAGAGGAAGCAATGGAGGGAATTGATGCGGAAAGAGTGCTGATTGAGCAGCTCACATGAAGAATATTAGGCACCGCATCGCCAATGTACTGGGCATTCATCCAAGTCGATACGTTCTTCTTAGCATTCTCATGCGGAGCGTAAACTTCTGGTAGGTGGACTTGTTTGGTCTGCTCATTTCGCAGTAATAGTCGTTCGTGTAGCTCTCTAATCGCTCTGCGTCAGTCATTGCCCTCACAATTGGGAAGATATCAACTCACTGCGCAACCTCTTCTACCGATTCCATGGTTTCGCCTTTCTGCCTGATTCTCTGTGCCACTTCCACGCCAATCTCTAAGAACCATCAAAAGTATAAGCTGACATTAATGATGTAGATTGCGGTAAAGCTTACCGCCTATCAATCTCTCCATATCCATATTCTCCAATACACTCCCGACGATAGTTGTTGCCAGTAGATCGGCAGTAGTGAGGGGTAGCATAACTCCGGAGGTCATGTTGCATATCGCTTGGAAGAAGTCGACGGCGTGCTATTGACTTGTCAGCAAATTATTGAAGGTGAGTATCGAAAGAGGGAGCTTACACTGTACCCAGAAAGGGTGTCCTCACAAGCCACCATAAACTGCGGAGGATGACGAATCAGCTTAGGTCGTAAAGGGCGAAGTAGACATTATGCAACTCACGAAGGTTATGCCGTTCTGAGCCATCGTACGAGCGATCACGAGGGGATCGTGACCTGTATGTGATAGAATCAGCTTTGAAACACGATGGTTCGCTCCTCAGCTGACTCACCGTCTGGATCTCCACCCTTTATCTCTATAATGATGTCAGCATCTTATTTCGCAACTCACATTTGCCATCAGTAGACTCACGATCACCACCTTCACCGATACCTATTCACATCCTATGTGTCAGCTGTAAATGTTCATACAAGTCTTGGTGCATCAGATAGCTCACCATGAGGAGGAGCATCCGCAACTAGCACGACCATCTTCGCCGCTTCCCTTCTCCACTCCAGCTCAGTCAAGGTAGCAGCCATACCAGCAGTAACAGCTTCAGGCCCATCACCACCTCCCGATGCTATGGCAAAATACCTCCATCAGCTGGTGTACCTTCACGGCCGAATGAAGAATGGAAGCTTACCTGTCAGCCCTTTCAGATACTCGTGTACTTTAGGTATATCAGAAGTGAATGGGTGGTATTTATACACATATGTTGAGTCTTGTGGAGGATGATCCCGATAATTCACAACCTATGTCATCACACATTTCGATCAGATCATGTCCTATAATGAGTAAGGAGATAGATAGGGGCACGAAGCGACTCACAGCAACTTTGACATCATCTGGGCCATTTAACCCTTCTTCACCCCTGATCATATCGCATATCCCAGTTATATGATCTCTCACGGAGTTGATGTATTTCTGCATCGAGCCGGTACAATCTAGGATGAATGCCAGATCACTGCGAGATATAAGCTTCCATCTCTTACTTTGCTCTCACCTTATAAGACGATTGATAGGAGCTGGGGGCAACGAATCCACTCACATGCACTTCCCCCTACTTGACCCTGTACCTTCCACAAACTTGATATCGTAGCTGGTAACAGGTGGCGGACGTACAGGCGTGGAAGGGGTGGATGGGCGATTGTAGAATGAATAGGAGTGATATGAAGATCCATAAGATCCGATAGAGGAATAATCATCCATTTCGTCGTCCATCTTGTATACTCTCGACGTCGAGGGGTAGGGAGGAATGTAAGGAATTGTTCAAATGCAGAACACTAATCGCAGTGTAAGTGAGGAATGTTTCTCGGTTGGGGGAGATCTAGAGGTTTATGTATGTTGAGCGGACTGTAAGGTGAGATGTGGTCGTGTCAGGAATCGCGATGAGGATACAAAAGCAGCGATTGCAGAGTAAAGAGTCAAAGATGATTGTATTATTGTTTCATTGTTTCAACATCTCATCACTTGTCAATTCACGTCATTACATCAATGCGCTCATTGTGCTCACTCACTTGCCCTGGACACCGTGGGAGACTAAACGAGTGGCAACGCCACATCGGCGGGTCGATCGATATCAGGGAGAAGATGGATCGAAAGGATGGGAAGGGATCCTTTGAGAAAGGTATGTACAATCCAAAATAGCAAATTCACTGCATGACAGTATTTGAGCAAAGACACACAGAAACGCTTCTCTCTCACCATGGGGTTAGTTACAAATTGATGCCCCCCTCTTCCGCAATGTCTAAGCAAAACTATCATTCCGTCTACTCCCAAACTTCCGCTCTTAGAAGTCGACCCGCCTCCAAGCTCACCATCAATCTTTCCACAACATACCATGGCAAACCCTGGTCCGATACAAGACCAGCTGGCGGACCACATACCTGTTCCTTTACAGGCTTGATCCTTCGGTGGAGACCCCAACAGACGCTATAGACGCATGGCACAGACTGACTAATGCTTTGAAGAGTAATCAGAATACACATACCTCACCGAAAAGGGCTTACGCAACAAGAGCAAGGAGCCCCTCACCCTTTTCAGTCAAGATGCTTCTAAATCTGCAATGCCTCTCAAACCGTATCTCCAAAAATCAGGAAAGAACTTCAACAGCTCATGGTGAGCACTAAGAGCTCATAGACCAAGATCTTCCAAGCGACCTTTAGAGCGAGTGATCTCGGAAGATCAGACCAGATTTGTGCTAAGGATGTCCCGGTGTATCTCGCATTCAAGCTTTTTTATGGTACACCAAGGATTCAGCTTCAGAAGGCGAGCTGTTTGTAGACCTGTCAACAAACAGGAAGGAGGCTGTGGTCCGGAGGAAGGTCAAGAAAACAAAGAATGGTCTGATACGATAACCTGGTGGGAGGTTGAGCCTACTCAGCAGACCAAAGCGGAAGAGGCGAAGAGTGACACAATCCAGGTATGAGTTCTACCTTGCGGAGCAGAGTGAGCCACTCCCAGCCTACAGAGTATGTCTGCTGATACGTGATGCATGTTCACGGGAGAATGCACTTCTGTAGTAGCGATCGACATTCGAGAAGCCTCATATTCTTATTCGTCCTGTTCTATGACAATTGGAATTGCGCGCGATTTTGCAATGACGTGGATCCCGACCTTACATCGAAAGTGGAGCAGATGAGGAGTGCAATTCCGCTACTGTACAGTAGATTACACCTCACAATGTGGAGCAAAAGTCGAATCCTTTGTGTATGGTGACGAATCGCCCATGTTCAGAAGGCTATATTAGCTCTTATACTACCCAGTCAGATCAATACAGGGGTAAAGTCCTCTTGCAACCGTTTCAGAAATGCAAAGAACCACTCACATCCTTTGAGAACGAGCCTGCATAAGGGAAGTACGGCCATGTCGACCCCTTCTGCCCTCCTGCTGCTATATGAGATCATGAGTTTGGCATCGTCTTTCCGCGTAGACTATATACAAAATAGTATAAGCCTCCGCGAGTTCCCCTCACTCATGATTTTGCCGTCAATACTGACTTGACTTTCAGGATCACTACCGTGACCAACTGCGTTCACAATAGTTCAGAATGTCCTTCAGCAGGTACAACAACACACGGACCGGTCCATGCCTTGACCTCCGAAGCGTCGTTGCGATCGAGTGGCGAAACGTCGAGGGCGAAGACATGGACGAGCCACAGCGTTATTCATCCGGGCGCAATGGCGGTTACACCATAGTGGACAAGTATTATCCTGTTGGTAGTCGAAGAATCTATTCGATCAAGCCAACTGACAGGCATGTGACTTCACATACCTTGGAACCTGGAGAAACTCAGCCAAAAGAGAGTGATGACGAGATTTCTATGGTCAATGATTATATTCGCAATAACCCAAAGGGACACATGAACTTCCGACTTATGAACGCAACTGAAGTATCGAACAGCAACCGGAATGATTCGAAGCTGATGAAAGTGGTTGTTCCCATTAACGGGGCGGCACATGATGCTTTAGTTCTTACCAGAAGAAAGGAAACCTCCTCGAACGATACGAAGACGTGGCAAGCCGACGTTATAGACCTTGATCGAGATTTCGAGTTCACATATCACTCGACGCAGAACTCCATCAAGGCAAAGTACGGTGATGATTGGCAAGGTCAGTCCGAGGTAGGGATGTTCAACCTGCAGTCCATTGACAAAGATTTTCCCAGCACGGCAACACCTATGAAAGTTTCTTGCGACAATCATCTCCTGATTCCCGAGTATGATGACACATCAGATCCCGGGCTGTTCAACCTTCGATTGGCCAGCGAATTATATCAAGATCAAACGCTTAGATACGGTAATGGCAAGACTAGAAGATTGTTTGACAAGTCGGAGAGAGGGAAAGAGTCTGATCTCGGCCTGCGAACTCATTCCAGTATTGCAATTTTGGAATGGTCGAGAGCCCTTAATTAGACATGGAGATAAATCATTGCTCATATGGATGATTATACAGAATGGTCGTCACGAAGCGAATTGAGCAGGGGTATAAGGTGGATTGAAACGCGAACGTGGCACCGCTTTTTTTGACATGCACATCGCCTTACACGATACTTTCACAGCCCAGACCTTGATGATGACACCTCCATGTCACTGCTTGTAGACCTTCTTGCATTATCAAACCTCAAGGTGGTAGTGTAAGAAAAGAGGCCAATGCTTTTGCACATTTCCTGTATTATGAAAGCAATGTACAAGAAGGGATCATGAGCCCCAACGCTTCACTCTGGGTCTACGACATGTTCTGGATGACAAAGGGGGGGTACAGTCATTGCCTCACCTCTGAGTCAGGTACGAATTTTACACGATGACTTCCTTTGGCGCTGCAAAGAAGCACTTTCCGTATCCTTTGTGCGTCAGGTAGTCTACTCGCGTCATGTCGATGTCCACGGCATCCATGATAGGTAACACAATGCTTGTGGTGTAGTTGCCCAAAGGCGATCTCACAGACATAACAGCCCTTCGTTTATCTAAGAGCTTGAGACTGAATACGACTTTCCTCTCTCACAATCCAGCTTGATTTTCGCTTTTATAAGTTAACACTTTTAATTTGACACCAGTCGAAATGAGCTGGGATCCCGCAAATAGCTGTCGAACAGGACCCTGTCTCAAACACCGAGAACGAGTGTCCATTCAGTGGCGAAAGCTCGATGATTTGCAATTTCTGAATGACCGAGATGGAAATAGACCCAAATTTACTGAGGACGTGTCCCAGTTCCCACACGGGACCATCCGAATCTACTCCATCACACCCGCTCTCGCTTCCTCTGGACGATCGCCACACATCTCTACAGTCAACGATCATATCCACAAGGGGCGAGGGTATAGAGATTTCGAAGTTCTGACTGGAAGCCACATCGAGAACAGTAGTGCGAGGGATAAGGAGAAAATGCAGATTTCCGCATACCCCCATGAAGCGCGGTTTGGCAGACAGGTTCTCACAAAACGAACAAAACACACATCATATCCTCACCTTTGGCAAGCGTCAGTGAAAAAATTAAATCAATAGTTCATCGGCGAGCTCGACGATGTGCGTACATTTGCTGCTTATAAATCGAGACACGGTCGGCTCCCGACGTGACCATCGCTGAGGACGTGGATGACTGGTACAGCGGTGATTTGCCAAATTATAGAAGTATCGTCAGGCTCAGATGGTCGAGAATGCTTTTCCAGAATGAGTACGATGAGTTGTGTGATCCGGCTATTGATGAGCAATGCATCATATCTGAGATGAACCCAGATCGTGGACCATTTAATCCAGGGGGATACGAGGTCTATGAGGTTGACTCAGAGTAAGTGTGAATTATGAGGGGTGAGGTACCGATGTCACTGAACAATCTTCATCCGCTCAACTCAGGTACGATTATGAGCGAGATTCGCAAGAGGACGCTCCGTTTAATCCAATAGCTGTATCGGTAGGGAAGCCTCTTTTCAGATCGCTGGACACCCAAGACACAACCGTTCATCAATTGCCCGAACGACAACCGGAGGTCGGCGAATCATCTAAAAGAGGAAGTTCCATATTCCCTATGTTGTCCGGACTGATTCCTGGATTCAGAGGGAAAAACAGCAAGGGGGATTAACAATAGACAGTTCTTCTATCTGACCCTGGCTTTGGGGAACAAGCCAGCAAATTGCATATGTCAATACGTCAGTCTACCAACTTAGCTTACAGCTCTCGCAACGCGTCGAAACTCTATATTTGTCCTGTTGATTATCACTCATCGAAATCGAGATTTACAAATGATGCATTGTTCTCCGTATCCTAGTCCAAATTACCCTAAAGGTGTTCATATTGAGTAGATAGGTTACTTGGTGAAGGCTCGTACTATCTTGGCTGCGATGTGAAGGAAGAAGATGGAAGCGATGAATGAGAGTGATAAGACGATGACGACGAATGGGTCACTGCGAGCATGATGAGAAGGCGTCAGCATATGTGACCCTACCCACATGCTCATGCAATGAGACAGCCTCAGACGATGTACCAGCACGGACGGATAGTCCAGAGCACTGTGGGAGTACTGTAGATAGATATGGAAACGAGCCACTCACACTTTCAATCCTGCCTCTCCTGAATCCGTATACAACTTCAACATCGTATTGCTTGATCCGCCCGCACCGGCAGCTCGGGCAGATGATGGTCTAGCAGCAGCTGGCGCTCGTCGTCTGTGGTTGCCGGTTGTGATAATGGAGGTTCGGGCGGACGAGAAAGGTGTGTCGCGCGTTACAGTGTGAGAGTAGGAATAACGGATGGGGTGAAAGAGGGAGAATGACACGAGCAAAATCAGCTATGCCATATGAACAAAGTGGATATGGAGAGGACGAAGTATCACTCACCTCACGGCATTGGCTCCATGTGGTCGAGCAACAGCGAAAGAGGAACTTGAACCTCCTGGTGTTCCGGGTGAAGTTGGTCTTTTTACGTCGGCCTGTGGGTAGATCAGTAAAGCTATTACCGTCATTGATCTGGTTGAGTGGGAGAGAAGCTTACCATGATGTCTGTGGATGGGGGGGTAAGGAGTGTTATAGGATGGGGGTATCTATAGGAGAATGTCGATGATGAATATGGTATGGTTGATTGTTATCGTTGCATTCATGTTGGTTCCACGATGTTGTACGAATGACTATATATACCGGAATAGGAATAGGAGATGATTAAGTAGGCCACCCATTTAAGCTTGCTGGATGACATGGACCTCCACAATTGTCGATCACTCCTTCTATCGACCGTATAAATTCAATTCCCAAAATTATCGTGACTCTCTTTCTTCCTCTCTTTCACTGACAATGGCAAAACCAGGTCCAATGGTATTCTGTATATAGCCCAGAACAGGAACAAATATCCACTCCAACAAAATCCCACGCAATGACCATACCAGGTCTCATCCCCTCCTCTTTCCTCCCTCCACTCCCCCGCTCGCAATACACCCTCTCCCCCCTTCACCCAGCCGATATCCTCGCGCGTATATCCATCCTCAAGGAATTATACCTCCCACCCATACATGGTGGTTTCACCTCAACAGACGTATTCGAAGATGAAGAGCCAGAAGAGAAGATCGTAAGAAGTCAAAAGCGGGAGAGAAGGTTCTCAGCGGGTTTGGTGGAGACCATGGAAAGTATTGGATTGGGGTTAGACGTGCCGCTTGATTCGGCTGGGAATGGGCTGGAGGTGCTGGAGGAAGAGGAACGTTCAGATGTAGATGATGATGTGGATGGGGTGGGGGAGGATGAGGGTAGACAAGAGCATTTGGACCCATTTGAGAGGGAATGGGCGGAGAAATGGCTTGGAGGGGTTGTAAGGCGATCTCAAGGTTGGATAGAGGAGAATGACGGTGCTCCGGCAGAGGAAGTAAGGGAGGTGGAGATGATTTTGAGGGACGCTACGGCTGTACTGGCTATGATGGCTGGTACAAGTGGTGAGTCTGCCTTGATTCATGATGTGAAATGTTTGGTAGTTGATGCTTATAGTGTACACAGCCGCCGGTTCACTCACCCGCCATCTCGTATTCCCCCTACTCCCGTCCCTAGCCCCAGCTCTCTCCTCGATGCACTCACGTACCACCCCCAATCCGAACCTATCACCCGAAACCAACATGTTCCTCTCCTCGCTATCCACCTCACCCACCTCGCCCAAGAACCTCTTTCACCGTCAATCAATTTCATCCTCCTCTTCAACACAATTTTACGCGACCTCTCCTACGAGAACCACCTTCTCAGGCTCAGGTAAGACGCCGAGAAAGGGGAGGAAATCCATCTTACCGATTCTCCTACATGACGCACCGATGTCAGATCATTTATCGGTAGGTGTGCAAACCTGGGGATCAGCCATATTGTTAGGTAGGAAATTAGCCTTGAACCCTCAAGAATACGGACTGTTCTTACCCCCTTCTCCACCTGCTGGTGACGAACAGAAGAAGGGGATAAGGGTACTGGAACTAGGTGCAGGGACAGGCCTACTTTCCATTTTATGTAGAAAGTTACTCGATCTGAGAAGTATACAGGAAAGTACACCCAGGGGATTGGTGGTAGCTACGGACTTCCTCGAATCGGTATTAGACAATCTCAAGATATGTGTAGATCTGAATTTCCCTCCTGAGATTCTGAAGACTCCCGGCTCTTCTGAGGTAGATTTGAAATCTACTACGGATACGGGGGAGGAAGAAGGTATACATATAGCAAAGTTGGATTGGACAACTTTCCCTTCGTACATACAATCAGGCCGTAAGGAGGGGGAGGGGGACGAAGAGATGTCGAGATTTATTAGACAGGAGGGGTTCGATCTGGTTTTAGCGAGTGATTGCGTGTATGATGAGACGCATGCGAGGCTGTTAAGGGAGGTGGCGGGGTGGACGTTGAGGTTGCCTGATGAGCATGGAGAGGGCGGAGGGACTTTTGTGAGTTTTCATCTTCACACAGTACACATTGGTGATGGAGAAGAGATGCCGTATGTAGGCTCAGGAGAAGAACCGGTATGAAGATATCATGGAGTGAGCTGATGCAATGTCTCTTGGGAAATAGCACATCCTCTCACCCCTTCGACCGACCTTTGCACCCGAACTTGAATCTATCGACACGCATTTCCCCCCTTTATCAACATACGCCCCTCTATCAAAGCGTCGAGAAGCTGCTGCTACATCTTCTGATGGGTACGAGGAGGTAGATCCTGATCTGAGGGGAGAAGGTCTGGGATTGAAGAGGGGATTGAAATTGGGTGTGAGAGGGGAAGGCAAACGCGGTGTGAAAGGTAAGAAAGGGGAGGGGAGGGTAGATGAGGAAGGTGGATATTGGTGGTGGGAGGTAGGGTGGGGGTAGGCACGTAGAATAGAAGACATGGACATAGATATGGATGTATACATGTACTGCAGCGCAGATTGACTACAACAGCACAAACTCATCTTCCAATACGCCCTTCTCCCTTACCCTCCATATACGCCACTGCTCATCAACCATCTCCTTCGTTATGACAATTTCGACATTCCGCCATTCCTCGCCTACTTCCTCTTCTTCTTGCAATTCTTCTTCCCCGTCTTCCCCTTCTTCCTGCGAGATCCGAGCAGGATGTAAATGACCATTACGTGTTCTGCTCGATTGCATAGACGCAGCACGTCTGTTGACTAGAAATCCCAATTCGGAAAGAGTGAATGAGACGTCGTCCAGACGGAGATGACATGATTTAGCAATCGTGTTCAAATCGAGGGAGATGGAGTATTGTCCTTTGAATTTGGGTATGAGTGTTTTCGTAAATCCTATAGTACCCCACGTCATCAAGTGGATCAGCACTACTACGAATTTAACACGAACGAGCTGGGTGACTAGACAAAGAGGGACCTACCAATCCCATCAACCACAACCTTTCCTTCCCTCCTCCCACTCCCCATTTCAATTCCAGAACCCTTCTCTTCAGTGAGAGGTTTACGAACTCTCAATACCCTCCCTTCACCCTCTTTCCCCCTTTTCGGTGTAACAGGCATGACCTTCACCGGCGATTTGATCTTCTTTGGCGATACATTGTCAATTGGCGATTTGAAGGGGTCGGAATCCGCTAATAGCTTTTTGAGGAATCGTAAGATTACTGATACCCAGTATGCGGTGTATCCTTTTAGACCTAGATCTGAGAGAGGGCGTTCGGGGGTACCTGGGGAATGGGATGTGAGACGGGTTGAGGGATGTTTGGTGAGGTAGTAGCCTGATCGCGATTGAGGTTTAGTATATGGGGTATTTACGATAAGACAGGTAAGACAGGTGCAAGTGCAGATGAATATAGGGGATGAAAGATATGACCCACTAAATTCAATTAAGAGTTTACCAAAACCCCTATTCTGGAAAGGTGGGAAAGTAACTATACAAGCGAGGTTGTAATCGTCGTATGATATTTTTTCCTAAACACATCACGCGATGTCGGCTTCGGTACAAGTACACATAATGATGAGCACGGATCAAAGCTCACCTTGGAGAAGAAAGCCATCACTTGATCTCGTTTACTCGTAGCCGCATCGCATAAAACATAGAACAGGAAGTTCTCGACGTGGAAGAATACTGACTATACAAATGAATGACCGTCAGCTCAGGCTTATCTCGGCACGCGATGGATAGGAAAGCTCACTTTATGATCTATGAAAAGTTTACCGAACAGGGAGAGGTTCTGGCAGTAAAGCTATTTTCACTTCACATCAGCATTCCAGCCGGCAGTTGAGGCCTAAAAACCTCATCGAGTGATATACGAGGAAAAGCAAGGGAAAGAAAAGTTACCGTAGCATTCGCTCCATCCACTTCCCATATCGTATAGCTCCCTCTCTGATATACCTTCCTTCCAGGAGGCTGAAGCATGGAACAAGAAGACTACCCATAACATATCAGCTGCCCTCCATTTTGCAATTTGCCGTTGAAAGAATAACTGACTGTATGTCTATCCCAACCCGTACGAGTCTTCATATACTTAAAACACAGCTATCTCACTCCAAGTCAGCTTACCTAGCATATAAACAGGTACTGGTCGAGGAAACACTCACATCACAAACCCATAATCTACCTCTAGCACCTTCCCCGCCTTTCCCAACACCAGAGTACATCTCATTGACTGTCCTACTATGCTTGAGATGCGGTCTCTGAGAATTTTCGATACCAGGTATAGTGGGATCATTTTTCGGTGTGATAGGGATATGGCTGTCTAATTTGCGCTTCTTACTAGAAGAAGGCTCTGCGAGGGGTGTATGGGGGTGTTGGGAGGAATCGTCGAGAGGTAGAGGGTAGGGGGAGTAATACCTATCATGTTACCGATGGTATCAGCTCTGCTACCGATGATACATACTCCTCTATTCAGTCTCGGAACATTTATGTGTACCAGGATAGGACTCTGATGAGAGATTTTACAACAAGAGAAATGTACGCACCAAGTCTTAATCAGATATTCCCCAAATCTAACATCCTCGAAATTCCTCACTCGCGTCATAGCGGCATGTTCCCTCTCGGGCGTGGAGGCATTACTTCGCGGGGAACGTTCTGCCCTTTTGTTTCGATCGATGGGTGTAGCAGGGCCTGCTTCGGGCTGTGTTTGGGCAGTGGTGGTGGGCACATCGGTCTGCTGTTGGGCAAGTGTCAGTATGGTAATTCTGAATTGGAAACACCACAAATGTCCGTGACAGATAAACCTGTAGCAGGGACAAGAACTCGCAAGGGGAGATAAAAGCTCACATCAGATGGTCCTGGCCTCTTTGAAGGTCCAGCCTCGGGCTGAAACACCTCTTCTCCCACTTCGTCCTCCCTCACCCAGAGATCTAATCGTTTATCCTGCCCTACAAAGGAGATATACGCTTCTCGTACGCCTGTTTTGTTGACTCGAGTATTGAGGACTGTAGCGGCACCTATAAAACAAAATCAATCGAAGGACTTGAGTCAGCAGGCTCCCCAGTGTAAGCTTCGGTCCAAAGCGTATAAAAGGTTGGAGGGTACGAGCGAAGTGGAAGGAGGCAACTTACGAGGAGGATGTCCAGTTCTCTGTACAACATATTGTCGTCCCACCTGCAGAGTCGTACCTTGCATATCGGTAGTGGTAGTCTCTGGGAGTGAGACCCTTATAGGCATCTGAGCGGCACCTTCTTCAGCTTGTATAATCTATAATCTATCTTGATATACGCGTTGAAGTGCAGCGAAAGATCAAAACATTGCGAGTGAGTGACACTCAGCCAATGACACGGAGATGTACGCGATCTCCGTGCATATGTAACAGTTGGATGATGTAATGTTGGTGATGTCCAGTCCAGTCAACCCGATCATTTCGACGATCCAACATTTCCACAAGGAGATGAATCTGAATATCATCACCAGTACTACCACTATCAGGCTGAGAGGTTCATTCAAGAACAATCTCTACAACCACACAGCAGCCCGATATGTGCGGTAGATACGCCCTGGCACTATCAAACGAAGAGCTATACGATTCACTCGAAGCGCGTTTACCGAGATTATTCGAGAATGGTCGTCCGAGGTGGGAGAGGCAGCAGGATAATAGGGGTGGCAAGTGGGTCGACGCTCTTCCATAGAAATTCAGTTGTTCTCTGAGTGAAAGGCGGGAATAAGCTGAAGAGAGTAATGGTGTAGCTACAATGTCGCACCTCGTCAGAGAGCTCCGGTGATTAGAAGGGATCCGGAAGATGGCGAGAGGGGTATGATTGAGACTATGTGAGCTGACCCTCTCGCGTCGATCATATACTTTAATGCTGTAGTGAAATAGCTCATGCCGATCCTGGGTGGATTGTAGGCAATGGGGATTAATCCCACATTGGACGAAACATCCTCCGACTGGGCCTTTGAACACTATCAACGCCAGATCCGAGGGGTTATTGTGAATTGCCAGCTACATCAACCACGGTGAGACTGGTCCAGCTGACGGCATATGAGACTCGTAGGGACCCATCTTCAGGCGGAATGTGGCATGCTTTGAAAGGATACAAGCGATGTATAGTCCCAGCGCAGGGGTAAGTCCAAACCATCGAACCTATACCACTCCCACTCTCGATTCACAAGCTGACGGGCTGGATAGGTACTACGAATGGCTCAAGAAACCTTCCTCAAAAATCCCCCATTTCACCCGTCTCCCCCTATCCCCCGAAACCACAATCGATCATCCACCTTTACTATTCTTCGCAGGACTATATGACATCGTCAAATACGTCTCACCCGTTCAGTCGAAATTCCAACCTTCCGACGATCCTGAGGACACACGCGAGGCATATCCCACGGGTAATCCCCTGCCTTTGGCAACTTATACGATACTTACCACTGAGCCGTCAAAAGATATAAGGTGGTTGCATGATAGAATGCCTGTGATTCTTACTGAGTGGGATGATGTGAGGGATTGGTTGGATTTGGGAGAGGTTAGGGGTTGGAGGGAGGGGAAGGATGGGACGGGGGGAGTGTTAAGGTCTCATGCGGGGCTGGAGAGGTAGGTCGCGCCTTTTCTACTGACTCAGCTCGGCTATTCGATGCTCCTCGGGTGTTCTCTGTTTCTCATCATGTGATACAGGAAGAGTCGACATTGAGAGCTGATCGGTGTTTTGCTTTCGCAGTTATCCAGTCCCCACAGAGGTGGGGAAGATAGGTAACAACTCGCCGACATTCATCCAACCTGTGTCGGAACGTAAAGACGGGATCAAGAGTTTCTTCTCGAAACAACAATCATCACCTGTGAAACCTAAGAAGGAAGAGGGATCTCATCCTTCTCCAAAGCAGGTTAAGACGGAGCAAGTGAAAGAAGAAGCGGAAGGGATTAAGAGTGAGATTACACCTAAAGATGAAGAAAAGGGTTTGGGCGATGATTCGAATGCTCCGAATAAGGGTGACTCGACTGCGGATCAGATCGGGCAACAAAACGAGGAGGAGGATAAGGAAGTAGTAAAAGCCGGGAAGGAACAAGAAACAGGGAAGAGAAAACGATCAGAGGGGGAAGATAATGGTGATGAGGAAATTCAGGAAATAGATAAACCCAAGAGGGGAACAGGTGGACATCAGACCAAAGTGGTTCGCAAGACTGTTGATGAGGGGGATAAAGAGGTAAGCGATCTTCATGCATCGTGCAGTGCATACAACATGAGCTGATGTGGATGAGACGGGATAGCAACCAGCTATAACGAATTTCTTCAAATCCCCTTCTCGACCTGGTAAGACCACTGTCCCCAAATCTGGTTCGAGCAAGAAGAAGAAACGATGAGCCAGAACCAATGATCGACACGCCACACTATAACTCGTTTTACTCGTCCAGATCTGAGCGGTTCCTCCCCTTCCACCAGATTACCATCACTCCTGAGCGGAGCTGCAGGTGCGCCAATGAACCATGCAGCGCTTTCGACGAGTGCATCGCCTTTTTGCTCGACTCAATGGTCACTTGTTGGATCTGTCAATGTATATATATACGACTGTATCTATATTTAGTTTAGTACTTGTGTAAAACATCAACTGATCTACCTACCTTAGCTTTGTTGTTTTTGTAGTAATGCAAATGCAAATCCGTACTTGGTACCTGTAATTGTCAATTACGGAACGGAATGGTTCATAGTTTGGTCGTATCCCCTCTCCTCGGGTGGGAGGGTACCTTGTATACCCGTCCGGTCCTTGGGGTATGATGTATGTCATGAAGCGGTGCACGTATCCTGATGAAAGTTTACTGGAGTCTTAGACGGGAGTGCTAAGGTAGTGTGGTGTTTAACTTTGATGAGGTGGATATGGATGCGTATGTATCTCATTTTCAAGTGTGGATATCCTGAACCGAACCGAGGACATCCAAGCTGAAGAATCCAAAGTAGGAGTGAATCATGTAATGTTCTCACGAGATGATAACATGGGAAAACGCCGAGATGCTCACTAAGAGTAGCGATGTCTCACCTTGACATGTGAGACTAGGTTACATCATCCTCCGAGACGGGCGTATCCCACGGTTATCGGGATGATCATCTTGGCTTGTCTTTGCTTGGATGAGAGGAATCCCGCTCTTGGCGGATCAATCGTGCTTGCATTATCTGGAGGGCATGATGGAATGTACTCCGTACTGTACCAATCATGCATAGTCAACTGACAACTACAATCTATACCTTCCTCGTCCACTCGTCGGACTGACCTGGATGTCACTTGACCTGCACTCAGGTTCCATAATGTATCTGATCCTAGCAATTCGGATCTCATCTCAAATAGCACAGCACAGCCTCTACTCCACTCCATCCATACCCCGCCCTGAGAAACGCCGAGCGTGGTACGAGTACCGTCCGCTTTCAGGTACAATCTCTTTTACCCCACACCCGCACAGACTAAAAGAGCATATGATTCCGTATTTGCATTTCAAAGCCTACTCGTCTGTTCGTAAAAAGGAGATGCAACAGACTATTACAGATGCCGAATGACAGGGAAGAGGGAAGCGGTCCAACCCGATGATGACGCACTTGCACTTTTCCTCTACATCAAAGCAATGTTCCTAGCCAAGAGTTACCGGTATGACGACTTCCTCTTCAGATCACTCGCCTTGGATTTACAGGAAACACAGCTCATTCTTCAACGAGCCGTCATGTTATCGTTTAGACCCATCTGACCCATCTGAACCCGACACAGCTTTGAAAAGCAGGATAGCATTAACCTTCAGCGGGAGGGACAAGCGGTCGGGTACGATGAGATAAGAGTTGATGATGTAGGGTAAAGGAACCAGCGAAGGCGGGGGTCAAAGGAGGCGGGGTTCAAGCGAAGAGAAGGAGGCGGACAGGGCGCATCAAAAGAGAGAGAGAAGAGAGATCCCATCAAAAGATCAGGGTATTGAGCATGGGTCATGCTCATGATCATGGTCATGATTTTAGCTCGTCTTGTTACACTGGTTGAATGTATGAGCTATACGGTCATAGCGCATAGCTTGGTGAGTTGAGTCAACTATTTACATTTACATTCACATATATATATAGCCCACTTCCATATCGCATCCTCATTCTTTCTCTTTCCTTCTTTCTCTTTCCTCATTCTTCTTTTTATTCGACTATTTCGTAACCTACTATATCAACTACTGTTCTGTTTAAACCTAATCGTACAACGTATAACGTATAATATACCAATCATGTTCACTTCACTAGCCCTCATCCTCCTAGCTTCCCTGGGAGCTATCAACGCCTCCCCCATTGCTCTTACTCCCAGACAGGGCGGTGTTCAGGTTATTAATAATTGTTATCAGTCTGGTCAGGTCGCTTTGACTTTTGATGGTGTGTTGCTCTCTTCCTCTCCCTATCCCTCTTCCCACCCTATCCCTCTCTTCCAAGCCGTCACCAAGACCTCACCGCAAGACCATGAGCTAATTGGAGAATCGGTTTGACAGACGGACCATACAACTATGAACAGGATGTTGCCAATGCTCTTAATGGTGGGAAGGGGACTTTCTTCCTCAATGTGAGTTACCTTCCTTCCTTCCTTCCTTCCTTCCTTCCTTCAGCTTCTTCTCGCACGTCATTCCCTAAAGGATGTCATAGTCAGTGTCATGCTGATACGATCCACCACATTATAGGGAAACAACTACGGTTGTATCTATGACAAGGTAGATCAAATCAGATCTCTCCATGAGCAGTAAGTTTTCCTGCTCTCGCTGACCCATATCGCTGGAGCTAACGTTGTATATATGATAATGTAGAAGCCACACCCTCGGATCACATACCTGGTCTCATGCCGATCTGACCAAACTCGACGAAGGAGGTATCCACCAAGGTAAGTCCACCGCTGATCATCATTAAGCATGAAGTGAGCTGATGGTATGCGTTGTTTGCAGAGCTCGAAAAGGTCGAACAAGCTTTCATCAGGATTTTGGGCCTTAAGCCATTGTACTTTAGACCTCCTTATGGTTCTTATAACGATTTGGTACTCAAGGTCTTGTCTGATAGAGGATACAAGAGTGAGTTGATCGCATTGACAGAGAATCACAGTAGCCCTATACTCGTTCATTTACCCGTTGTCCCTCTGTTACAATCTTACTTCGACACCATGTATCATGGGACATCGCTGATAACTTGAACCAACTTTAGAACTCTTCCTCTGGTCCGAAGATACCGGTGATGCCAATGGAGAATCTGTTGGATACTCTGAAGGTGTCCTCGACGGTGTTGCCAGTGAGTTTGATAAGCCAAGGGATTGAATTTGTTGCTGATCTAGCCTATCCCCTACTCAGACTCCTACCCCAGCCCTCACATGGTTCTTTCTCACTCTACCATTCAAACCACCTCATCGGACGTCCTCCCCAACTCTGTTTGGAAGATCCAACAAGCCGGATACCAATTAGTCGCTGTTGATACCTGTCTGGGTGATTCTGGTGAGTCTAGTCTGTGCTACCACTCAGATCATGTTTGATCGTGCTGATGTGTGAACTTCAGGTGAATGGCCATACGAATACGTTGGTGAACCTGGTCAACCTGATGGTTCATGGACCTGTTACTAGGTTGTGATCGTCCTTTCAACGAATAATGACTTTTGTGTTTTTATCAATAACATTAACGAGGACATTTATTCCGGATTAAGACCCTACTGGTGTTTCCTATCATATATAATATAGCATACATACAAATATTAAGATAAAAGGACATTTCTGCTTTTATATCACTGTTTTTTTCAGTGTCACCTTTCGGTCACTTATAATAACCTATCATGACTCTTCTTCCTGTGTATCATGCTTTTTAATTATAATCATCGATGAATGTATCCTTTACCATGTGTGATTGTTGCTGTATCTATGAGATGGAGAGAAAAGCAAACGCGCATGACATGTGGGATTAAGGGACTAGCTGATAATATTGATAAGAAGTATGGTGGCGTTATTAGGCATGCGTAGGTAGAGATAACCATGGGATGACGTTACTTGGTTGAGTCACCTTGAGTTTACTAAGTACCCTGTTACCGGTTATCAGTGAGTGTATTGTGAGCATTGATCGCTTCTTTTGCATTGGATGGTCAATGCGTAAACAGCATACACCATACCATACACATCCATCGTTTCACTTGATCAGCTCATCATACACTCTTTCTCTCACATATAGCAACCAAAACGCATTGACCCTTCCTCGCTTCTCGCACCTACGCTCACGCCGTCTCTCCGCTCTCCGTTTCACTTACTACCACCCCGTGTTAGTTTCATCACGACCATGACAACGACAATAACACGAACCTGAACATGACTCTTACTTGAAACTCTTCTACCTTACTTGTATCTCAACGTGACACCTCAAACCTCTTCTCATCAACAAGACAAACTCGTATAACACCGTTTCATCTCTCTCATCTTCTCAATTTCAACTCGATTAGATAAACAAACAAATACCAATCATCAGCCAAGGGATAGGATGGATAGCAACACCCCTTCTTTTCCTCCCCCCTCTCGTCTGAGACTTCCCCCTTCCCTACTTGCCCTTCCAGCTTTATCAATCTCATCCCATGGCTCGTCAGCTGAGAATGCGATACCCACGAGCGCAGGACGACTCGATGGGAGAGGGGCAGCCTCGGGGTCGGGGGCGAGGAAGTCTGGGCTGGGGAAAGATAAGGTTGGATGGGGGGAGTTGCCTGTTAACGTGTTGCAGTGAGTCTGCATTTCTGTTTTTTTTTTGCTTGACTTGTGACCTCCCTTACTCTTTTACACGTTCTTTTTCCATGGTGGGGTATTTTGGAGGTGATGTACATCGAAGGAAGAACAGGACAAGCTCAAAACTCTCATATACTCCATCATATCCTTCACGTCACAATCAAGCTCACGTTACCCCTGTGAGATGACAAAGCGCATACTGATACCACATACTTCCCCTGCAGCTTGATATATACCTACACCATCGATGCTCCCCCTCCTAGCAATTGCCTATTCCGTACGTGGGTCAGTAAACCCCAAAGCTTCGAGATTGCTTTGGCTGTCCAGCAGAGGATCTGGTTATGTAGGTTGAGGAGGGTCAGTCAAGGCTGGAGATCCGCTGGTGAGTGATTTCATTGCAAGGCACTTTCCTCGTCACCCATAATGCCGTCTCCTACTACTACCACCCATCATGTCCCTTCCTTCCTACCACTGTGAGACCCGCATCTTTACATGAACTCCGATTTTCTATCTGTTTTTCATATATGCGCGTTCTCGAGCTGACCATATCCTATCTACGCAACAGTCGACTCCCACTCCTTCTGGCCAGCTTACACTCTCCTCCTCGACCCTTCCCGACCCCATTCCTCAACTCTCGAAGATATCTATTCCTCCCGACTGACCCCCTCCACTCCATCTTTCCCAACGCTATTCCACAGGGCACGACACACCACCCTGAATATCTGCATCCCATGTCGACTCAACCACCCCTCAAGACTGGGTTTATACCCTGCTGTACCCCGTCGCTTAACATTTACGAGAAACTTCGGATCCACCCCAACCTGCGAGAAACACTACCATCACTATTGTTCGGGATGTCTCAAAGAATACGGTATCGAGTCTCTCTCGCCTACTCCGCCCAGCGCTGGAAGGCACCTTCAGATCCCCTCGCCGGTCGTACGCAGTGATAGGGGTCTGTTGGTTCCTAATTCTAGAGATATAGATGAAGAGGGGTATTATAGGTTGAGGAATGATCTGGTCTGCAAGGATTGTAGGAGGACTACAGCCAGTGAGGAGATCAAAAGGGTTTTGATGGAGGAATGTCCGAGAGGTGGAGACGACTCGACCTCAAATGGGATAATACGAGGATGGAAGAATGATTGGACTAGAAATCAATATATCGAAGAATACGTTGAAGAATCCTCCCACACATGTACATACATGGTATCCAAGGCTATCAAACTACAGTGGTTAACGAATCATACGAGGTATAATGAGCTTTGGGATACAGCTATGGAATTACAAAAGAACGAGAAGAACTTGAAGCTCAAGTTCTACAATGATCATTACGATGTGAATTTCAATACCGATCTCAACCTTGTTGCTCGATCTCTTGAATCCCCCCATGAGCGGGTATTACGATTGACAAAGGAGTATGAGCTTAGGGGAGAGGATTATACGGGCAGAACCGACGCACAAGATCAAGTGGAGGTATTGGAGTTGTGTAAGAAATGGACTGAGCAGGCTGAGAATATGCTGGAGAGGGATGAGGATGGTTTCGAAGTTTGGGGGGACGATACGGATGAGGAGGAGGAGGCTTTGGCGCTGGAGAGGGGGGTGCTGAATGATAAGGTGAGTTGGATGTTTGATCTTACATATCTCGTGCATGAAGTAAACTTGGGATCAACGTGGATACTGGTACGGTAGAGTGATGGGGTGATAGGGCTTCGTTGCGACTGTTGGCTGACCCTCTGCGACACGTGTACAGTATCAACGCAAACTCGAAGAAGCATGTATCAACGACTGGCTCAATGATCGGATACGATTCGGATTCTGGGTATACCCCTCAGACGAGGTATCGAAACATCAAGCTCAACCCAATGCACATACGCCATTCAAGGATATAGCACCTCATGCCAAACACCCTTTATCGAACCTCACTAGACTCGTCGATTCATATGACCCTGTGGCAGCAGAGGAAGATACCGTGGGAATGATGAGTCTTCTACCTGATGGTGGGACCGACCCGTTCTTACCCCCTCAGGCATTACTGCAAAAGCTGGATGGACTGTTCGAAGAAAAATTGAAAGCCAAGCTCTCACCTGCGATAGCAGAGCTTGTAAGGAGAACTAGAGATTGGTTTGGGGATGATGAGGCCGCTGAGGAGTATTGTAGGGGATTGAGGGTGGGGGATGTTATTGGGAAATTGGATGATTGGGAATTGTGGGTTCCTAGGAGATTGGCAGATCATCTGAAGTCATTGAACCAGCTACGACTTTCAGCGCAGATCCCATCGGTTCTTGCGCCTGCTCCAGCTACTGGTTCGCGTCCTACTTCATCTTCCTTTGGCGTAATGCCTAATCCTGCGACCTCACCCAAGATTGAATTGGTGCAGGAGGAATATCGATCGCCTACTATGGCTGAATATGGGATCAAGGAGATCGCTTTTACCACGGCGTCGGATCATGATCACGATAATCCTTCGATCTCTGCAGGATTAGGAGCAGCTGTCACCACACCGAAGAAGGTGGAGGGGGATGGATTGGAAGAATCACCTAAATTGGGTAAACGCAAGTCACCTACGGAAGAAGAAGAAGGTAAGATACCTGAGAAGAAAATTAGACATTCGCCCCCCACTCTCCCAGTGACCCCCTCTGAGAGGGCCGAAGACG
Organism: Kwoniella bestiolae CBS 10118; assembly: GCF_000512585.2. Taxonomy (NCBI): domain Eukaryota; kingdom Fungi; phylum Basidiomycota; class Tremellomycetes; order Tremellales; family Cryptococcaceae; genus Kwoniella; species Kwoniella bestiolae. Next base: position 1,993,779 of record NC_089245.1, read on the forward strand.
GTTCGCCAACAATTAAGAAACGTAAATTACCTCCTTCTCCCGAGACACACCACATCGACCGGAGTATCAAGGACATCTCACCACCTGCACCACTGCGATATGACATTGGGAGGAATGATATGCTGGATGTGTCTAATGGGTCTTCTCTGCCTACTACGCCTAGTCCAGTTGTGGGGATTGATCCTGAACTGCTCAAGCAAGATGACGCAGAGGAAGAGGAGGAAGGGTTATTTGAAAGATCCGGAACTGAGATTAGTAGTCATGATACCGTTGGGACTATGCCTATCACGCCTGATGCTGAAGAATGGAATGAGGGGGATACTATGTGCTCGGTTACGAAGTTGGAGGAGGAGAGAGGGATGGAGTCGACGAAAGATGTTGTGAGGATTATCGATCGTACCACTGGACAGGTCCAGGTTACCCCGGTAGAAGAAGAGGAGGAATTGACAGAAGATGAAGATGAGTATGAGGAAGAAGAGATGTCATTGTCATCGAATAATGAAACCTCAACAACGACAATGGTTGGATCGATTGAGACGATCATGAAAGAATGTTTAACAAGGGAAGAAAGACAAATCCCTTATTTACCTTTACCCCCTCCGTCTCCCTCTGGTAGATGGAATTTCAATTTGAACTTGGGAGATAAAACGCATAGTACGATTGATAAGCTCTTTTGGGAGGAGAGGGAAGTGCTCAGACGATGTAGATGTACGATATGCGAGAGGGCGAGGGTGAGGGAACAGTATCAGTATCAGTATCAGGTAAGGGGGTTGTTTGGATGGGCAGGGGGATGGGCTTGGAATTGAGGGTAGAAGATGGAAGATGCAAGGTATCTTGAGGATTGGTTTATACGACTGATGAGCGAGAGTTGTATGTAGTGAGCGATACGAGCGATCATTACGATTTGCATAAATGATGAATGATGAATGAATGAATGTTGATTGGGATGTTCTCATGAGAACAGCATAGACTTGATGGATCAAAATGGAGCAGTAGACTCTATGGAGTTCTATCTGCTGTGGACGTAGGGTGATGACCATCAGATGAGAACAGCATAGAGAGGAAGATGCTTCGTATACTGTAAATTTATGGGAGCTCTTATGGTGTTCTCGTTAACTAGGCTCGGCAAAATGCGGGTGCGCATGCCTTATTATAGGACGCGTCTAGGTGATCGATCGTGTTTTCTGATTCTGCGTTCGTCATGTTCACTCTGCTCTTCTTCGACCTGTCCTCTATCTGCAGATTTATAGCTTCAATACCTTCCTTCTCTTCCACTGCCCATCGCTCTACTAGACACCAGACAGCGAACAACCTCCCAGACAGATCCAGGCTATTCTGCCTCACTACCATAAACCTGATCACTCTTTACGCCCAGCCCCGACCAACCCATCATCCCTTCCTCACAATGTCCGAGTCCGAACCGATGGATATCGACCCCCTTCTGCGCCTTCGGGCAAACCTGCCAACGCGATGGCAGCGCTTATGGCGGGTGCTAAAGGCAAGGGCAAAGCTGATGGAGGTGGGTCGACGAAAGTGTTGACGGAGGAGGAGATAAAGGCTTTGAATGAGAGAGAGGGGTTGCCTTGGTGAGTTGTGCTTTGGATTTTAGCTTTTAGTTTATTGAGGGGGATGTGGGGAGAGCTAGTATTGAATTTACGGGAGGTTATCGTATCCTTGGGCGATAGGGAAGGTCTTGTGGAATTGCATATCGCAGCTCGTGATGATATGTGCATTTGACTGACGTTCAGTATCGATATAGGGTCGAAAAGTATAGACCTAACACTTTGGATGAGGTCGTCTCGCACCAGGATATAACCAGTACGAGTGAGTAAACAACCGCGATGTAGCGTCCACCAGCATGATACAGGAGAAAGGAATCGTCTTGCTAACACTGCTGTGATAGTTGAAAAATTCATTGAAGCCGGTAGATTACCTCATTTACTGTTGTACGGACCACCTGGTGAGCTCCTACTTTATAATATTCAGATCCTCTTCACATGCCGTACGACAGTACAAAGCTACCTTGAGCCAGCATTTTTTGGTTCTCCTAAGATCATCTGTTGAATCCATGACTAATTGATCATTTTCTCTTCTACTCTAATAGGTACCGGTAAAACATCCACCGTCCTCGCTCTAGCAAGAAGGCTGTACGGCCCGCCATACAAGAAACATATCCTAGAACTAAACGCTTCAGATGATAGAGGTATAGATGTGGTGAGAGAGCAGATTAAGAATTTCGCAATGACAAAGGTGTTGTTCTCGTATGTCTCTGCCATTCTCCTGTCCTCTGCTCCATCACATCTTCTCAGCTCCTCCTATTCAGACAAAATTATCCTTGATCCGTCCCTTCTTTCAATACCGAATATCCTGGATGGGGCTGATGAGTTATACAGGAAAGGTTTCAAGTTGGTCATTCTGGATGAAGCGGATATGATGACTCAGGCTGCTCAGTCGGCTCTGAGAAGGGGTACGGGATTGTTTCTTCATCTGCGTTGCCATCTGCCTTCCATGCATCTATTCCGCGCTCTCCTGCCTTCTCCTGTCCTTCCCTACGCTCGCATGCGGCTTCATGTGGTACTCAAGGCTAATCCTCGACACTTTGCTCGCCGCAGTAATTGAAACTCACACCAAGAATGTACGATTCTGCATCCTCTGCAATTACGTCAACAAAATTACGCCAGCCATCCAATCGCGTTGTACGAGGTTCAGATTCTCACCATTACCTGAGAAGGAAGTTCAGAGGAAGGTCGACGAGGTAGTTGAGAAAGAGGGGTAAGTTAAGTTCCCATATCAGCTAAAACGCTCGTGTCCATCGCATCGTATAGCTGACCTGACCTTGAATAGGGTCAATCTGACTGATGCTGGACGAGATGCGTTGCTCAAGCTGTCCCGGGGAGATATGAGGAGAGCGTTGAATGTGCTTCAGGTGAGCTGTCCAAGAGTTTAACAGGTGCAGTCTATAGCTTATAACCTATACGGTATTTAGGCATGCCACGCTGCATACGATGTTGTAGATGAAACGGCCGTATACAACTGTACTGGTAACCCACATCCGAAAGATATAGAAAGGGTAGTACAGAGTATGATGTCTGATGAGTTTGGTACGAGTTACTCATGTGAGTTTTGCTCTTGCACTGCCTCGGGTATTGTCGTGACGCTGATTGTCTTGTTCGTTTGGTCCGATAGTGATCACCTCGCTCAAAATGGAGAAAGGCCTGGCATTGCAGGATCTCATTGCAGGAGCGTATGATTTCCTGGACACAGTGGAATTACCAAAGCAATCTAGGATATACTTGTTAGATCATCTGGGTAGTACAGAGTGAGTTGATCACCAACTTTCTGTTCTTGGGCAGGTGAAGATTGAGAACACTCACTAACTTGTTACAACGTAGACATCGATTATCAGTCGGCGGATCTGAGAAGATGCAATTGACAGCTTTGTTGGGCGCGTTCAAAATTGCCGTTGAGCTCTCTCAGAAGAAGATCTAGAGGTGTTTTCGGCGAGGGTTTAGGTGTCATGTACAAGTGGATAGTATGTAAGATCATCGTTCATGCATATGTATAATTCCTTTTGTTCGGATCTACCAACTTTGTTCTCAGATAAGGGACAACCTGGTAATGGTGAAAGATGCAGAGTACGTACGAAGAAAAGTCGTCATTGTGGCGATTCGTTCCACGGCCAGACCTGAGGGAAGAGGGAAGAGGTCAACCTTGTTTGCGCACAGCTTGATGAACTTTATCTTTGAATAAACATCATGGCAATTCCATCTTGCCGCTCAGCAGAAGGGGTGCAAAAGGGTATAAGATGGGGTACTTTCATCTCTTCTCTTCTCTTTCTTGTTCTTTATCTTTGTTCTGTACAAATTACAGACCTATAGCTTATAGATAATCGTAAGTTAACGAAAACACACAAAATGATGAAAGCTCGCCCGGTGGTGGGGTACGATCGTACGTTCCTTGTGGTAAATGGAGAGGTAATATTGGAATCGTGGATTGAAGGTGGGGACGAATGGACTTTGAGGGAGTTGGGGATTGTGGAGATTCATGAGGAGGGGGAGGTGAGAGGGTGGGGCGGGGAGGAAGAGGAGGCGGAAAAGCTGGGCAGGGAGGTGTGGGCGAGAGAGCAAGATGGAAATGCAGAAGAGGGAGACGGAGGTGAGGCGGCACAGAGAAAATTCGATGTGTGGACGAGGGACGACGTGGAGGCGGAAGAAGAAGATGTGAATGAAGACGAGGACGAAGAAGAACGAAACACCGTTCCAGTCAAAACCAACTTGGTCGACTCCCTCTTCGGCAAACTAAACGACGACTCGGATTCGGACTCGGAGACGGAAGGGATACGATCATCGAGCTTTGCGGAAACCGACCAAGACGAAGAGGAAGAGGAACATGATTTGTCCACGGATTCTGTCGAATCACAAAATGAAGATCAAGACAATCATCATCATCATCATCATCATCATCATCATCTAAAATCTTGTTTACGATACAAAGTTTTCGAACGATATAGACACGATGAATCGGATGAAGATGAGGGGTCCGACACAGAAGAAATAACCATCTCAGCTGCCCAGAGCGATGACATGGCGTCTTTACCTATCTCTCCATGGTTCGTCGATCCCCCTCTCAAAACAACCACAATCTCCGATTCCTCCCTCAAATCAAGGCTCGAAGATACACCAGAAGACGATAAATCGACCTCAATTTCACCTTTATTCGCCACCACCCCTCTGTCACTTTCAAGGACCATCACCAGCACAACGACAAAGTCGTATCTCGAGAAGGAGGCTCAAATGAGAGAGAAAGAAGAGCAGGAAACTCGCCAATTGTATCACGACCTCTATCCACCCATCTACCAGATCGATAAACCCATCCCATTGCGAGATCCGTGGAAGTTGAGAACCCCCGTTAAGAATTATTTTTATAATTACTCCATGTGCTAGATTAGCTTCTACGTTGAATTTGATCTCATCATCATCTCAAAAGATGGACCACTTTATATCTGAATACCTTGTACCCGTTAGAGAGAGATAAAAGGAATTTTATGGTTTGTCTTTGTGATATCGTTGAATATTTAAATTGTCCGTTGATGCATGATTTTGGGCTATGGTAATTACACAAATAATACTTACAGATCAAATGAAACTCACGAAAGCATATCTGCGCGAGAAGAAAGCGATACCCATACTGTATTTAGAAATCATCATCATCCCCCGCCACCTCAGCCAACGCAAAACTACTCTCCTCCCTCAACATCTTCCCTCCCCACCCTCCTATACCCAGCCCTTTACCTCCCTTCCCTTTACCTGAGACAGTGAGTGTCCCGAACTTATCATTGAAATTCATCAGATCCATCTGCGAGAACGTAGCTCTCATCTTGGATGCACTAAGTGTCAGAGTGGATTTCCCACCTGATGTGGGGAGGGAAGGGGAAAAGTCGTCGGAGACGACCAAGGTGGGTAATTCCCTCTCTGGGGTTGGTTCGCGATCGTCCTCCAAGATGGGTGGGAGAGCATCGGGGTCAGAGGGTGATAAGGCGAGGTTTATAAATTCTATTATTTGGTGGACTTTGGATTCGGCCTCGAGGCATCTCTGTATGATAGTAATCAACATTAGCATAGAGACTCTGGTACTCAGACCTTTCCAATGAGGGTGTAGGTCGTATTGGTGTGGACAAAGTATTGTCTAACTCACCGCCTCCAATGCCTTATTCTCCTGAGTGATAAACCTGACATTCTCATCCAGCCTATTCGCCCAAATCTTCTTACTGTCCAACTGATTTTCGAGCGTTTTCATCTTATCTGCGAATTCCTTTTCGACATCCGCACGGACTTTCCTAGATGGTTCGAGCAGGTGTCGTTCGTAGTCATCTAGAGCAATGCAGATATCATGAGCCTAGATCCCAGTCCAGACTATCAAAACGGTCAATGACACTTACCCGCTATCAACCTCAACTCGGCCACTTCATTCCTCAATCCCACAATCTCTTTGTTCGGTTCCACAGGTCTAGTAGCCAATTCAGCCTTCAACCTTGCTACTTCATCTTCCAGCTCAGCTCGATGGAGCTGTTCAGCATGTAGTTCCTCCAAGAGCTCGGCTGAGGGTCGGTCGTATTCTAATTTAGGGTACTTCATCTTGGCTGGACTTGGAGGAATCATCTGTATGCGTTTGTTGGTATTTAGCTCATCTGCAATATCAGGCGCAGACCAGGGAGAGAATACGGTTATATCGAGATACTCACCGCAGTGTTGTCCTCTGGGTTTGGTGAATTGACATTAACAGAAGTCAAGATCATACTCTTCAATTCGTTCAGCCTCTTCTCCATGGCGTCGTTCTTCTCGCGCTATCATGGTAAAAAGTAGTCAGCATAAGAAAACTTCTCCACAATACGAGGATGTTGCAGTTCACCAAGCAAGGTGTCAGAATGCAGGGTTTGGCTCACCTCATTCTTGTTGCCTCCATGAATCTCCTTCTCCCTTAATTGAGCCCGCAACTCGGCGATCTCATTCTGGTATTGCTGGATCAATGCTTGAGGATCAACCACCTCCTTCTTTTGCGCCTTCAGAACCACCCTCTTCAGGCCTTGAGCAAAAGCGAGGGTCGAGATGGATTCTGCCAAATTGAGCGAAGACGGAGAGACGGTACAGATCACTGAAATGAGGGCATCACCGGAGAGGGAATTTTGCAATAGTCGAGTACTGCGGTGGTGTCAGCTGGTATGCTCGAGAAGCTTTATCGGTGATAGGCCAGCTTACAGTTTACTATCTCGATACGGAACATGGGTGACATTCCTCTTAGAAGCCAAATCCGCAAGTTTGGAAATGACCAATTTGAGGGTCAACAATCTATACATCAGAGGGTTAGCCTACTTCGCTTTGACTTTCAAGAATACAGCAAAGCTCACGATTGGTTGATATGTTTTCCTTCGGCATTTCGCTCTTTCGAGGAAGTGTGTTTCTCAGAACCTGCCAAATCTGTTCATAAAAGTCATGATCAGTTGATGTGAGATCAACGATATGTGATCGCAGTTGACATACCGATGATGGACAAGGTACTAATCCTAGTCATCTTCTCACCGGCGGCCTTGAGTCGTCCACCTGGTGTTCTAGCTCCTATCGGAGCTTCCTCAATCGCTGAGTTCCTAGATCGAGACTCGATAGTCTACCATCGGCCGCAATCAGCTTCTACCTCTTCGATGTATAACACGATCTACTTAGCTGAACGTGACTGACGATTCTGAACACACAATGCGATCTCGAACTCCTTGCATTCCAATCTGTCGCACCGACTTTTCTCCTATCTTCACCGGATCTCAAAAGCTTCTTCACGTCCGATTCCGATCTTACACCAACTTCCGTCAAACCATTGATGACTACACCCTTCTTGCCTTCACTCAAGTGCAATTCCGCTCCCACCGTTGGTGAAAGTAGATCAATGATGGTCTCGTTGTACAGCTCGAGATATGAAGCTCGAAGTAAGAACTCTCGGTCGGGGGTGGAACGAATCTGTGAGAACAGGTCGGATATTGATAATGGGATGATACCTGGTTCCATCGTTGATCCTGACAGTGTATGGGTTTTACCTGAGGCTGTTTGGCCGTAGGCGAATATTACGGCGTTGTATCCTTCCATTGCGGCTGGGTCGATCATGTATGTCAGTGAGAGAATCAAGTTGAAGAAGGAATACGAGTGTACGACTTACACCGGACATGTCGACGAGCAGATGTACCGTATACCCTGCCATTATCGGAATGAGGTGGGAGGATACGATCTATGATTTCAAGTGAGCATAAGTCATGCTGGCTCATATGGACCGTAGAAAGACGTGTGCACCAACTCACCAAATATCCAATCCCTATCCTCCCTTGTACCTTCAGTCCCCTTAGCCAACTTAAGCAAATGCTGATCATGTTCAGGCATCGTCCAAACACATCCAGCATCTGAACGAAGCTCTACAGGGTTCGGTGGTCGCACCCTATCGTTCATTTCAGCTCAATCTGATACCTCTGGTCTCACAATTAAGCAGATGGACCGCCCAGACACTCACCTAACAGACACCAGCACCGCTTCCGTCTCAGCCAGCTCATTATCATACTCCTCAAAATCCACCATACCGCCTTCGACAGGGTGAGTATCAGCCGACATCCACCCTTCATCCGCCAACGTAGGTTCATAGTTGGGTGTATTTGACCTGTTGACCAGTCTGACCGAAGGGGTAGATAAGAGATCATTAGCTCGATGAGGGGTTTGAGCCCGCGCACCGATGGGTTTGACCAATAACCTCGATTTCGCTTCTGGAGTAGTAGCAGATTTGATCTTCAGCCTTGTCGATCCGCTTGCACCTTCCTTGGGCGATAGAACCTGAGAGAGCGGTTCGGGATGATGAGGGGTATTGCCATTATGGGATGTGGTAAGGGGAGGGGATTTCATGTGAGAGGGTGTCTTGGGGGCGAATCGGGATGATATTTTTGGTGTTTGGTGAGGTGGGGGCATACGTGCCCTTGCGTGAGCGTCCATTGTGGATGCTGAGGAATGGATGTGTGAGGTGTAACGAGTAGTCGAAGTATGGATATGTAGTATGAGATAGGAATGTAACGTATGTAGGAATGAGGTTGAATTGACTGTTGTTTGTGTTTTGTTGACTTTGCCTGAAACAAAGCAGTCGCCAGATCTTATATCATGGGGAATGTTACGTAATAGAAAGTGATGTAACGTTCCGACGGGATTGAAACTTGATCGGATGATGGATTGATGGAATTCTCGGCTTCGTGTTTTTGTTTTTTCAAGGTGGGATCCATCTCATGAGTGCATAAGATATCTTACAGTGTAGTAGCAAAACCATATCGCACCATCAGAATAGGCATCATGGACTTGTCATATAATCTAGTAGCATCAAGTGAGTCGTATCCTCAAGTCCACGGCTGAGACGTCGGCTGATAATCGGGTTAGAATGTGCCGAGCAGATGGCCAAATATCAAGACGTGAGCTCCTTGTCCTCCACAGATGTATCACCTGAAATCGAAACACCACAGCTGACGCAGGTAAGACATAGTGTGTCTTGAAGAACCAAGCTGGAGATTGGAACACGATATGTAGACCCGAGGGAAAAGCTCTAGCTGCATGTGCGGATGCAAGGTGGGTACTCGATATGCTTACTATCCTTCGATCATCCGGATCATGTCAATCTCGCCTTGACGTATCAGTTCAAGCAGATCGGCAGCTGCTTCTCAGTTCCACATTGTTCTATCGTTTGAACAGTGCTGATAATGCGTATCTCCTTGATATTAGCGTCCCCCACCTCGCTGAGCTGAAAAACTCATGCTCCCAACAGATATTCACCTACAGGCAGTGCTTGGATAAACACGCATCTCAAGCTGATGAGGTGATAGGTGAGAAATGCGGTGGATTGATGAAAGACTTGTGGGAGTGCAGTGAGAGAACAATGAAGAGTATAGAAGAGAGGGAGCAGGCGAATAAGAAGCTGGTTTAGAAATGGCCCGCTCATTCGATCGTGGTACGTGAGTCGCCGGGGGATGGTGTATCAATTGATCTATAATAGCATCGTACCCTCATTCAACCAAGATGTATCACTTATCATCCCATCTATCCTTCACATCTGGAGTCTCCGTACCTCATCATAACATTTGTCCCCATCGGACGACAACATAAGAAGAAAAACAGATCGCACTCGGTCATCCCACGTTGAGCACATCTACTCGGCTATCCCTGTTCTATTCAAGAGACCATTCTTCCGCCCGTCCGGTATCAACGAATCTTGATCTCGGATCTTATTGTCAATCAACAAGAAAGGATCTCTGTGATCGCGTACTAAAGGGAAGCGAAGTCATCAATGACGATGATATTTTGAAAGATTGATACGATGAGGGTTCTTCCCTCTCTGCCTCTCCTATACCAAAAAAGCTCTCTTGTACTGACCACTGCAAGTCGCTCATCCGTGCGCTCATGCGACACAGCTCCTTCTTCCGAGCTGATCGAGATGATCACTCCATCGTTGCAAACGTCGCCATCCACCCACCCTACAGACGGAATAACCGGTCCAACTTTCCAACAAATACATCCTTTGATACGTTTCTTCCACATGAAGGCATAGGTCCTTTGATGTGATGGTAAATCAGAATGCTCTGATACATTCATGGATATGTAACCGGCTGACCGGAATTACTTTGTTGTTTGCCACTCATACCCAAGTCGATGTGAGACTTTAGAAATATGTTATCCCCTTCATCAACCATCACAAACACCTCACCACCTCGCCCTCACCTCGCCCAACATCGAAGACACTCAACCTCCTCAACTACGAGCAAACCAAATGCGCAAGAAAGACTATCAAAACTATTATCCACGATCTCATCTGTCCTCCTGGCATACTCCAAGTCCCCCAACGCTTCGCCAAGATATGTGAACTCCCTCATCGAGTTTCATAAGAGGGCAGCATCGCTCTGTCCTGATGGAAAGGGTGTACCGCAATTACCTACCCCACCTTCCAGTACCCCTCATCTGGGTGTCGGTAGGGTAGGTACGAATAATGGTGCAAATGTATCCTTTTCAGCAATGCTCTTGCAGTCCCATCCGCCCTATACCCACAAGAGGCAACACAGGCGAGGGGAGGTAAGGAGGAAGAGCTTGAGCGATCAGGTGACTTTGAAAGATATCCATGAACATGATCATGATCATCCTATTCGTCACCTCCCTCCCATAAACAAGCATATCCCCGAAGGCCCCGCAGGCCCCGAGGAGAGAGATGGAAATGTCAGGTCCCTAGAAGAGAGAATATCCAAACTAGAAAAAGATTGGTGGACAAGCGAAATAGTAGCAGCATGGTATGGACCAACCGCCAATCCAGACCTCTCAAGGAAATTATCCGATTCATCATCCAAACTCCCCTCGCCGCCTATAACGAGGAGACAGAGCCATAATACTACAGCCGATGATTCGCCGTTCCTCGAAGGTGAGGGTACAGCTCGTAATGATGCGGAGGCGCAGAGACGCAAGTCTAGCTTTACGCTGCTTAGTGAGTATAGGAAGAAGAAGCAGAGAGATGAGTGGTTGGAACCGGTTTTGAGGAGGGATGCGAGCGTTGTGGGGCTGCATGATGAGTGACCTACTCATGAATGAGAGACTGTGCTGCGAGTGTGAATATTTCTCAGAATAAACCTTTTTTTTTGTCTTGTAGCCCTTTGACGTTCTGTCTTTGCGCGTAGTGGATATCTGTATATAGGGCTGATACTAATTACAAGTGTATCCTTGGCTTCGCTCGTCATATGTAAGTTATTTCCCTCAGCCTTTGATCAAAATTCGTAGACTACAAGTTTGTTGCTGTAACTACCCCTCAAGGTAAATAGTCGTATTATATGAATCAGTCTTTTGTCTCGGAGTTCCGATGTTCCACAGTTCTCAATGATAGTTAGAACAGATCATCAGTAGCTATCATCGTGACTTCTTCCGGAAATACTGATGCTGTCTATTGCATAGAGATTATATCAGGTCAATCAAACGTCAATCGATTCATGCTATACAAGCCAATACAAAGGTATATACGTTCCAGTCAACACCATCAATTCTTCTCTTGATCTCGTCCCCCTAGTCTCCTTTGTTCGTGTCTAAACACTACTTATCAGCCAGACCCCTTCCTTCGGATATTCACAATACTTACCTCGCTTAGCCTTTGGTAGAAGTGGCGACCATTCCCTCAACGATCATTCTCCCCTTCTCCTCCTCACCCATACTTTTCCCCTTCATCTTCTCGGCCGCCTCGATCTTCTTGGCCAACCGCCTCTCCCTGACTTCCTGCATGATATCTTCAAAGACCATCTGACCGGAATGACATCCGCCAGACAACGAGGGATGCTGAGAAGTGGTGGCGTAATTTGGATAAAGAGAATATTTGAAGTCGTTCATCATTCGTTCGTCCCTTAGGATATTCGTGAGTTCTTTTGAAGGGAGGGAGGCGAGATATTCTACGAGGTTGGGGATCTCGGATAGGGTCTTGTAGGTTGTAGAGGTCATTCTGTTTGGTTCTGTGGTTTGTTTCGAGATTCGGTATCGCTTTGATGTTGTTGGTGATTAGATGAAGGAGGAATGAAGAAGAGAAAACGGATCAGTGGCAAGATGCAAGATTGAGCATCTTTTATCGACATCCGCTGCACTGGACTGTTTCCACTCGGGCCAAGGGGGAGTCCATAGGTACAAGGTCCCTAGAGAGATCCATGATATTTTCGAAATATATAGTTCAAGCGAGGCGTAATCTGCCACATGCGGTTTGGGGAGTGTTTACGTAAGGATACATGGATGGTGTCCACGCGATCAGACGTTAGACGCGCACAGTGTCAACAACATCATCAAACAAAAATCAACATCAGTCATCCATCGTTCTTCACCTTATCTGCAACGACCATAGCATCGACCAACGTAACATCAGCGAATAGACGAGGCTACCACCCGGCATGTCCCGACTCCCTACCCTCTCCACTCCCGGCCGATCATCGACCTCAACACCGACAACAGGAATACCAACCCCAACCACCAGGCGTCCACGCTCATCCCTCGGTCCAGGACATGTACCGACCCCTTCAACCTCTGACGAAATCATGGACAAAGCCTTACAGGAAGCTCTCAAAGTAAGACCCCCAAGTAGTCTAAGGCATAATGGTCCAGAGGATCCCTCATCCCCCTCTCTACTCGGCGTATCTTCCTCAGGACTAGGATTGGGGGCACCTCGTACCCCCGGTGTAAGACCCAAAACACCACTGGGACTGGGCGCACCCATGACTCCCTCGGCATCTCGTAGTGTCTCTAGAACAGGTCGACCATCCCTCTCAGCATCTACTACCAACCCTTTTACACCCCGTCGGACCTCCATGGCATCTTCTACTACGTCCACTACGCCTTTTGCTAGACGACCGGAATCTAGAGCGTCAAATGCCCACGATACGTCGAAGTGGGTTCCTGTAGTTGGAGAGAAGGTACGGATAAATTCTATGGGATATGAAGGGATTCTGAGGTTCTTAGGTCCTACCCAGTTCAAGGAAGGTGTTTGGGCTGGGGTGGAGTTGGAAGGTGGGTTTGCGGGGAAGGGGAAGAACGACGGGACTGTAGAAGGGTGAGTGGTTCTACCTGGTTTATCAGTGCGAGAAAGACGTGATGTGTGTCCCCTGTCTTGACGCAACCCCAATTCTTAGGTGGAATTATAGCTGATACATTCTTTAGCACCTCATATTTCACCTGCCCACCACTATGCGGTATCTTCGTAATCGCTACCAAGCTCTCACCTCCTACTGCGGGCCCCTCTCGACCTTCCTCCGTAGCCTCCTCTCATCGATCTCTTGCCTCTTCCTCCGCATCCTACTCCTTGCACGGTCGAGCTACCCCCTCATTCGACAGGACATTACGTGAATCTACCAATGCCACCCCCGGCCGAACCACACGAGCCGTATCGTCCTCTGTCCGTCGACCACCACCATTAGACGATGATGAACCTCTACCCACGCGGACCGCTTTGGGTACCAGTACAAGTGCGAACGCAGGAGTGGCAAGTAAGATCACCGCCGGGTCCAGAGCAAGTAGGTACGTAGGTATGACGGCCAAACAACTTGATTCTGCTCGGAACGGGACCCTCAACGCCTCGGTGAAAGGAACGGCAAGTACACCGAAACCATCCAGAGTATCCATGGGAGGGGGGATCACACCCGCCAGATCCGCTCGTCAAAGTATAGGAGGGGCATCGTTGGTTACTCCTCGTCCCGCCCGTGGGCCTAGGGCAAGCAACATCCACGATATGCCTCCTCCGCCTAGTCCAAGTAATATCAATAGGGTGGTAGTCGCAAGGCAGACCGAGGCATTGGAAGAGGAGATAAGGGAACTGAAAAGGCGGAATGCAGAATTAGAAGAAGAGATTAGGAATGTTGCAGAGGCAGCATCGGACTTACCTCAATTGGAGGATTTGCAGAATCAAGCTTCCCTCGCTAGGGAGGAGGCAGACTCGCTGAGATCGCAGCTGGCAGATGCGCAGGATGCAGCAAGATTAGCAGAGGAACTTCAAGTTGCTCATACGTCTTCTCAAGAGGAATTGGCATCGAAGGAGAAAGCTCTGAATGATCTGAAGAAGGAGATGAAGTTGGTTAGTGAGAGGAACGAAGCGGAGTTGTCGGCTGGGATGGAATCGAAGAAGGAGGAAGTCAGGAGGATGACGGAGAGGGCTGAAGCGGCGGAGATGGAGGCGGCGGAGATGAAAGCTTTGGTGGATGAGTTGACGAATGCAGGGCAGGTGGGTCTTTACTTTCCCATACTCCCATACACCTTACATCTGCCAAGACCCTCCCGATCACTCAAGGCAGAGCAAGGCGAAGTGGGAGCGTACAGCTAATTATTGAGAGGTTGTAGCAAATGATCTCGCTCAATGAAACGAAGCAGTACGAACTGGAAGAACGAGTGCGAGAGCTGGAAGATCGAAATCGACTCTTAGATGAGAAGCTGCAAAAAGCCAGGGAAGAACAGGAGAAAGCACTCCTACCACCTTCCCCTACCACCCGCCAGAGGGAGGCAGCAACAGCCGCCGAGATAGATAATGAGACGTTGAATGCGCAGGTGAAGCACCAGTCGAACAAGATATCGCATCTGGAAGAGGAGCTAGACGATCTGAGGAGTCAAGCTGAGAATGAAGCGGAAGCTTGGAAAGTGAAACTCAACCGATCGAAGGATTCTGAAAAGGCTACGCAGGAGCAGATGGTGGGATTGAGGGATGATATCAAGAAGCTCAATGAGCAATTGCAAGGTGCGAAGGGCCGGGTGAACGAGTTGGAGGGTGCATTGAGGGAGAATCAGAGTGCGCTGGAAGGTGCCAGAGCGGAGATTGAGGGATTGAGAGGTGAAGCTTCTGTGAGTGTATCCTATCGCAATCGCAATGAACTGTCGATGAGTCGGGGAAGGGGCGCTGATGAGAGACTTGCGAAATGTAGGAAGCGGCATCGATGCGATCTGCTCTTCAGACAGCTACTGCCAATGAAAAAGCTCTGTCGGCTGCTCAGGATGAACTCAGGGATCTTAGAGCTAGACTCTCTGCTGCTCTGGGTGCCGAGTCTCAGCTCAAGGAGACTCGAGATAGACTGGCTGAGAGTGAGAGCAGAGCAGAGGGAGCTGAGAAGAGGGTGGTGGAAGTTGTGGAAAGGCTTAACGATGTTGAAGGGGTTAAGGGCGATTTGGAAGCTAAGATTAGCAGTTTGGAGAATGAGGTGACGACTGTGAGTCAAACGTTGACTTTTCTTCCTCTGACTATCCGCACTTATTGCATTCGTCGTTACATGTCCTGTAACGCGATGTGCATCGGTCACTGGGAGGGATGAGCTGCGCTGACGCTAATACCTTTTTAGCTCAAAGCGTCCGCTGCCTCTTCTCTCGAAAACAACCTACCTCAAGATAGGAGATCACGCTTATCGACTGGATCGACCGACGACGCCGATAAGAAGATCAGAGGGTTCCAGCATATCATACAGGAGTTGTCTGCTGAGAATTCGGAGTTGAAAGAGCAGGTGGAGAGTTTGAAAGAGGAGGTAGTATTGATGAAGGAGGTAAGTGTCATTTTCGAATCGCCAATAGACGGAGAAGACCTGGCGTCGTTTTGCTGATTAGTTCCAATCATGTAGGAGATCAAATTGCTGGAAGATGCAGCTGCAGATGGTCAGGCTCCTTCCGGTTCTGGATCTGGTTCAGGTGTCGATCAGAAAGAATTATCAGACGCCAAAGCAATGATCAAAGAGGTGAGTTATTCATCATTCTCAGCTCTCGTCCGTCTCTCTACTCTCGTGATGTAAAGCTAATCTTACGTTGATCTTGATATAGCTTAATCGGGAGGTAGCAGAGCTAGAATCCCTAATAGAAGCGAAGATCTACCGAGAAGACGAATTGGAGAACCGAGCCAGTTCGCTAGAAAGGGAGATCGAAAGATTACGATCTTCCTCTTCCACCTCCTCTGCGGCGAGGGGAAACAAACTATCGGACGGACCGTCAGATACGACCTCGCATACCAGATCGTCGTCAATTGCTACTGCCGGTACCACTGCCAGTGCGGACGATCGATGTGAGCTGTGTGAGGGACCACACGATCTGGACGCTTGTCCGGTCTTTGCGGGGAATATGCTGTCGATGGATGGAGTTGGTGGTAAGAAGAGTGGGGGTGGCAAATGGTGTGCGGATTGCGAGGTGGGTTGTTTTGTGTTTCCCTTTCTATGACAACGCAAGACACCAAGTCCCCTTTTTGAAGTTTCGTATAGCTTGATGGACGCATGCCAAAGGTACGAGACGATGCTGATGAGATGGGTACACAGAGCACTGAACATGATACGGCCGACTGTCCAATGGCGGAGGATGTTTTCTAGGTGTTGGATGATACAGTATACGATACGAATGAGCTGTCAACTTATGTTTGATGTGGTATGTGGTGTTTGTGACAGATAGATCTTTAATATCATGTGTATAGTAATGATATATCTGTCTACGTATTAATGTTCGGTTGATTGGATGATTAATGGGGTTTTCATGCATATAACGCTTTCATATATCACCGTGCGCCATCTGGCTGAACACTGTACCATCTGGCTGAACCATCGTGGTCGATTGGTCTGACTGACACTCTTGTGGTATGGATAACGAGAGGTTGTAGTGAAAAGATGCATTTTGTTTTAGTGGAATTATAAGAACATTTTCAGTCAGGAAGTCTACATGATACGAAGTGGAAGATGGAAGAATGGAAATAGGATACAAATGAATACGAAGAAGCAAAAGGCCAGGATACAACGGAAAAGGTAAGGTGTACAACGCCAAGGTAATAGGAACATAAAACAATCAAAGTGAGAATGAGAATGAGTTTGAGATGTTATTATATTATATCCGCAACAAGGGGCGAGATCGCCCCAAGTCCGAGTTGAATCAGCTAATGAGTGCTGATCGGTCGTGGTTTCTTGTTCCTCTTCCTCGATCTCGAGGGGGTGCTGAGAGCTACGACGGTATCGAGGAGGGGTCTGGCCAACCATGGTTCGGGCGATAGGGGACTTTATGAGGAAGTTTTCGTGTTGGTATGATTGGTATTGATGGAGATTCTGAGAAGTCGATGATTAATCGAGTGTGATTGTGCTTGTGTTTGTGAGACATCGTTTGTCTTTCGCTGGTCTTGTATTTTGACTTCATGATGAGTGTAATCCTCGATTTGAGTCTGAGATACCAGCCAATCCCTAACTTTCCCTTCCCCCTTGCTCTTATTCTGTTCTGCATCGTCCTCGATTTCCGAAGTGACAGTAAACTTTCTCAATCTTCTTCTCTCCTCCCTTTCTTCCATGATCCGCTGATCATACATCCTCCAATACTCGTACATACACACCTTCCCCATTTGGTCAGGAGGGACGATTGACGAACATCCACTGGATTCCGAGTCTGAGTCTGATTCGGTGTCGCTCGACTGATCCTCCTCGTCCTCGCCTGCTTCTTCCTCTTTCGCATCATATCTATTCTTTCGGTAGAGTGTAGATGTGGGATAGAATTTATGATGGATGATCTCACCTCGGGAAAAGGAAGTTTGGGGCTGATAATTTGTCCTTCTGTACTGTTTGGGCTGATGGGGATGCAGAGCGGTGATTTGGGATGGCTGGACTTCCATGAATGTATCGATGGGTAGAATCTTATTTCTCTTCTCGAAATGTATCGTACCAAATACCAAACCACCTTCCTCACCATGGTTTCCCTCCATGATAGGTGTAGGAAGATGGTGATGGTGCTCGAGGTCATTATGAAGGAGTGTAGTACCGGTCAGAGGCGACTGAGCCTGCGGAGTGATAAGTGCCGTAGAATCTATAGATTGGTTGGAATGAGTTCTAGCAAGATCCAACTCGAGATGTTCCGCAAATACAGGTGTAGGAGTAGGAGAAGGAGGAGGGAAAGAATGGTCGATGATCTTGACTCCTTTGGGACCGTTCCTTCCTGGTGGAGGGGGAGGGGTGAAGGGGATGAAATGGGGTAAGAAGGTTGGTAGGGTGAGTGAGGTGGTAGGATGGGGCTGGGGGAGGGTGAAAAGGAGCGGGTGAGGATGGGGAGATGAGGTGATCATCTTGAGATTGGGGTGGGATGAGCTGATGGTAAGTCGAAAGGGTATTGATCTGGTGTTGTAGTGATGGAGTTTGCTGATGAGATGATAGTAGTGTTGATGTAGAAGGTAATGTGAAGAAGGAAGGAGGTGTTTGAATTCAAGATGCCTTTTCTTATCTATGTGGTGTACCACTTTTGTTTCGCGGCAATGGCTTGGCTCGATTTTCCCTTTCCTTCCTTGCTGTGCTGTGTCGTTTGTTTTTTGTTATTCGATATATCAGAATCAAAGTTGAACAGGG
Organism: Kwoniella bestiolae CBS 10118; assembly: GCF_000512585.2. Classification (NCBI taxonomy): domain Eukaryota; kingdom Fungi; phylum Basidiomycota; class Tremellomycetes; order Tremellales; family Cryptococcaceae; genus Kwoniella; species Kwoniella bestiolae. The sequence goes on from NC_089245.1 coordinate 2,012,167, forward strand.
TGATGTCGTACACCTACAGTACGTACAAACAACAGCCAAACATCCATACAGATAGATGGTCGCACTGTTTGCTGTATAGGATGTTGATATGATCAAAGTGAAATAAACTAACCAATAGGAAGATGCGAAAAAAAAGGAAGGAAAACAAGGAATGTTCGTCTATGAGTGTAGTGTAGTGCGTATACATACACGTGTAAATGTATTGATTGATGACAGGACCAAAAGGAGGGTAGAGTCTTTTCCGCATAACATACATTGCAAACACAGACGGTCTGTGCGCAATCACTCACGGATCTCAACGCAAAATGGAAGAAGCGGCAAAGTGCCACATTCTTCCCTGCTCATACTCTACGATGAGCTGGAAAGCTGGATTACGACGAAAACCAACTTTGTTTTTGATTTATCTCTTGACAAAGTTGGTGAGTTGCGTCATCTCGTATGGACGGTACTTGGTAGATGGGGTACCAGGAAATGCATATAATATGAGCATATTCGAACTGTTTGTTCTTCTCTAATTCTTCTTCTTCATCTTCCCTTCACAACGAACTAACTGGACAACACACTGCACACGACGTACCAGTTATCATCGCCATCATGTCTACCAGCACCACCAGCACAAACACCACCCCCACCGGATCCACCTCCCCCTCGTCCTCCTCCACTCGATATACCTCTCCCGAAAGGTCTACCAAGGGATCCTCCCCTACCTCCCTCTCTCGAAAATCGTCGAAGATCAAGGTTACTCCCACCACTCCCGATGCCCAGGAGGGGTTGAAAAATTCCATCATCTGATCCCCCCAGTCGTACGATCATATTAGAGAAACGCGGTGCGATAAAACGAAAACATCCAGTGAAGGTATGTCATCCCATCTCATCTCAGGTAGTTGAGCAGCAATGTACTGACCGACCGACCGACCACCAGCCCAGAAGTCCCTTAAATACAACGAAGAGATCTCGAAATACAATGGCGAGTACATCTGGTTCACCCCTAAACGAGTTTAAAAGGCCCATCAAGAATGAGCACGAGTATGTATGGTTTGACACTAAGAGATGTAAAGCGAGATGTGCGTAGGAACTGGGAATGGTAGATATCTATGTATTTGCTGAAAGGGGACGGTACTACTCGAAATTTTGATACTTTTGAACGATGCATTGTCTTTCCAATACAAATGTCCTGTCGCATCGAGCCTCACTACGAGAAAGTACAGAGAAAACTGCCTGTTCCGCAATGACATGATATACGGTATGTCCTCACACAGTTGTCCCGCTCTGAGATGCAATCGCAGCGATGTGGCGAATCATTGGCCTCCCCGCGCACAGTACACTGTAGCATCTACAGTACGCGCATCTCGGCCGGCGAGTGCGCGAACTTTACTTTGACAAATCATGCACAGGCGAGGAGTACGATACTCCCAGGAACAATGAACTATCTTTCTGGAAATGATACATGTCCATCCTTCATTTGTTTCTTTCCGGTCGATGGATGCGCATATAAGGCAGATGGGAATGGTCTCTCGTATCTCTCCTTCTCTCTTTCACATCTCATCTACAACTCCAATCGCTAACATATAACTTAAGTCATATACTTCCATCTGCAAATTACAATCGAAAGAATAACCATCCATTCGCCACCACCCACCCATCTTCCTATCTCCTGCATCAACTAAATTCGAACAGTGCACAATGCCCTCCCCATACATCTCCTTCCGCACATTCCTCATCCTCCTCTGTCTCCCCATCATAATCCTCAAAACCATCCAAAGGGAATATCACCTATCCCTCCTCTTCATCCAAACATCTTTCCAATGGATCATCTTCAACCTCATCCCGCTGATTGGTGTATACGTTCTTATCGGTATTTTGGTCATCCCCACATCAATGTTCTCGGGGACTATCATGCTCACCACATATATCATTCAAGTACTCGCCACCTTGCTGGAAAGGTACAATGAATGGCAGAATCGGCGAATCCCCCGCCAAAACCAAGATCAAAACGAATCCGACACCCGAATCCAAAATTCGCCACTCTCCCCCTGCAACTCGGACTCAGGCTCTACAAGCACCTCCTCCTCCGGGGTATGTACACCCACTACACCTATTGATCTGGACGTAATCGAGCAATGGCAACTTGATGTATCTCACTGGCCCTCCCCCGAGTTCGAGCTAGAGCTGGAAGACGAGTTGGAGTACCTCAAGGAACCGGCTGATGTGGCGAAGGTATACCTCCCCTTGAAGATGGATTTGGAAGTACCTTCTTTGTATATCGATGGACCTACAGTCCGAAGCGATATAACCGATGAACACTTGGGAAACAACGCAGATATCGACCTCGACCGACCACCCACAACGGCCCAAGACCACACTCTCACACACACACCCACCGACGAAGAGATCGACGCGCTGCTCATGAAATCAAAAGCGCTAAATATCAAACATGCCTTATTGCTTGAGAGGAGAAAAATGCAGATGAAAAGGGACAATCAGAAACAGAAGTTTCAAGCGACTTTCCATGGGGATCTTCCTAGAGGCGGTAAGAGGGTTAGCAAGATGGGAGGGTTGGGGGTGATTCATGAATAATGAAACGATTTGTCATTGTCATTGTCACTCTCGACAATATAAGATAGATAGATATCTCAGAGTTTGATATCGATCGTCTTGTTATTGGTAGAATGCGATACGATTTTGCCCAACCCAACGTATTTTGATTCTCTATGTATTAGAACCTTGCTTTCGAATTTATATGGTACAATAATGGTTTGTATTTTTGATGATCGGTCTGAAAGAATGATTCTGTAGAACAAAGATGTATTATAATGAGCATGAAAATACGTCACTGTCCCAAATAATGAGCTGCTATTATATCGTGACCATCACAATATATCACACCATCAAACCTACAAATACAGCTATCCACAATCGTATATACAACCTTTCCCCCTCTCATCACCCTCACCTCCCCAAAACCTGCTGCAAGATCCCTCTAACCCCCTCATCCCTCCACCTCTCCTCGCCGTCTCCCTCTCCCCCTTCTCTTCTCCCATCCTCTCTCCATCCATCCAACCCATCTTCACCCGCATTCGTATCCTCCCCCTCATCCCTCTCCTGAATCACCTCCCTGCCCCTCCCCCTCTTAGACATGGAGGGTTTGATAAGATGACTGGACCTCTCAAAAGCCCTCTCATACTCCCCCTTCCTCTCTCTCAACTTTCTCTCGTCCATCCCCACACCGGAGATACCCAATCCCCTTCCCCCCGCACCAGCGTACATCGATCCTTCCATCCCCATCCCTCGCAACAAGTTTGTCCGAGGTGATCGGGGCGACTTGATCTGCTGGGTATGTTGACCTACTAACCTATCTAGGAAAAGGGAGCTGGACGGGTCGGAGGGTTGCCAATCTGGGTGTGTGGCTTTGAAGTGCAATACACTAGATTCCATCTTCTCGTTGCCCTTTTCTCTCCACCTGTTGGCTTCATTTCCTGCAGTCTTGTCTTTGATCTGCTTGTTGTTGTCACTGGTTGTTGTTGGGTTCACCTCGTCCACAGCCTTGGCATCACTTTCGTTCCGCCTGAAATCAAATACGGCAAATGAACACACATACCCCACTCCGTCCACGTGGACCGTGAATTCCCGGAAGAAATCGATGATAGCTCCTGCGCATGGAGGGAGCGAGAAGAACAGGACGAAGGGAGTGAGGATGACTGAGAGCAGCTCGGTGAAAAAGATGTTGATTTTTAGAGCGAACAGCTGACCGAATGATTGGAGCACCTGTAATATTATGTATCAGCTATGTCTTCTCATACAAGGAGACCCCAATAGCACTTGACTTCAATCGTCTTTCGCGTGGGATAGGTTGAGTGTAGGGATTGGACACATGATGAGCAAGTGAAGAAGAACGCAACTCACCATCTGACTATGTAATTTCCCCTTCCACTCCCCCGGCAAATAATGCGTATACCCCACTACCTCCCTCATCCGTTCCTCCGGATCAAACACCATATTCTCCTCAGGGACCATCCCCCTAGCCACGGCTAATACACCTCCGAACAACCCCAAGTAGAACAGTACAGTCCGATGAGGGGTGATTTCGAAATGGAGGAACAGGTCTGGGTCGATCACTGACGCGAGAAGTAGGACAGCTGCGAATGATCCAGCTATGAATGCTACGAACCTGTCCACAACGAGTTCACATATAAGCTCGCTTTCTTCACCTCGATTCGAAGAGGATGATAGTAGCTTACCGCATGATCAGTGCTGTTCTTTCCTTGGGAAACTGGTCGATATATTCTTTGGCGATAGGGTATGATCGATCTAATCTTCTTTCGAACAGGTGGGGCAACTCGTTGAACTCGCGGAACTTCCATTGAGCGTAGGGTGTGTATTGCCTTCCTCCGATTGATGATGGGTTCTTGTGATATTCCTGATCATACATAGTCTATTCAGCTCACAGTCCTCTTCGTGCGCATCTTCAGGAAACGTCAAGCTCACCTCAAAATACCTAAAGAAGGAGTAGACGATAAGGTACACCACGATGAACGGCGCGAAGATCGCATTCAAAACACCCATGAAAACGAACCTTCTCTTCAGACTATATCCATTGACTCGTATCAGCTTCGTTCGATCCAGAGGTGCAAGGGGAGATGGAGCTAACCCAATGACCAGATCCTTCCTCCTTCGTTCCCGTACAAACTCCTTCTTAACCTGCCCTCTCGTATCGAACAGATATCCCATCAAACAGAATCTCAAATTCCATTCCAACGCTTTGGTAAGTGTATTTGCGCCGAACGATATGAACTTTCTATCCTGATGAGAGGTATGCGAGGGCAGCGATCCACTAGTCGGAGCCAAGAGAGAGGGAGGTACGAGATGATCCAGAGAATGGGGGACGGGCAATCTGACTCGGAGGTCTAGGAGATCCTTGTTGAACAGTGCGATGAGGTAATTCTCCTGACGTAGTATTCGACTGTGAACGAAACAGATGAGCTAAGATGACGATTACAGATATCGCAAAGAGAACTCACTTGGCGACGTCATGAGCGTCCAGCTTTTTATAGGTAGCTTGATCGGCTTCATCTACCATATCTGCTAGTGCGGTCGCTCCACCATTGGATAAAGAGGTGACGGGATTATGATTTCGTATTTCCCCTATTAGACGGACAATTTCTGGCCAGGGGAGTGTTTGGATATCCGCCTAGTGGAGCCACAATCAGAGTAAGCTTGCTATTGCTTCGAGACAAAAAAGAAACTCAAAGCTTACATCCGGTATACCAAGTAGGTATGTGTAGAATCGATACATCTCCAATAGCCTGGGTAGGGAAAAGACGAAGGAGGAAAGCTGGAAGACGAAGAATGCTGTGATAATCACTAGGAATAGCATGTGGGGGAAGGAAGATCTATTTGTAAAGGGTCGAATCAGCTCTGATATTCCGCTTCGCGCGATCAGGACAGCTGATCCACCTTATTATACATTTCTCGATCAGTACATCATCCAATCTAGCTATCGCGTCTGGTCCGGACGCCTCTGACCACAACCTCTTGTAATCTATACAGGAGGTAAGGAAGGTAGAGAAAGCAATGACGAAGAATGTTGTTCTACATTGATCTTAATCAGCTTTTTGTACGTTACCGCGATATGGCAAGCTGAACGTACAACAGATTGAGTGCTCTAGCCAGAGCAATACACCATATCCCCATTCCTTTATAGTAATCGTACACCTGTTTCTCTATCAGCTAAGATCCCTACCAGAATGAAATATGATAGCTGCCTCACCTCCTGTAGAAACCCATCCAAATCCTCTACGTTGACCCACTTCCACAATGCCTTCTCATAATCATTTAACCCCTTCCTGCCCATCTTCCCTTTCCTGCCTTTCAACCCGGCATACCTGCCCCTATCTTCCTGGTGATCATCTTCTTCCTCTTCCTCCTGAGCAGGTAGGGCATGATACCTCCTTCCACCCTTATCTCTAGACCTGCCCTTCCCCTTAATCTTCTTAGACGGTCCTCCCTCAGTCGAGAAAGAGGGATCCAAGTATCCCGAACCACTGGATAATCTCGTCGAAGGGATTGGGCGAGAAGGGGTTTCACGAAAGGTAGGTAATGCCTTGGATAGCTGTTCAGGCGATGTTGATGGATCTCTAGTTTGAGGTCGTGAGATATATGATTCTCCTAGATTGGTATTTGTTCCTTCCAGTCCAGAAGCATAGACGGAGATAGTTGATGGACCAGGTGAGGTGGATCGCGAGCGCGAATCGGAAGTGGAAGACGAGGGAGCGGGATTGGTAAATGGTCCTGGACTGTTGGCTCTCGGTATAGGCGTTCGCTCCTCCGTTATTCCAGCGATTGTACGGGAGGGTACAGAGATGGGAGGTGATCTGGGGGTACGTTCACCTGCTGAGGGCTGTTCACCAAAGATCAATGATCTGGGAGGAGCCTCGTCGTCATCTGAGGAACTTGACGAGGTTGTGAGGGTGTGGGTGGGAGGTGTAGGTGTAGGTGACATGGCGGATCTCTCTCTTGTATCTGGGTCGGAATCATCTCCTCCTTGTAGTTCTCTAAGGAGCATGGTTGAGGGACTATCTGGATCTGGGTAGGTTGAGCGAGTGACGGAAGAATAGGGGTTGATGAGGTTCAGAAGAGGGTTGGTACGTTGTGATGGACTTGAGGGTGCCATCTTGAATCATCTCTTGGTCATAGTGTTGACATCAAGCGACTGTAGTATTGTAGTGTGAGCGGATATGATTGTTGTGCTTGTCTTCATCACCATCATCCTCTTTGTTGTTGCTGTTGCTGTATGGTAGTGATGATGACGGAAGTGGGTATGGTGGCGATAACCGGTATAATGGTAGCAACCGTGGGAATTTAAACTCTGATAGGGGTTTTCACTTATTTTCAACGTTTTCAATTTTGGCTGGCGTTTCTTTGATTCTCGGTTGATTTCTCATTTCTCGTTGTCCTTTTTGCTTCTCTACACACCCTAAAGACGTGGATGATCATACCTCGTCTACGTGTATTCTTGAACAATCTCTTGACCAAAACCACCTTCAAAACCTCAGCCAAAATGGAAGCCCCCGAATCAGCCAAACGACCTCGATCACCTTCCCCCATCCCCAACATCGAAATCAAAGATGAAGTATCCGTCAACCCTGCAGACGCCGAGGGACAACCTCCAGCTAAGAAACCCCATGTCGAATCTACAACTTCTGCGCCCTCTGATACACCCATATCAGGCTTAGGTGGCGAAGTGCAGGTAGACCCCGAAGAAGCAATGTTCAATGCCATGTCTGGTGAGAACGGCAATGACTCGGACAAGAAGAAGAAGACCTGGGGGAGAGGACAGGGGTACGGTAATGGCGGAAAGGGTAAGGGTAAAGAGAGGGAGAAGAAGGGGCCTGATGCCGTCAGATATGAAAGGAGATCGAATGATTGGACACCTCGAGAGAAGAAAGAGGGAGAGGAGAGTGAAGCTAGGTTACCTAAGAGACGGTGTGCCCTTTTGGTTGGGTAGGTGTCAGCTTGGATTTTCTGGAATTTCGCAGTGGAATCAAGCTGATGGTGTGGTGTGGTGTGTAGATACTGCGGGACTGGATATTCGGGTATGCAAATGTGAGGGTCTCAGCTGATGTAAACAACCTGTAGGTTGCAGTATGGCTGATTATTCGATATAGACAAACCCACGGCTCAAGGACAATCGAAGGAGACGTGTTCGCCGCACTCGTAAAAGCAGGAGCTATCTCAGCGGACAATGCGAATGATCATAGGAAATCAGATGTTCAGAGAGCAGCAAGGACAGATGCAGGTGTACATGCCGCTGGTAATTGGTGAGCTTCTTTATGCACACGTCTAAATGCCAGTAGGAGGACAAGTAGCTGATTTGCTTTTAATCGATGTAGCATCTCCCTGAAAATGATCGTCGAACCTCCTCTTCCGGAGGGATACAAAACCCTAGCAGAATACGTCAACACCATCTTACCTGATCAAATCAGGATGTGGGGATTTGTGAGAACAGTCAAATCATTCAATGCTAGAACGTGAGTTTAGGCTTCCCGCCTACCATATACATTCTCGACAAATGAATCATGCTTGAGGATAATAGCTGATGATTCGTTATCAACTACAGAGCCGCCGACTCACGTATCTACGAATACCTCCTCCCCTCGTACTGTCTCCTACCTCCCGGTCGAGACGACCCATTAGGCAAACGATTAGATAGATCATCGCCAGGATGGAGAGATCTGCTGGGTAAAGAAGCAGTAGATTTCATCGATGCCGCCCCAAAATTCGAACCTGAGACTGAAGAAGATGGAGGAAAGGTGATAAATCCCAAGAATCGAGGAGAGTTTGAGAGGAGGAGAGGGTGGAGAGTTGATAACAAGACGCTGGAGAGGTTTAGGGAGTTGATTGCTCAGTATAAAGGTACTCAGTGAGTAAATCTTTCATCCCTCTCATCTTTTGCACTGGTCAAAGACGTATTGAGAGAGAAGAGAGCTGATGGCGTCTTTGATGGATTACAGCAACTTCCATAACTTCACTGTCGGAAAGCCGTTCAACGATAGAACCGTTAAGCGATTCATGATCAAATTGGAAGTCAAAGACCCGAAGGTGTATGGTGATATCGAATGGATCTCTGTTCAGATCCACGGTCAGAGTTTCATGCTGCATCAGATTGTACGTTATAACTACTCCAGACCATCTTACCGGTATGATAGACATAGTGGTGCTAATGATATGCTCATACTTACTGTAGCGAAAAATGATCTCAATGGCCATGTTGGCTTGTAGAACTGCCTCTCCTCCTTCCCTGATCCCTGAGACTTTCGGTGAGTATACATAGCAAATTCATGTAGGTGCAGGAGAGGCTCACATCTGTCGGTATGATATTCAGGCCCCAAACGAATCCACGTCCCCAAAGCCCCGCCTCTCGGTCTATTACTCGAAGCACCCCAATTCGGAGTATACAACACCCGAATCACCACCAAGGCGAACGGTCTGCAGGAAGATAGAGATCCAGTAGATTTCGGATTGTACGGTCAATTGATGCATGATTTCAAGGTTAAGTGGATTTATGAGAAATTGAGAGAGGAGGAATTGCAGAGTCATGTGTGGGTATCGCCTCTTCATGATGATATCACCCATACGCGCATGACCGATCGTCACTGTGATGAAGATGTTTGAGCTGATGTATCGATTCAAATACAGCTTCCATAAATGGATGCGTCAGATGGATTGTTCCATGTCCAACGGTCTTGCGTTCTTGAAGTGAGTCCTGATCTTTCTCCTTCTCCTTCCGATCATACACAATGGAAGGATGTGAACTGATGTGCCATGCCCCCCAGTACCCAAGGAACTATCCCGCCCGAAGCGGACTTGTCAAAGGGAGCCAAAGAAGCTCGTCGAGCTGCTGCTATTGCTGCCAGAGCGGCGGGAGAGGGTGAAGGTGAAGGTGAGGGAGAGGCTGAGAAGGACATAGCGGATGAGGAGATGGATAGTGAGGATGAGGAGGTGGATATGGAGGAGCTGAAGAGGGGTGAATGGGAGGGATAGGTGGTACTCGTAGTCATCATATGCATTTTGTTCAGTACAGCATGCTTTGGTCTTTGACTTTGAGTAGTGCCAGATAGGAGCATGATTGATCGGATAAATATGAGAGAGTTTAACCGGACAGACGTGAATGACGAATGAACATGTCATGATGATGGTGATGATGAGATTATTCAGCGTAAACGGATGGTCTTGATATTCTCACTTGTCAAAACACATCACTCTCAAATCATAACCAAGAACCTGATAGCAGTGTCTATAGCACGATGCCCCCCAGCCCAGTCACAGAAAGTATGAAGTACTTCCTCCAAGCTGAGAAATTCGGTGTGATAGGAAGGACGATGAGCGATAGGTCGAGATGGGATAATAAGGTGGGTGGGTAGGGTCATCTGATTGACTATCATGGATCATAGAGGGATAAGGTGCTGATGATCATACTGGCTGTACTGGTAGATACTACGATGGTGAGTGGTGAATCAGTGAACCCTAATACGACCGGGTACAGACACCCCTCTTTCCGCAATCTCATCGCACCTCAGCTTGATCGCTTATTCCCAGGTACAGGTATCAACAGCGAGACTTCCCCGTAACTGCCGTCCGACCCAATAAACCATCCGAGGAAGTTGAAGGTCTGAGACTGCTCACTGAACCTGTAAGCGAGTTCCACCATACACTCGATCAGAACACTCTAGCTTACTATCCTCATTTCCTCGGTCAGACCCAAATCCCCGACCTCCCCTCAACATCCATCTCAATAATCATAAACCCCCTAGTCGGCATCGACATCCTAAAATCCCTTTATCCCATCCCGCCTAACCCGATCAAGGAACCACGGGGTATATGGTTCCAGCCTGGAGCAGATTCAGCGGATATATGGGAGTATGTGAAGAAACGGGGTATAGAAGATAAGGTTATTGGTCAGGGTGCGTGCGTGTATAGGGATGGGGATGGGGTTCTTGAAAAGATCAAAGAGGAGGCAGAGGGGAAGGGTGGGAGTAAACTGTAAGGAGGAGAGACAGGGCTCAGCATAAGAACTGGAAGTGGAAGGAATGTGAGTTGTTCAGTCATGCATCTTCGACTTTACATCCAAACACAAAATCTACACATATTTAATGCATATTGTGTCAAAAACATATCATATTAAAATCGTATCAACCCATCAGACGCTCTTCCTGGCATTATCGTAAAATACAATACTATACGTAGTAGGTCTGAATAACCTTCGTCTGGTGATTATCTTATATTCTAAAAATCATGACGAACATATCAGCATTCTTTCTCTACCAACCGATAGACGAGAATTCAAATCACTCACCGTTCATATCTTCTCCTCGGCTCTCATCTTTCCCGGTTCGCTTGACACCAGTGAAGAAATCGACCATATGATCAAAGGCATTGATCATCGAGAACGAAGAAAATCGGCTCAAAGTGGGTGCACCGTGTCGCTCACCTACTCAAGATGAGTCAGCCTCGATAAAACCAACCCACACATTCGACATCACAGTTAGAGATGGACATACGTTCTTTCATGCCTTTCTCAACCCCAGAATGATCATTACATTCCTCTTCCTTACCACACCATCTATGTGAAAAATCGATGTTCGACTCTGCTGACAAAGACTTGACCTGGGTTTTGGGGATCTTTGATCTTCTTGCGTTGCCTGGGGTGGCAAGGACCTGTTGACCCGCGAGAAGACATTTCAAGCTATACTCCGAGGGCGAAGGCGAAATTGACTTTGGTCGTCGTTCCCTCTCTTTTTCAGGCGTGGTAAATATGAAATAATCGTTCGAGTCGGAGAATCTCACTTTCTTGTCGCTCCGTGATGAGTCGGGTGATCTGAGGATTGATGTGGGACTGCTTGATCCCGAGGGGGAGGCGAGGGAAGAATGGCTTGAATTGGAGGAGGTGGAGGTAGTGGACATCTTATAAGGTAGTGATATATGTTGATGTTCGATGTGTTTGAGTAACGTCGACGTATTTATATATGGGTAAAAGAAAATACATGTAAAGTAGAGAAGAAGAGACAACCCGTTTGCGTATCTGCTCGATGTATACAGTAGGGGGTGGCAACACTTATTCTCTAGAGCACAGCGGAAGTGAGGAAGGGCAAGGATGAACTTTATTCTGAAAAATACATGGAGAGTACGTCTCCTCGTGCCGAGTACTTAGCAGGGATGTGCTGGACCAATGGTCTGCTCCATTTAGAATTAGTACGACTCCGTTAGATCAATCGCGCAACTGGTCGAGACTGTGAGATGAATCAGGTGGCAGTAGCGATGAACGAGAAAGAGAACATGTTGTCACCAGCAGGATGGTGGCGAATCTTTGGATATGCAATACTTCACAGTAGTAAGGGCATCAAACAATTTACAGATTGTAATTGGACGGTATCCCTCAGCTGTGATGATAGCATGACAAGCGGCACATACGTATATAATGCTAAGTATAACCCCTACTCAGGTTTCTTGCCACCTCTCTTGGTAATCCACACGACCCCATCTTCATCATCCGAACCTACAACTCATCCCATATCAGCACCATCACATTGGGGTCCAAAAGCACCGAAGACCTACATTCAGGTGAATCACAAAGCACCACGTCCTCTCTCTCCTTCACACAACCAATGACGGGCGGCACCTTATCCGTGTTGGGGGTAGTGGGAGTGGCGACCATCGAAGAATCCGACGAGGACGAAGAAAGTGGTTGAGGGATGATTTCATACACTTTCACCGGTTTATATGCGTAATCTCGGACAATAATCTTAGGAGTGGGTTGGACGGTCGTCTGGGCGGATGAAGTGGATACGAGGGTAGCGGCGGACATTGTTCTTACCGTCTTGTCTTGTCTTGTCTTGTCTTGTTGTTGCTGTTGATTTTCGAATGGTCATCGCTTCACCTAAAAGTTAGAAGTAAGATGCGTTGTTGAGATACATTTCACTCTACGTAAAGAATCAAGTACACCACGCCCATCTGATCTGCACCCATGCCCGACATACATTCTGAACTTTGATCTCAAAAAAGAAGTGGATGACGAAGTAATACGTTGCCCCAAGTGGCCGGAACAACATCAAATATGTCTCATAAATACAACGCACGTCTCGACGTCGCAATCATGAACTTTCTTTCTGGATATTCCAAGTCTCCATGGGCGAGGGGTACCCCATCGAGGGAAGAGAGAGAATAAGATATATAAACATCCTTGTTGGATCGATAGTCCTCTGTTCATTCTTCTTACATCTCTCAACTCAACCTCAAACCACTACCAACTCCTTGTAGAGTCAATCAAAAAAAATCCAAATTCTTCTATCGTCAACAAATAAGCCTATAGATAAATCTCATCACTCAACATGTACCTCGAGAACAGCATCACCCACATCGGCCCTCCCTCGCCCACTTATTCTAGGACCTCCCCCCTCGATTGGGATATCTACCATTCCCCCGAATATCAACCACTCTCCATCTCCGTTTCGAGAACCCCTGAACCCAAGTCCAAGTCGACTACCTATGACTCACTCAATACCGCCACCCAAACCCAACCTACCTTTTACAAAGGCATCTCTTCATACAACCACACGGTCCCTCGAACCTCCAAGTTGGATTGGGATATCTACCACAAATACCACAACCCCACCACCCAATATACCGTATATAGAGATTTCTCTGCTCTCTACGCTCACGAGAAGGTCGTACACGAGATCAAGGAGAATCGAAAACCATCCGAAATCGTCGGCCATAATCGAGTACGAGGACGATACAAGTTGGTCGTAAACCAAATTAAGAAGAGTGGTAGGAAGGGTAGGAGGTATATGGTGGATTCCAGTGGGGTATTACGAAGAAAGGCAAATTTGATGGATAGGGTCAAGGAGTTTGTGCGTGATAGATATTGTCCTGACAATTTGCCTGAGAGGGTTAGGGAGGTGAGATATGGCCATTATGTATTAAACACTTGATAGGGAAAGAAAGATGATGTAGGTTACGAAGATTGTATATGTATATACGAAAGAATTAAACGAAAGAATGCCAAAATGAATGACAGAAACGAATGAATGAATGAATAAAAGATGTACTACGTATAGGGGACCGTGCTGAGCACATCAAGTGGCAATTCGAGATACACATACATACAGTACATTGCTGCCTATGAGAAATACTGAACTTCTACCCCAACGCTCCGTATAGGTCTTTGCCTACTCGCTAGATCAGAGACTATACCGACTGATACCAAGCATTTCCGTATCCGCGCTTCGTAGAGTAATGCAATTGACTATAGTCACTTGAGTAGTCAATCTCCACTTTATCAGCGAATAGACCAGCACTCACCCAATTCCCTGATAATCTAGCCTTCAATACCCCATCTCTATCGTCCATCCCTTCCGCCTCATTCATATCTTTCTCATCTCTGGAATCAGATCTGACTTTCGGCGTTATCTCAGTCACGTTCAATGGTCCCTCTCTGACCGTTTCAGCTGTATATTCTGTAGGTCTCAGCGAAGTCTTACTCCAATTATCGAATTGACCTATCCTCTCCTCTTCTACCTTATTGCTTGCATCAGGTTGCTCCGCCTTCGGTATCTGAGGAGAAGACGACAAGAGTCGTTTGGCGGTATCTCTCTTACCCCTCCTACGGCCAATCCACCATTCCCCACCTATAGCCAGATCACTCTCGTATGAATAGACGTTGACGCCGAATCTGGTGGATAAAGCTACGGTGGGCGACACCTGAGCGGAGTATGCTGAAGATAGGAAGCCGATGAGGGGGTTATACAGGAGTGTCAGGGTTGTAGGAGGTGATGCGGGTGGGCCGTTGGGCGATTGAGGGAGGGTCGTGAATCTGAGGCCGGTGGAGACTGGTCAGGAGGCAGATCAACACACGCGTTCAGCGCTGATTTGACCGAAGACATGAATCACTTCGTGGAGATCTCTTCACAGTGTAGCATTGTGCGAAAAGCGAAAGAAAGTACACGACTCACTGCCAAAACTCCTCTGTTTAGCTGAAAAATATATCTCTCCCCCTGCCGAAAACCTCCCTTTCAGCCCTCCCTCCATCATCTCCTCCTCGTCTATCCGCTTTCCATCTTGTTCGCTCTCCGTCTTCACTACAGTGATCACCCCACCCGAGGGTGTAGGCTGATTATAAACCAGATTCTTGATATCCGAAGCTTGCCATCCGAAATTGTACAACCCCCTTATACCGAACATCCCGTCCTGGGCAGAATACGTGTATTCACCGGAATATCGTCCCGTGTCATGCTGTAGCGACAGGAGTATGTTGCCTGGTGGAGGGGGTTGAGAGGGTGGGACGGAAGGTTCGGAGGGTTGCCGGGAGTGGGATGGAGGGGTATTGGGTGATGCGGGGCGAGTGGCTGCTGGAGAAGCGGGCTGGGAGAGAAATGCCAAGTGCGCTTGGAGGGTGGGTGTGAGACGGGTGGTTGCTAGGCCTGATAGATGGAGGGATGGGAGGTGGAGTCGAGAGTAGAGTAGGTAGTCTGAGACAAGTGAGTGGTATGAGTTGAGGGTTCTCATCTGAGAGAGATGTTGAACTCACCCCGCCCCTCTATCCTCTTGCCTGCTAACCAAACTTCATCCTTGGGTAATGGCCTCTTAGGCGGAGGAAACACTCTGAATCGTTCTACTACATCTTTGAACCTGATACTGCGTGATGGGCCAATCTATATGAGTGATGGGTGAGCCAAACTAAATCCTCATCTGTTGTTTACAAGGAAACAAGTCAAAACCGCACGTACCTGCTCTAACGGCTCCGAAGTAGTGATATACTGTATACTCCCGTTGAGCTGGGGTAGCGCATCCAGAGCATACGAAGTGAAGAAGATGGGTGTAGGAGCATTGGCGAGCTGGAGTATCAGTGATTGAGGGACTTGAAAGTCGCTATGTTGCAGGTGTTGTACGATTGATTAGCTCTGTCATTCGACGATAGTACTGGCTGGCATGACATACAGTAAAGCTTTTTATCGAGAGCATCAGCCTTCAGCTCAGCTCATGCATATCTGGACACACTCACAGCTCGATGACTTTGTGATTGAGCTATACAAGTTATCCTCGTTCCATCCTATCGCATTATAGTAATTTCGAAGGATCTATGGTGTCTCTGACATAAGTAACTCGACTGCGATATGACCTGTTCCTGTCATCACACATCACGCAACTCACAAAGTTGGAGAAGCCTATCATGGCTGTTCATGATATGCTTGTGGATGTTCCTGTGACCTGGGGCACTGTTTTATGCTATTCAAAGTGGTGATAAAGTTATCTGAAAGATGAGAGATGAACCGAGAACATTGCAAAACCGTAGTCGAGGTACTGCGATTGTCAGGTGGAGGTTGACCACTTTACTCATTAGCCATTTTGGCACCTCTTTCATCTATCAATGATAAAGTCAAGAGGCCAACTGCCAGCTTGCAGAGACTGGAGAAGGCAATAGTAAAGGTCTAGCACTCTATATGCATAGGTTTGAGCTTGAACAGCTCTTTTGATTCGTTTGACATTTTGACAAAAACGTCTAGATTATACAATGATATGATTTTACTATATATGATATGATATTATTCTCCCGAAAAACCCAAAAATGAATGATAGATTACAATGAGTGTGTGATATAGATATATATCCAAGTGATCGTAAGAAGTTGGTTGTTCATAAGCATGAAAGAGGTGTTGAGGGTGATGATACGAGGTGATAAACGACTAGCGTTCATAGGAGGTTGAGGGGGTCCTTTGGTGGCGGTTGTGGCGGACGATGTTCTTTGAGGATGTTTTTTTCGTTTTATTTTGATTTTTCAGAAAGCACAAGACAGGAATACAGATACCAGAGGAAGGTATAATACGAAGCCCGCTTATTGCTTTCTGTTGAAGTGCCAGGAGATAGGGAAGACACCTTGGTCCATGTTACCGTCGGTGAGGGCGGCGAAGGCGGAGGGGGAGAGATCGAGGGATCCATCGTCACAGGTGGGGCACTCGTCGGCGACGGTGACAACGATCTTCTTGCCGTTGGCGGAGTTGGTCAAGGTGATACCCTGTCCACAGTTGGATCCACCGCTTGAGAGGGAATATTCATCAGCACAAGTCAGAAAAAACGAGAAGGAACGACCCGGAGATGGTGGTAGCCAAAGAGGATGAAGGTGGAGGTGAAAAGGAGGAATTGACGCTCACTTTCTTTGGTATTGGGCAGAGTTAAGAGCGACAATGTAGTCCTCGTTGACGTTCCACCATCCACAGGCACCAAGACCGACTTCGAAGTAAGTGGCTCTGAGGGAGGCCAAGACATATATCAGCTATGGAACCTGGGGAGGGAGAAGCGGAGTAGAGATAGAAACTCACTGTCCATCGTGTTGGATTCTCTTCTCGAGTTGAGATTCAACGGGAGCAGCAAGGACGGCTGAGGCAGCGACGAGAGCAGTGAAGACTTTGGCGAACATTTTGTCTGGAGTGAATGTGTGTAGTTGGGTTGTAGGTACTAGACCGTTTGTAGTTTTGGTTATTCAAAGAATGAGTTGGTTGAGCTTTGTAGCGTTGGAGTGATTGTGTATTTTGGTGAGGAACTGAGAACTATTTTATCGATTTCTGAAGGGGATTATATACCTTTTTGCATGCGAGCTCCAACATGAATCCACTTCGTTCACTTTCAATAAAATGTCTGCGGTGCGATGCCTTGACAATGCTTGAGAAGAGAGGGAATTCAGTGATCAGCCCCGATCCCACATGTACACCGAATCTGGACGTTCTGGTCTTTCATTATTACCACACATCCTCGTTCATTAGATTTTTGAGGCCCAAGATAAACCCACCCGCTCCTTAACTTACGGCGTTCGTTCTCTTTTTGTCCTCATCGGATTCATTCAACCCAGATCAGGCATAATCAGATAATCCGTAGATTCAGCTCCGAAGCCTCAGCTCTCGGCGTATCATTAGAGAGAGTCCTCGAACAATAGAATCAGCATCGGGATCGAAAATTTGAATTTGTGGAGAAGAATGAGGGGTGGATAGGGAATCGACCACCCCAAAATCATCTACCCGTGTAAAGAGGCGCCAAGCCTGTCCGTCAGTGGTAAGTCATCAATAGACCTGGGCCGAGTGAGCCCTCTAGATATCGGCATGTGGTGAGGGATGATGACCTGAGCATAGGATAATGACTGACCATCCAGAAGTGGAAAATTTGCAGTGATGGTGCAATGGCCTTGCTCCAACAGTGGGGAATTGGAGTTCGAGCTACCTCAAAAGATGCTGTAAGATACTGGGTATAATTTCCCTATTATTCCCTATCTTTATGAGGGCTGTTCGTACAGATGAAAGACCAGAACGGAAAAGATCAAAGGTATGAAAAGGGTATCAGAGACAGAATTGAGGGTCAAGATGATCGACATGACCTAGTGTAGATATCGGTGTCCTCAATCCGCTGCTCCGAGGCCTTGATGTATTAGGTGATCAAGATTAGAGCTAGTCTCGGAGCAAGTACAGGTGGGTGGGTAGCTCAGAGCGTAAACGCAAGGTGGGACTTTGCTCATCGGCCGGCAAGCTGTGGTGTCGTACAAGTGGAAGACCCCAAATTTAGCTCTAGGTGCTTGATCGACAAGCACCAAGGTCTACAAGGTCCAAGGTCCGGGATTCAAATCTACCGTGTTACCTATTATCAGTGCCGACCCCATTTCCATTGATCCTGTATGTTAAAATCAAGCAGCAGCGGGCCGGACGATGGAGGTATGAAAAACCTGCGAACGAGGAACAAAGGGTAGATCAGTTTTGGGGTATCAACGTATAGTCGTACTTTTCCCGATCCGAAATTAAGGTATGACCCCCGGGAACCGGTAAATTTGATCTTTCGTCGCTCTGGATTCCAGACCGTTCTTTACGAGATTACAGCCCTGAATATTCCGTGCGCTCTACCGGGAGAAAGATCACAGACATCGATGCATGGTTTTCACGTGCTTTCTGGGGTCTCATCTTGCTAAACGAGCTTTGAATCAATCTTACCCACACCTTTGTCTCTGATGTACGGTAGAGCCTGGACACACCATTAGATGGTACACTACTGTACCGTTCATTAATCTATTCATGGGAATGGTATTAGCGTCTTTCTCCCAGCTAGTGGACGCCATTGACGCGCACACACGCATGAATCTGATGGAAATGACTGAGCATCTCATCGGGAGCAATACACATACAGAGTGGGAAACCCATGTGGAACAAAAAGGTCTTTCGTGGGAATTTGTATACGAGGCGTTTGGCGTTTCCAGGTCTGTCTGTGTGTCTGTGTATGTAGGAACGGGGGTGTGCGGTTTACCGGTGATTGGACGTACAAATGATCCCATTCTTTTACTTCGTCCAGGATGGAAATATGATTGTGATTCGAATACGTGATATCGGCCGGTCCGCAAGTGCTGCTGCCGCGAACAGCGGTGTTCTGGCTATTTCTGGATACGACCGAAGATGTCCTATGTGAGGGCGGAAACAAGATCAACTTGCCACGAGGGAGTCTGGTCAGTACATGAGTAAAAGGAGACGTCGTTGAGCCAGGCAAAGGTGAAAAGTCTATGCATTTTCACATGGATTATAAGTTAAAATTCGTCACCATCGTTAAAAGAGCGTTTCTATTTGTATGTATCTATGCTATAGTAGGTCATAAGAGGGTACGTCACCGGGACGTTTCGTTTTGATTGTTTTGAATGAAGTTCGTTAAACCCAAAATGTTTTGAGATGTGCGTGGTGACGAATGAGGGAATGAGATGTATTGTCCATTAGATGATAAGGGATGGTGGAGGAGATTATAAGTATCCCCAGGACATCTCGAAGACTCCTTGGTCAAAGTTGTTGTTGGTGAGGTGACCGAAGAGACCTTCAGACATGTCGAGGTCACCGGAGTTACATGAGGGGCCTACAAGGGATCTTCAAGTCAGCAACTGCGCCATCGGTGAGAGACAGAAGATAAACTTACACTCGTCGGCTACGGTAGGGAAAGCAATGGTGCTGGTAGCAGGGTTCCATACCCAGATCTTGTTACCGCACTTGGATCCATCGTATTGAGCAGAGTTGACAGCGACGACGCTACGAACAACGAATTGAAAGTAAGTTGATGCACGGCAGAAGTGGAGGTAAATCAAAAGGTACGGGACACTCACTAGTCAGACCCAGAGTTGGTCCATCCACAAGCACCAAGTCCAGCAGCGTAGTAGGTGGCAGTACCGGAGTTCTGGTCCTTCTTCTCGAGCGAAGGAGCAGCAGTAGCGAAAGTGAGAGCAGCGAAAGCAGCTACGATGGTTGATTTACCGAAGAACATTTTTGTTGATTTTTGTTGTTGTTTGGTGGTGAACCGCGGTGGAGGTCTTGATTAGACTTTTGACTTGAGGTCGGTTTTGTTCGAAGTTTTCGAAGTAAAGGTCAAAGAATGACTTTATGTTTTGTTTGAGTTGTTGATGTGGAGAAGAAACGATTCGAGATGTGTTGAGAGGGAGGTATTTATACCTTTTTCTGCTCTGTAGAG
Organism: Kwoniella bestiolae CBS 10118; assembly: GCF_000512585.2. Classification (NCBI taxonomy): domain Eukaryota; kingdom Fungi; phylum Basidiomycota; class Tremellomycetes; order Tremellales; family Cryptococcaceae; genus Kwoniella; species Kwoniella bestiolae. Next base: position 2,032,195 of record NC_089245.1, read on the forward strand.
CAGATGTATCTTGAGCACCCTCGATCCAAGGAAGATTTTTTGAGGTTCTTCTCAGCCTCCTCTCAATTCCTTTCCTAAATTACATGAATTCATTTCCTGCTTCTCCCTCATACCTATACCTGCACTCATGAGGGTCCTTCGGGTTGTTTTATTGTTCGAACGTGGTCTCGATCATACCTATGTGCTTTACCCCATAATTCCTTGAAAGCGAACAGAGTCAAACCCCGCAGGACACTCGAATCGAAATCGAAAGGAAAAATTCCGTCTCGCCTGATGGTCCATCAACAGACTGAATGGGCGGACTGGACTGTGCTTGATCTGTCATGTCTAGAAGCAGGGAAGGAAGGGATGCATCAAATTGACGTCGACGTCATCTGAATGCGACTAGACCTCCCTTGACCCCATTCCCACACTCGTCAAGCGGTTGTCTGGACAACGATCCATGTACCCGTAAAACGTGTCGTATGACGAAGGGCGGATCCCAACTGAAGTGGTAGGTTACTGTGAATCGGTTCTATACCCTCCTCTGCGAAAATGAATGAATGTATGGGGAAGATGAAACTGGGGTAATGCATTTAGCGCAGCATTCAATAGTTTTTGCGAACTTAGCGTCGCACTAATATGCTCGGATGTCCCGACCTTTCAGAATGGGGAAACGGAAGCTATTTTACACTTTTTACTCTGAGCGTTGGTGACATCACTCGAGACAAAATCGCAATTGAGCGTCAAAAGAAGCTTCAAGCAAGTCTGGGTTATTCAACTCTCTTCAGAGCAGTGGAAGCCTTGCTGACCTCACTTGCGCTCGACTGGCAGAGGCAGGACAAAGTGTTTCACGAATCCCAAGAGATGGTTCAGTAGCTCCAACCTTGAACGCTCAAATGATCTGCAGTGGCGCACGAAAAGCATCATCAGACCCTGAATGTTCCGGGGTAAATTGTTCTGCCTGCGGCATAGCTTGCGGCTGTACATGACATCTCATCCCATCGTTTGAGTTGCCCTCCGATAAATGTGGAAGAAAGCGAAGTGTGGGAAAGACCTCACTTTCGAACGGAGCAGATCTGGACAGACTTTGAGAGCACGCACATCCAGTACATGTTATGGGGATAGAGGATTCGACTCTCTTCGCATGATCTGCTTTGCCGCAATTAGAGGGAAAGCCGAAAATCAGCACCATATCATTCGGCCGCGAGCGGCAGGGAGTAGAATCCTTACATGCGACACTTTTCGGCATTGTACGGGCGTGTTTTTGACAGGTGGACCTGACGCTTATCTTATCACTGCTTCCAAGTACCTGATGAGACCTGCCTGATCGTTCAACAATGTTCGGCAGAGCGTACAAAGGGATGCATGTATATTTTACTTTTATATGATCATATTTGTACAACAACAACAATGCTAGTATTCGAGACTGTCGACTAAACTATTATTACAAATGACCCTCACTGCCTAGGCATGAATCTCTTGATCTTTTGAATCACACTGATTACATATTTTCAAGATCGATATACTCTTCTTCTTCCCCATCATGATCTTCCGTGCCTTTCCCAAGGATCTCACTCTCAACTTCCCAGCCATACTCTTTCCTAACTACCAATCTCGACAACACCTCCACATCACCATCATCCTTATCTCTATCGCTCTCACGGGAGTGCGATCGATCCCTCTTAAACGCAGGGAATGACCACCATGCCTTTCCCCCATTTCCACTTGGAGCCATATTTTCCGAATCTGAATTTACCGATACCGATGGCAGAGACTTGATTGACGCGGTGGGACTAGGACATAGCGTCGACGTCTCTGAGAGGGAACCAGTACTACCCGGTGACGAGCCCAGTTCTTTCCCTCCGCCCAAGGAGGGTTGAGTCTGATGAGTAGGCATAGAGAGAGGATTGGGCTGTCGAAGTCTGGATGTGGTAGGACGTCTTTGAACGGGTTTGGGAGGTGGGAAGAGCGGATTGGACGAGAAGGAAGGTAATGCTGGTGGACCCATCGTACCGTGTTGTCTTGTTGGGATCGTAAGGAGATTAGGAGACGAGTGGGTGTGTCTATGACCGCTCCCATTTCTCAAATAAGAAGGTAACGGTCTAGAAGGTTTGACCAGCGTAGTAGTCTTACTATCGGGTGTGTCCGTGTTCGATGTCCCAAGCGGTACAGGTGGTTTGGGTAGGGACGGGAGACTGCCAGAACTGGGAAAGGCGAATGACCCAGTTTCGATACCTGGTATATTCTTCAACCTTTCTTTCAGCCGTTCCGAGGATCCAGGTTTCCTGCCCCTCCCTCTATCCATATCTGAGATCATATCTCCGGCCGCGATCCCGTCATTTTTCGGAGGTGTATCGGGGAAAGACCAAGTTGCCAGCACAGCTATGTCCGATACAGAACTAGTCGATTCGATACTACTTCTTCTAGAATGCAACCCTTTCCTCGGCGTACCAGTGAGAGAATGTATATCTTGGACGGACCATGATCTAGGAGAAGCTATTGGTCTAGTCGGTGACCTGGCCATTCGATTCTTCGATGAAGGCGAGTAAGTGATATTTATAGGATTTAACGGAGGGGGAGGCATGGAAGCGTAAGAGTTAGAGAGATTCGGAGGTGGGACTGAGGAATTTGAGTTGGACCTCTCTAAAGACGGTTTGGTAAATTGCAATTCCGGTATTCTATCCTCATCATCCCCCTCTTCCTCTTCTAAAGCCAGGGTGAGCGATATAGGCGATATCTTTGATTTGCTGGGTTTCCTACTGTGCGGATTGATCAAAGGGGAAGGAGGCATAGATCTGTGGGAGGGCTCCCCCTGTCCTTCTATCAAGGTGGGTAGACTGATCGCGCTGGTGGATGCTAGGGGATTGCGTGATATCGAGAATTCCTGTAATTTGCCTGTTGGAGGTGGTAGTGCAGAAGCAGGAAGGGCGGAATGGCAACGACGATGTGTGGGTCGAGTAGGAGTTTTCAATCTAGGAGGTGGTGAACATGCTCTTGAGCCAAGCGCAGTCCCATTGAAACTGCTAGTGGACAGTCTCCTTTTCTCACCTAGCCCTCCTCCAGGTAATGGTTCCCAATCCCCTGTGAGATCCGTCACAGATGCACTGGCAGGTAGGAGGCTGCCTAGACCCGTATTTTGGTTTGACTTGATAGGTGTAAGAGAGGGTGAGGGGGGGATGGTCTGTATAGGTGAATCTACGGTTTGGGTTGCGTTGGACCTGGATCGGGATCGCGTGCGAGATAGTTTGGTGGGTGTGTTTCGTGTCGTCGGGTAGAAGACAGGTGGTGAGGTGTCGATCAGACCTCCTAGGATTCCTGAGGGGAGTGAGGGGAGGGTGAATACCATTGTAAGGTAGTGGTATCTTATATGCCTGTGAATCACCAAGTTCCTTTCTAGATCTAGCGTTCAACGCTTGTTTACTTCTTTTCGTCTGCTTAAACCGTGTTGAGGCTTTTTTGGGGAATGAAAGAATTTCTCAGTTTCTACGATGTTGAGAGGGAACGATAAGGGTGATATGACTATCCCGCACGCTATCGAGTCAAGGATGATCATCCCAATCAATCAGTTCGAACTCCTATGCAGACAATTCTACTCGAATAATCCCAAATTAGGAGGTGAATTTTGAGAGAGAGGTTCAAAGGAGATACCGCTTGACTCACGTTTTAATGGTCCATCATTGTGGGAGACGTATAAAGGAGGGTGAGGTTATTGGCTAGGCTCAGATGGAGGGGATAAGGTATCTGTTGAAATGGGCAGAGGATCGATTGGTGCAAGTGGGCTATCGAGGAGGTTGTAATGCGATAACGACGACGGGGACGATGTATAGGATGAAAGAGTGACAATATTGATTATTCAGGATACGTGAACTTCGAAACGGGGTGTTGACTTCCAACATCCAGACACGCAGTCCAGTAGTGTTGTTTCTTCTTGTAAAGAGGTACGACCTAGCCTAGTACATGTGAACAATTGAATGATGTCTTCGTGTATTCAAGGTTGATGATGGTCTCATGATTGTTTGATTCGTTTCGTTACTCGCCTTCTTGGTACGAGTATGAGAATGAGACAAATTGAAAACATTACTTTATACTTTGTACAATGCAATATACGACCTCATCGGATGCGTACGCATTCCGTCATCGTCGATCTTCCTTTCCTCCCCACTCCGATGATATCAAGCCGTAGTGGAATGAACCAGTCCCATCGGATGGTCAGAGACTCGTCAAAGACGTAACAAGACCAATGTTTGGTTCCAAACTAAAACCCGGTTAGGTATCCCATCCGATGGGTCTTCCTTGTCCGTTCCCATAAAGCTGTTCCCACCAAGCTTACAGCTCTGCTGCGTGTTACACGACGTCGCCTGCAGATGCATACGACCACTAAGCAGTGCCGAGAAGCCAAGTGGCTTCGTACACTTGCAAGCAATTTGGCGTGGGCGTAGGCTTAGGAAGAGGAAGGATCAAAACAAGCTTGATTTGGCTGTTTGGCTGCTTGTCCGCTATTCTGGGATATACAAGGTGTTCGCTCACTACAAAGTAGATCGAGAGGAATGATCATCGGGAATGTTGGATCGAGAAGGTTGAGGATGCGTCGAGCTTATGGTTGGATTTCTGATTGTTTTGAGCCTCATCTCCTACTGAACGTACATACGACACGCTTCGAGCAACACGCCAAGGGATAATCACCCCAGATGTCACTTCGAAAGCGTTTGTCATATGACACGAAACATATACAATATACCCAAAAATGCATACTTAAGACCTTCTCCGTCAATTACTGCCCTACTGTCCCTTCACCCATATTTGAGATATTTATCGGTATTGGGCTTGCAGGTGCAAACGCAGCGCTGATGATTCTGAGAGATAGGAGTATTCGATGGATTGATAAAATAATCTGGATGATGCGTGAGATTATACCTGATTTCGGATATTGTTGCGCATCTACCCACGACCGTACCGCCATCAGCCACTCAAATTACATTCACAACATATGTCCCCTGGCCAGTCCGTCGGTGTACGTTCTGCCTTTTATTACCTTTGATAAAAGACAGCACTCACCCCGCACACCTATCAACCTCAATATCTCCCTCACCTCACTAATCACGCAAATCCCCCCACTCCCCACTCCAATGATCGTAGCAACGTCCAGCGGCCTCCTCCAAGCCTTCTCATCAGGAATAAACGGCAACGTCGCGGTCCTCCAAGCCAGAATCCACAACAACCCCACTCTGAAAAGCTGGTTGGAAGATGATGTAGGGATCTTCCAACCCCCTATCCTCTTTAAGGTCCTGAGCAAAGATCCGAACCCCGCAAAGAGGGAGTAGGCAATGATGAGTCGTACTATACTTCGGGATATATCCCATGGGCGTGAGTCGGGAAGGGAGGTGAATGTTGATGAGGGGATGAAAGGGAGGGAGAGGGGCATGAGGAAGGCGTCGAGTCGGATTTGACGGAGGGGGATGAGGGGTGGGATGGGGAGGGTGAGGAGGAAGAGGAGGAGAAGGGGGAGGGAGGACATGGCGTGTGGGTCGTGGGGGGTTTGACTTTGGAGGTCTTTGCTGGGGCTATATCATTTGGGGTGCTGAGATCGGAGCAGGAAGCAAGATGTCTGATATGTCTTCTCTCGAATGTCCGTTGATGCAAAGTATGCCATCAAAACATTGGGGAAATCAGCAACACCCAAACCAAAAGTACAACACGTCATACTAAGTGTCAACAAGGCGGCGATGACCGCTTAAGCTTGATGGGTGAAGTGAGTGGCAGAATGTCTGACATCCTTTGAAAGGCAGATGAAAGGGGGTATGAAAGGGTACAACGCAGCGTTGGATCAAACAATGGGGTTATATAACCTTGATAAGTATAAACAGGCAGTATCAACTGTCGCAATGTACACCTAATAAATGACAAAAGTCATTATTACCCAAAAAGACCTGACCTTCTTTCAAAAACAACGATGAGCCACCCCATCTCAGATAGAAGGATCCTCTCGACAACATGGGAAATCCTCGATAAAAGACCAAACGAGGTATTCGGATGTCCGGTGAGTTCCAACTGTCCCTACAGGTCCCCATTATTTTCCTGCGGTGTGACCAGCTAATGGGATGTTGTATAACCTGAAGGCATTGTCCCTAAATCAACTATATCAAGCTTTAAACACCACATACGAGAGTATCGACCCGAATCGCATGATCCACCTTCTAGGTAAACATACGAAAGATCTCCTGGGGACAGAGCATAAGGCAGCATGTAAGTCTGTTAGGAAAGGGGATAATAAGGATTATTGGGTGGTCTTTAAGCCTGAGCATGAACCCGTGATGGAGCATAAGCTACCTGCCGATGAAGTGGCGAAGGAGCAGGGAACGCTCGCTGGTACAAGGGAAGATCCAAATTCCTCGTGGGAAGATCTGGGTAATGAACGAGGAGAGGAAATTACCAAGACTGTCGAGCTGTTATCTGATTTACCAGGTGGTGCTGAACACTTATCGCAGCAAACGGAAACGGCCAAATCAGCTAGGAAGATGATCTTCTCAGCGATAGGTCTCAGAAAGGAGAAAGACAAGGAGAGGAACGAGTTTGATGATTCCCATCGAGGACATTCAGAATCCGTTACGAAGAGTGATTCATACTCTAGTCGACCTGATCAGGTTAAAACCCAACTAGGGGTATCGGATACTCACACTCATGCTCATGCTGGCGCTCGAACGGAGCAACAAGAGGGATCAGAACGTAATACAAGATCTGTCGAATCCCCTCTATCGACTAGCGAGGAGAAGCGAGATGAAGATTGGTTGGAACAGACTAATCAGTGGGATTCAAAGAGGGCGAAACCAGAGAGGAAAGGTACCGAGATGGATATAATAGATTCGTACGATTACCCTTCGGCGTCTCCTTCTAGGGTTAACCACGACCATCGAGCTGAAGTGGAAGAGGGGGAAAAGGCCATAGCTCAAGATCCCCATGCCGGTGTCAACGGGATTGAACCTGCGGTCAAATCTAAAGACAAGGGAAAAGTTCGTGATGACGGATCAGCGCATATGGCTCAATCAAAGGATCTTGAGAGTCGGGAGGAGGTATCCCATCCAAAGGTAAAGACGAAATTTGATTTCACGGATAAGAATGATATTTCCATTCACAAGAGTGAACCGGAGTTGAATGGAGAGTATTACGATTATCAACAAACGCAAAGGCACGGCATTCGATCCGACCATCAGGGCGATGAGCGGGATCGTGAGTTGAGGTCTTTGGAGAGAGAAAAGAAGGGAAGCGAGCGTAGGTCCAAACATAGACGGCCTGATGAGCTTGATCATCCGGATGTCGAATACGATGATGGCGATACACCGCATCGATCACGGCACAGGCACAAGAGTAGAGGCGAACATCGATCCGATAGTAGCAGGAAGAGAGATGGTAGTAGACCGTTGAAGGACGTACGAGATTCGGAGAGACATCGAGGGAGATCTTCCGGAAGGAGGACGGATAGAGAGGATTCCTCTGATCCTACCTCAAAATCAGAGAAGAACAGGAAGACCTCATCTACCGGTAGCTTAGATGCTATGCCGGAACCGCCTACACCATTCTTGATCAAGTCGTTTGAAGGGCTACCTTTCGAGCCTGATACGAGTATTGTGAGTCGTCCGCTATCTACTTATTTCGTGGTGTGTGCTGAATGTGGGTTCATTCTTATAGGTCAATTCCCTCTCATGGGTCAAGGAGCGGTATCACTTGCTCTTGGCTGAGGTGGCCGTGCTGCTGAGTATAGTATATATCATCCAGGCTAGTGGGCTATGATAAGGTAAATCAGAGGATAAGGCGACAACCTTTACATCTCGGATAAGTAGACATCGATAGTTTATGCTAACTATGTATTCACCACCCGAGACGCTCAAATCTATATGCATGATGTGTATATGATTAAAACCAAGAGACATATTGATACGTATCGTCAAATGTCATAGGGGAGATTAGAGCATGACCACACCCAAACCTGAGCTTTGTTTCTGCGAGGTACTTCTCTGAGCACCGTCGATAGGTGCGCAGGACCAGTTATATAGGTAGTCTGAAGTAGCGTGGAAAAACATCAGCGACAGGTCCGTGACTTCACAGCCCGACGAAATAAAACGATAACTTACAGTTCAGGTAACCATCACCAGGACCGAACTACAATTCATTCTTATGATCAGCTCGTTCCTCTTGATTCTGTGAAACGGTAAGCTCACCTTCTGTTCTTGCAGGAACATATTGTTATCCAAACAACTCAATCCGTTCAACACGTCAAATCCGGCCTATCCAACCGATCCACATGACATCAGCTACGCTGTCCTCCGAGTCCTAGACAGAGAGCGAGTCGAAAGGTAATCGACTGTTCACAACAATAAACTCACAGCCTTGGCAACACTCAACATATCATTACACAAAGCGTTCAGCCTCTCTTCCAACTTCTTGTTCGCTTTCAAATCGTGCGTGGCCGCGTCGTCGGACGAACCACCAGGTTGGAATATCACGTCGGAAGCGTAGTAGAACATGTACGCCGCGTTGAGCATATCGTGCTTTGGATGTTTCATTATGGTTGATGGGAGGGAATAGAAGGACATGAAGTCTGTTATGAGGTTTGTTGTTGGGTCCTGTAAGTATGCAGAGAAATAGCATCGTGATAAGCTTGTCTTGTATTGCACCACAACAATCGCGAGTGGAGGTGTAAGAGATGATGATACCAAGCGAGGTGTACAGGATATGAGGTATCCAAAAGACCACAGAGTAGCGATAGAATAAATGAAATCAAATCATATCATTGTGAGAAATGAACTCACCTCAACAACATATGACCAAACAACCTGTTCAACCCTCTTCCCATCTCTCGCATCCCTCCCCTGTCCAGATAAGAACCAATGTCTGACTTCCTCGTCTTTCCCGAACGTCTGAGCGATATCAAACCTAGCTAGATACTTTCTCAACAGGTTGCCCACTTGAGGTACGTCACTTTCCGTCATCTCTCTGAATCCCGGTATTCTGGGATGAGGGGGTACGGAGTATGATTTGACGAGTCGTGCGATGGTGTATCCTCGAGGGAGGGGGGAGAAGCCTATATCTACTAGTTTGGGGGGATTGAGATTTCGGTGCCAATATCTATCCAAAATTGCAATTATCAGCTTAGGCTCACTGGATGTAGTATGGTACGTTGGACTCACCGGCAAGTACCAATAGGCGTAGGGATGACCACACCACCTGTATATATCGCTTGCCACACATTTTCCAGGTTCACCCTCCTCGTCACTTCCTTGATCAACACGGGAGTCAACCTCTTCGATCGGAGTTTCTTGTGAACACAGAGGAAATTGATATCGGCAGAGTCGAATGTTCTGCAGGGGGAAAAGGTATCTATCAGCTACCGAAATTCCCGTTGGATCTCCAGCTGATATGTATTCGGAAGAAGGATACTCACTTTGACCTCACTCTGATCTCAATCTTGATACCAGAGATGAACGCTATCAATTTACCAGTCTTCTGCACTCTCACACCGATATGCCAATTTGGGTAGTATCCTGGAGCAGTCAATGCCCTACAGTTTGTCTCACCGATCAGCTCTCAGGTCGCTTACGCTCAGAGATTGTAGTTGAACAAGAAGTGGTAATGACGTACCAAAGTAAGAACTCCTTGGAATACTTGAATCTGAACATCGCCTCATCATCTTCGACATAGTTCTCTGATAACAAGTCGTACACTTCTTTACACTATTTACCATTCCCACATCAGCTGCTGCGTTATCCTTTCCTCAAAACAGCTCACCTGCTCTTCATTCTTAATATCTATCAAACTCCAAACGAAGCCCGAAGGTAAAGTACCAGGTTCCTGCTTGACGTCGGCAGGGGTCTTGAATGAGTCTATAGGTCCTTCTTCTAATGCTGCGCCAGAGGAAGAAGTGGGGAATTGTGGGACAGGTTGAGTTTTCCAGAACTACAATATAACCATTTCAGATCAGCTATACTATCACGAGACTTAGCCGCATGGCAGACAGCTCACTTTATGTTCACCTAGGTTCTTGGTGTTCGACTTATTACCCAAAGCCATCTTACCCTCCAAGATCTTCATCAAGTCTGCAGCTTTTAAGGCTTTCTGAATTTCCTCTACATCCATCCAACTATGTTAGCTTTGACCCATGCCTTTGCGATGCTCGGAAGAGGGGTACTGACCATCAGTAGCAATGTTCGACTCTTGAGGATCCATCTGTTCCCTCACTGCATCGATGACTTGCTGAGGTGCTTGTCCAGTAGCTATGTTTCTGGTATTGGCGATGCATACATTAGTCTCCTTTCCTTGCGTTTCTCACAGCGAGGTATAAACCCACTTCAACTTCTGAACAGCTTTTGAAGCTTTTCCCTTTCCCTTCTTCTTCTTTTTCTTCTTCTTACCACCTTCACCACCCGCTCCTTCCGTTGCTCCCTCCCCATCTACACCTTCTACTCCTTCACCTTCACCCTCGCCGTCTTCATCGTCACTCTCGCCTTCTTCGGCAGCGGCATCATCACCTAATTTCTGAAATTTCTCTAATACCTCTGCCACCTCCGGTTGAGCTTGTGCTGGGACGGTGTGAGATGATGAAGTTGGGTTTCCTACTGGGAGGGCATCTTCCTGTGGGACTGGCATTGTGCTGATGTGCTGATCCCTCTTATGCCGATGCAGACTGATGATTGGTGGGATGATGAATTGATGTTGATTTCTTTCTTTCTATCCATCTTTTTTATGCATGTTCATGTCGTCACAGTCACACTGCGGTAATAGTATGTTTAAGTGGGTCACTCATTTAGATCACATATATACCATTCTTGCTAATATCCCCCTTTCCTCGCGTCCATCATCACCTCAGAACCATCACCCTCCTATCCTTCTCACCTCCTTATCCTCATCCATCATAACCCCCCTCTCACAAGGCCAACAGGAACTACTTTTTCCCACTGGCCTGTGAGATCCCTGTCATCAGCGCAAGATGGCTTCCGAACAACCCCAAACTTCGGATCAAACATCCGAATTACAACCCCCTCCGACCGAAAACATGTCAGAGGATATAAGGCGTCAGGTAGAGCAGGAACAGGCTCTGGCTGATGCTCAGAAGAGAGTGAGACAGTTGGAGGAACAAATAGAGAGGGTGAATAAGGAGCAGAAGGATCTGGAAAATGACAAGGAGGGTGCTGGTGGGTTACCCTTTCTCACTGTTGGCTTTTCACTTCATACTTGAGGCTGATGTTGGGGTGTCATACCTGTGTAACGTCTAGTATCGACGACGAACCAACTTCGTACGCAGCTCTCCGCGTTGCAGTCATCTCATCATCAGTCTAGCTCGGAGTTATCAGTATTGCAGACCAGAATAGAGGTGAGCTATCAGATAACTCCAGGGGATGACCATCAGCTCACTCGTGTCATTTAGGCGATTGAGCGAGAGAAGAAGGAGCTTATCGAAGAGACGGAGAGATTACAGCAGAGATCGAACAAGAATACTCGTAAGCTTTGGCATCTAGATGATGGATATACGCCGGAAGCTTACTGCTATCTATTATAGAGGAGTTGTATGCCCTTCGAGCGCAGAAGACAGATGCTTCCCAGAAGATCGCTCATTTGGATGTGGAAGTATCTGAACTGCGAATGACAACGGAGACGGCCAAGGTATGTCGGCTGCGTCGTCACCGGGAACCTGTATGGGAATTAGCTGATAATATATTGCATAGTTTAACGAGAAACGAAGTTCACAAGCATTAGAGAGTGCTCGAGCAGAGATCCTGAATCTGAGTCAAGCTGTAGCAGATGTTGAAGAGAGATTTGGGCGATATAGAGCGGAGAAGGTTAGCTTTCACTCCAAGCGTAATCCGATGCAGCTGTAGGTTGTTTGCTGAATTCCGAAATCGTATATAGCAAGCGGAACAATCCAAAACTAGGACAGAGCACGAAACCCTTCTCACCCGACTCAACACCGTTGAAAACTCGTACCGATCCCTCCAACGAACGTACAATGACCAATCCCAGCGACTGTCCGAGGCCCATGCCAACGTCGCTACTCTCACCTCAGCAGCTGCCTCCAAGAAAGCGTCTGTCTCAATGGAATTCCACCAATTGATGGAGGAGAACCGAATATTGGAGAAGAGGGGCGAGGAGGCTAGGTCTACGGTGTCAGAGAGAGAAGCAGAGCTGGAGAGAATGGCTGAATCGTATGGAGAGAAAGAGAAGAACTGGGAAGAGAAATGGAAGAAGGAAGAGAGGATTAGGAAGGAGGCTGAGAAGAGAGCTGAAGATCTCAAGATTGTCGTAGAAAGATTGGCACTCGCTGGTGGAGAAGGTACAGACTTGAGTCCCGCTGCTGCATTGGCGAGCGGTATGAAAGCTGGTGGAAAGACGTATACACAATTCTACACCGATTACACGATTCAAGAAGGGAAGCTGAGAGCTGCCGAGAACGAAGTGGCGAGATTGACCGGATTGTTAGATGAGATTGGGCAGGATATCGCTGAAAAGGTAAGCTATCATTCCTCCTGGCTGGAATCGTGAAGCTGATGAACCTCTCCCCAGAAACCCCTCCTCGACGAACAGGCTGCCGAGCACGGCCGAGCAATCGAACGAGCCAACGCACTTGCCGCCGAACTTGCTACTGTCATCGCTTCTCGAGATGCCCACGATGCTCAAGTCAAATCACTCAGAGCTGCCGGCACTCACCATCAAGAAGAAGTCACCTCCCTGCAAACCACTGTCGATGATCTGTCTCGTCAGGTCCAGGGATTAGTCCGCCAAATCGCCATTCGAGATGATCCATCTTTAGCTGGAGTAGAGATGAACGGCGATTCAACAGTGGAAGGGGATATCATAACCGATCATTTGCTGGAATTCCGATCTATCCGATCACTGCAAGAGCAAAATCAGAAACTACTCAAACTCACTAGAAGTCTTATGACTAAACTCGATCAAAGAGAGATCGACAGAGCTGCAGCAGATCAGCAGGATATCGAAAATGGAGTTACGATGGACCGAGCAGCAGACACGATCCAACAATTACACGAACAATTGTTATCAACCCAAAGGAGACTGCACGAAGCTACGAGAGAAAGGGATATCTTCAGTAAACTTTTGGCTAGAGGCGATGGTTTGAGATGGTCCAACACCTCTTCCTCAGACGGACCTCTTGAGGATGGTGTTGACGCTCCTCATCAACAAGCTATCACCTCTCTTCAAGCTGAATTGGATGTTGTGAAGAACAAAGCTGAAGTGGAAGTCAAAGAAGCCAAGGATGAGATCAGAGTGAAGACTGAGCAAATTGGCGTGGCGGAAGTCGAGAGGGCAAAGGCTGAAGCTAAGGTCGGCTTACTTGAAGGTGAGCTTCACCACTTATCTGTCAAACACGAAAAGCTGACATTGCCCCGATGAATAGAACAATCACGAATGCTCAACGAAGCGAACTCTTTGCAGAAACAAGAGTACAGCAACCTTGAAACTCAGTATAGACAACTTCAAAATGCCATCTCGCAAGCTCATACTGAGCAACGTAATGTGAGCTTGACAATAATCAGGGCACGGATGTCCAGAGTCAGCAGCTGATGCGATACTTATAGGCCCTTGAACAAGTTGCCACCCGTCAAGCTGAAGCCGATAGGTTGAGAAATGAGACTGCTATGCTCAGAGCTGAGAAGGAGCAATGGAAGGTGACTTGAATAACACTTTTACCAAAAGGAGAATGCCAGCTGATCCGTTCTCCTGTAGAGCACCGAAAGTCGACTGCAATCTGACTTTGCGCAAGTACAATCTGAACGAGTCAAGTTACAACAACTCATTGACAACCTCAAGAATATTGCAACGGAAGCTGAGAAGAGTAGGGCCGAGGAAAGAGTTCAGTTGGAGAAGAGAATTGAAGAGCTGCAGCGTGAAGCGTGAGCTAGCTTGCTATATTTCCATATCGGGGCGTGTAGCTGACGACATTTACAGTACTGCGCTTCGAGGACAGATCGAACAAGCTCGTTCCGAAACCCGAGCAGCCGAAGCGAAAGTGGCCGACTTCGACTCCCGATTGGCAGCTGCCACGTCGTCCGTCCGAGCTGAGAAGGAAGCCGCCGATGCACTTGCTAATACTCGATCAGAGGAGATCAAGACTCTTCAAGCTGAAGTTGAACGACTTAAGACTGAATCGGACAATAGATATAGGATTGGTATTAACTGGAAGAGAAGGGCGGACACTCTTACCGAGACCCAGAACACTACCGCTCAATCACACACTGAAGCTCTCGAGGCTAAGGACAAAGAGATCAAAGAAGTCAATGACAAGATTGAAGATTTGAACAAGGAGATCGAGGGTCATAAAGCCAAGATATCTGAGACGGAGAAGAAGCTAGCGGAAAGTGAACGGGTTAGCGCTTTGAAGGAGAACACTGTTCAAAGGCTGCAATCGGAACTGACCAAGGCTCAGAGTGGAGCTGCGCCTGCTGGTGGAGATAAGTCAGCAGAGGTGAGTTATTAGCTGGAAATGCAGGCGTTCGTTGCAAATTCAGCTGATACATCTGAGCAGCTCTCGGCTTTACAACAGAAACTTGATCAAACGCAGAAAGAGCTCGAAGAAGCTAAAGCTCAAGCATCTTCTTCTGCTGGTGGTGCTGAAACGTCTGTCAAAGCTGAAGGAGCATCTTTGACCGATGCTGAGAGGACGGAGCTCACCTCGAAGATTGAGCAGTTACAGAAAGAGAAGGATGAGGGTGATCAGGTGAGCTGAGTAGTACCGGTTGGTGAAACTTCAGCTAATGTTGACTAAACTTGTAGCGATACGCCGATAATGTCACAAGGGTGAACCGAGTCAACGCATCCATGAAAGGTCGATTAGATCAACTGACCGCCGAGAGACAAACCGCTCAAACCACCGTTGACACTTTACAAGCCAAAGTCGCCGGGCTCGAGAAGAAGATATCCGAACTTGAAGCTTCTGGTGCTTCTACGGCTGCAGGTGGTGAAGGTGCAACAGATCAAGCTAAGATCGATGAAGCTGTCAAAGCTGCCGTATCAGCCCGAGAAGCCGAGCTTAAAGATGAGCACTCCAAAGCTCTCGCAGCTGCTCAAGCTCAAGGCAGTGAATCCGGTACATCCCAAGTCGACTTATCAGCCAAAGAAGCGGAACTCAATGCAACTTTCGAAAACAGAGTATCAGAGGCAGTCAGATCTCAATCCGAAGCTATTCAGGCGGAATCCAGCACACTGAAAGGTCAAGTAGAAGAATTGAACACCAAGGTGAAAGCTTTAGAAAGACAAGTCAAGACCGCTGAGATTAGTAGAAAGACTTTAGAAAGACAAAAAGCAGAGATCGAAAAGAAGTTGGAAGCTGCAACTGGAGTTGGCCCATCGACTACCGCTGTATCATCCAATACTAGTGCCTTTGGGGTGTCTGCGCCTTCGCCTACACCTTCAACTGGCGTTTTATCCGCCACTGCTGGAGCGTTCAAGCCTACACCTCCAGCTGCTCCGGCTGTTAGTACTCCTACGAACACTACGACTCGCGCGCCCGCTGCTGCTGCCGAGGGATCCGGTGCTGGTGCACCTGCAGGTGCTGTCCGAGGTGTAGCTCGAGGTAGAGCTCGGGGAGCTGTTAGGGGTGTGGCGAGAGGTGGAGCGGCGACCAGAGCGAACTCAGTGTTGAGCAGTAAGTTACCCCTCTATGGGCTTGGCATATCCTGCCAGACGAATCATTAGCAGTGCTGACTCTTATTTTTGGTGTTTAGCTGTTAACGCAACTCTCAACCAAGCTAGTACACCTTCCACCTCCACTCCACCTGTCCCAGCAACTGCGAACCCCGCCTCGCCTACTGGCGGAGTGAAAAGACCATTGGAGGAAGGAGAAGTAGCAGGTGAAGGTGAAGCATCACAAGCAGCAGGAGGAGATATAATAGCCCGTATACAAGGTGCTGCGGCTGGTGGCGACAGGGGCAGAGTACTGAAGAGACCTAGAGGCGCTGGACCTGCTAGAGGAGGTGCTAGGGGTGGTGCCGCCGGAAGAGGGGGAAGGAGAAGTAGTGCGGGTGGTAATCCTGGCGCTGGAGCTGGAGCGGGAGGTGAAGGTGCAGCTGGAGGTGCGCAGGGAGGTTCAGGTGATGGTGGGGCACCGACGAGTTAAGCCGATGATATGGTAGAAGAAAGGAGAAAGGCGGAGGGTGAAGGGATCGGATTGATATTATTGATTTATGCATTTTTATGACTACATGATACGGGAAGAGTCAGAGCTGCTGAAAGAATAATCATGCATTGGTTCGACGACATGCATGCATAAGGAATATCGATACAACTTGGATAACACGATTACAGTACAAAATACAATCTCCCTTTCAAACACGATCTATGATACTTATAGTGTCCATGTCTAGATCAACACGCTAATCAGCTCCAGCGCAATTGCAGCTCCCAAAGAAAGATTTACTTACATATTTCTCCCCCTCTTTGATCCTCTCTTCCATATACTCCCGCGCGAGCTCCCTCCAATCGCTCTCCACTAGCCTTTCCACCCTCCTTCGAACGTTTTCTATGGTCATAGGCGGGTCGACGTACCTCGGTGGAGGGTTTTGGATTGCCTGGGAGATGGCGGATATGAATTGGGAGTATGAGTGGGCGGGGACGTTGTACACGTATCTATGCAAGCACGGGTCAGTGATGCTGTTCTGGCGTACTCATGACATCTACCACACCGATCTGATCTGATCTGACTGCGTAGAAGAACATCAACTTACGGTGGATCAAGCCATTTGAGATAATTGTGCTGTGAAACCCACTTGGATCTATCTTCTGGGTTATCTTCATCCCATTTCTTGATAGGGTTGAGGAACGGTGTACCCTTAGAACAACCATCATGCAAATCAACCCTCATCGTTCTACACTGCACCTCAAGCCAAGTCAACTCACCATACACAGCGCCACATAGGGAGAAGGCGATAACGGTGGATTACCCACTCCAATCAATATCCTTGAATTTGCCAATTCATCGAGGAATTGGTCTGGACCGATCTTGCCTAGATTTACGACGCCATTGAGCGCTTGGACGGGGGTATCGTGGATCCATCCCTTATCCATCATTGGCGTATCAGCTGATATCCTGCTACGGCTGGCTGGTGACTAGGCGTCAGAAAGAGAGCGAGAGAGACTGGACCCACCTTCATATATTCCCCGTTCACCTGATAGGCACCTCTGAATGATAGTCCCTCCAGATCCGGCTCTTTGGATGCCAGCTCGAAATATGATTTGTTGAAGACTGTTTCTTTGTCGCCTAGGTGGAATACTGCCATGGAATAATGAATATCAATATCAACATCCACATCAAAGCTTTTACGCCCACACTGACATGATAGTGTATGCAGATGACAGATGTATGCAGATGACAGATGTATGCAGATGACAGACTCACAACTCGCTTGTTTGGCCAGCGTCCAAGCTGCCAGAGGACGATTATGATGAGGTACGAAAGGGTGTTTCATACATTCGTCTTCGAGGGAGTATCTATACGATGTGAAAGAATAGTTTCAGTGAAATCCCTTTTGTCTGCGTTATCGTAAGGATGTGTTTGGTGCCACAAGTGAAAAAGAGACCCACCCGATATACTGTAATGCCTCGGTTTCCTCCTCACCATAATGATGTCGATCCGCGTGAATAATCCATTTATAGTCTAGTCCGAACCTCGTATGTGTATCAGGGAAGAAATGCATCGAGAACCTATTCTCATGGCATGACGCATCAGTATTTGCCTTGCATGTGTGACTTCGCCAAAGGGGTGGACCGCTCACACTGGGACACAAGAAACACAGATCAGCTTTTTCATTCTTCCGCAAAGGTTGATGCAGACATGAGGGCACACTCACTCTTCCACCTTGGTATACCCGTAGGATTCACCTCCGACTTTATACATGCGGGGTCCTCAATACAATTGTTGATCCATGCTGATTTGATGATGACTTTCACTTGGTCAGGGAACATCCTATAGTATCTTAATGTTTCGTCTAAAAACATGATCAGTTATACCCTCACAGATTCAGTCTGATATCAAGTTTGCTCACCCCAAACGTTCATTCCTAGTAATACGGTATATCCCAATTCCCTCATCCCTCGGAACATGGACATTGCCCTATCTCATCTTCTCATATCAGCCTATCCGCAACGAATCTCGAAAGAATCAAAGGGAACATACCAAACGCCTTCCCCACCTCTCCATCCGTCAATCTACACCCAATACCAATCAACGATCAGCATCACACCCACCAACCCACCAACGTGCTGGACCAAACCAGAGGATCAAGAGCGGACTCACCACAGCGCCAGACCAAGCATCCGCAAAAGCCAGAACCACCTTCTCCTGATTCCTATGACACTCCCCCTCGTCCAAACACCTCTGTAACTTTTGGATCTCCCGCTCATTATATTCCTGGTAGGTGGTGATGTCGGAGTCTATCTCATATGGGAACAATCTCGGTGAAGATTGGAGGATGTCGAAGGATCCAGCCCATCCTTTGAGGTATTGACCGTTTGGCGAGAGGTTCAGGAAGGTTAGGAATGTTAGTGAACCGCAGATCCATAGGAAGATTATGGTGGGTTTGGAGAGGTGTCGAGAGGACATGGTGCACTATAATTAGAGCTGGCGGGGAGGAGGGGGGATGGATGTTAGATAGATCAGTAGACTGGTATATGTATATATATATGATTCTCATAGTCATCATGAACACCTAATATTCCCACCTACTTATCATACACATCACACCACATCAAAGACATTCCTTCCCTCCAGAAAGTGGAAGGGAATCATCCGAGACAAATTATTTGGGCGAAGCGGTATAAATTGAGTTGTAGTCTTTATCTTGGGGGTTATTACGACGATCCTGTCATCCTGATCCTACACTCTCATAATCCCCCCTTGAGTATCTGTCTCGGAAAATAACTCTTATCAGCTGAGAGAGCGAAGGCGGGGAACTGAGAAGGTGGATTTTGTTCGGTTCTTCTTTCCATAATGTACCTTACTACAGAAGGTACACCCGTCGCCCCCAAGCCAATACGTCAGTCAACTACGTCAGCTAAGATCCGGATCATCCCATATTTTTGTTGTGGGTGCAGCAGAGACACTACAGGTAGAGTACTAGTAGTGTGTAATTCCAGCTTTCGAGTAAATCTCTTTTTCAGGGTCAATCCTCCATACTTTAGCTTCCCGCTGTTTTGGGAGACCGATCCCGTAAATTTCGAGGTACAGCACTGCAACGGATGTCATCATACTCCTTGGTGTCTACGACCCAGCATGACCCCTGCATGCGCTATGATGCCTCGTCTTATGCCTAAGGAGTACGTTAAGCCCCTCCGAGGTGTAGGTACATGTCTACAGGTATGCTCGAAGTCAGGATAAACCGAAGCAAACTTACTAAATGATAGTAACTCAAAGTCTAGAAATTTTACCTCCGAGAAAAAGGAAAGAAAGAATACTCGTTTTCGTAAACTCACAGCACAAAGCACGTAACCTCACAAATATAGACATGCTTGTACTCGTATCATATCGTATCGTTAGGGTACATCCACTACTCTGCGGAACATCGCATAAGTGCTCGGGTGTAGATCTGAAGTATCGTAAGCTCTCCTTTGATCTCCCAGAAAAAGAACGAGAACGAGAACGAGAACGTATTCGTCGCTCTTATCTGATCGTGACATTCCTTCCCATCAGATTGTCGATAGGATCGTACCTTTGATCCTGCATGTCGAGTGTGTGCCCTTTTTAGTGCTCAGTGAAAGATCATGAGGTGGGATCTGCTTCGTTGGTGGTTTGGGCGTTATCAAGATCTGACCTTTAGTATTCACTTCTCCAACTTGGATTGACACTGTACAGATCTCTTGACAGAACTGTAGTGTGTCTGATTGCAAAACACCATCTCCACGTACAAGTCTGCTGACTAAGATGTGTATCCGCACACACACAACTCCTCAACAGGCCGGAAGTAATACGACTGTTCCCAAAGGTCATAGCAAAACCTAGACATATGCATACACAGTAATATTATCCAATGGTACCAAGCACCTAGCATAACGCTTCCCAACGACGTCGAGTCTACTGACTAATGCCTCGATCCTTTCTTCTTATTTGTCAAATTCAACTTCTGACCTCCCTTTCCTTGTTTCCTACTACCCGCCTGGCCGAGAGATACATACGAATAAGGATCAGGTCCACCCGTACGTTTGATATCTCCTCCTGCTCGCTGCATCCACCAAAATCGAGATATCAGCATCCATCCTTCTCTCCACCTAGAGATTGGACCATGAAAAAAAAATAAAAAATAAAAAAACCCCAACGAGAAACCCACCTTAGCTTTAAACTCCTCTCCCAATCCCATAGCTTTCCTCTTCTTCCTCCTCTCTTCCAGTTTCTTAGTATTCTCCAACTTCCTATCCCCCTCCTCATCAATCATCATACTCAACTCATTATCCCTTGCCTTCTTGGTATTCCTCGTAAACTTCATATTACCCCTCGAATCTCTCGTAAATCCATCGACCTCATTCCTAGCCATGAACCCACTCCCCTCCATTGCTCTAGCAGAAGAGGTGGACGGTCCAGCATCTTCATCTGAAGATTGGTCCTCCCGAATGACCATCTTACCGGATTTGTCGGTTGTGAAGTGCGAGGCGTCTTGGCCTGGTTTACGTCTTGCTTTTTGGGCTGATGGGTCGGATGCTGGGCAACACAGGATAAACGAAATTAACGTAACCTTCGGAAGACAGTGGGCCATCACATCGACAGCAGTGTACGATCAAACACCAACTCACATGCAATACCACCAGCAATACCCCTAGACAAAAGATCCATAGGTTCATCACCTTCATTCCTGATATACCTATTATCCCTCTCTGAAGCTTGTTTGCCTCGTTTGTTCTGTTGTTGCTGCTGTTGTTGTTGGCCTTTTCTACCCTTCTGTGGTCGTTCATCCTCGTCATCGTCATTATCATCTGAAAGGTCTGAATCGGAGTTGTACAGGATATCGTCAAAGGCATTTCCAGAGGATTGACGGGGTTTCTGCATCACCAATCGCAATTTAGGTCAGCTTCGTTACATGAAATAGTGTATGAAGATTCTTCGCCGTATGACACAGTGCCGATTAAGCGATTCCAGTATGGCCAAGAATATGGTTCGATCCCCACTCAAGATGGCCAGACAAGTCGACAGAAAGCAAAACCACTCACCTCCCCCTCCTCTCCCTCCCCATCCTCATCCCTCCCGCCCTTCCTCTTCTTCGCCCTCTCCTTCCTCTTCCTAATCCCCACCAAAACCTTCCTCTCCTCCGGCATCTCACTCGACGCATTATAAACATCATCGTACCCGAACCTCCTGATAAGCCTCTCAAAGATATGCACAGTCTTACTCTTGAAGTGGTTCTTGTGGTCGTGTACCCACCCCAACAACGAGGGAACGAGGCTTCCCAAATGAGGTCGGAGGACTTCGAGGGGGAGAGAGACGATTGATACTTTGGCGAAACCCAGTGCGGACTTTACGATCTCTCGGTTCTTTGATTGGAGGAATACAGAGAGGGTCGATATGAGCTCTGAGAGAGTATTTGAGGATATGTCATCTGTGGTAGAGGAGAGTTAGTGATCTACATAATTCCATCCTACACATCACTCCGCTTGCTCCGCTTTTGAACGGATGCGCGCATGTTGAGTAATGTATGCAATCAAGAGATACTCACCCTTGAATTCGAATAATAATCTTGACAACGCATTGATACTCGCACTAATCATGTGAGGCGTGGTACCAGTCAAACCAGCAGCGACCATCGTGATATATTCTTCAGCGTTGGCTTGGACGGTGTCTAAAAGCCATTCTATCAGTCTATCCTCTTTCGAATCTACTGACATATGAAATAGGTTGACTGCACTCACCAGGTCTACCCATGCTTTCCTCATCATCTTCAACCTGTAGCTTAACCTTCCCACCAGCAGCCATCTTCTTACCCATGACCACCAACAGATCGAACCCGGCATCTCGAGCTCGTTCATTCACCTCCTTCGTACCCAGTACAGCCTCGGACAAAAGCTCAGGGATGATATGCAATGAGTCGTTGGGAAGGGACTCGACGAGAGCAGAGAGGAGTTGTAATCGGTCCTATCAAGCCGAACAGTTAGAACCCAATCCAAGATCGTCACACCATAAAGCAAAGCAAGACTGAAGTGATCGAGACTGGGGATTATAATTGTCAAGGCCAATGGACGACCAACTCACCCTCTGCGCACCGGGTCCGACCCCTCCTCCAGCCTCACTCAACTTCTTCACAAACTCTTCTACATTCCTTGCTTTGTCCAATTTCCCAGCTTCCAACAATCTTTTGAGCAATCTATAAGACTTCTTCTGTACAGTCGCATCGTGATGTTCCAGCATCGTTCCCTGGCTCGCAGCGTTGAAGAGGGCTTGGGACTGAGTGGGTGGTAAGTGGGGTACGAATATGATGAGGAGATCTAACATCGTGTGTGAGATTGGTGAGGCGCCTGCAGATGGTGGGACGGTTGTATGTAGGTTGGTGGAAAGGTGGGTGGTGACTGTGTTGTAGGTTTCGATTATGTCCTATCAGAAGTCGCGGTCAGTTAGGAACCTTCTACGATTGGCCTTGCTCCAATTGAGCTCTTGAAATGTTGATCAAATGAAGCATGGAGGACACCAATGAGATGAGCAAAGACCCACCTTCTCAGTCATTATTCCAACCCATAACCCAATAACCTCCCCAACCATACCCCTCGACTCCCTAGGCAGCTTACTAAACACATTCAAAAGCACCGAGACCATATCCTTAGCTAAAGTCTTCAAGTAATCCAAATTGGCCTTAGCGGAAGATTGGTCCAAACCAAATTGTTTGCGTAGTTCCTCAGGTGGAGAAGACGAGTTGGCCAATCTCTGAGTGGATGAGACCAGTTGAGAGAGACCTCTAAGAAGGGAGGATAAGAGGGTTGGTTGGGTGTAGAGTAATGAGGTGAGGAGCGATAAGAATGGAGTGTCTAGGCCCTGATCATATCACAGTTGATCAGCTTCACCCACCTAACGTTTCATCTGATATCGAATGTCCACATTCACAATCCAAATCACGATGAAACATCAACTCACCTCCCTCAAGTCCCTGGGCATCTCACAGAACCCGCTCCAACAATCCCAAATCTGCGATACGAGTGTCTCCCAAACTTTCGCTTCGGCCGCTCTCCCGCCATCTTCGGCAGATACCTTCTTCTCGAACAGCCTCTCAGAGAGAGGTCGGAAGTAGGCGGTGAAGAATGATAACTCGTCGTTGGTAGTTCGTTCTCTGATCAGAGGAAGTAAGTATGCTCGACCAGGATATTGTGGTGCGCCGGATCTATTATAATGCAAGAAAAGATCATATTAGCTTGTGCGGAATCCATCCCCTATCAGGTCCACTGGATAAGGTGAAGTCCAAGCAAGCAGGTATGAGACGGAGAAGAAAACTACTCACGCATCAGGTTCAATATTCAAAGGTAACCTATCCAACACAACCTTCACACCAATAACCTCAATGGCCATTCCCAAAACCCTATCAACCCCATCTTTACCTTCAAATCCCTTTTGATGTCTCAAATCACCAACATCCTTAATCAAATCCATCAACAGCTCTTGAGCAGCAGTCTGTCCTTGTCCACTCTCATCCACTTTCGCTTCCACATTACCAGAGGGAAGTAACACACGTAATCTCAATCGTGAGATCAATGCCGTGAGGATACTAAACAGGTAAGGTAATTTCAACGCATGGGTATTCATGGACTCGGTCAAGGAAGAGATCAATCGATAAAGGAATGGTGTCTTTTGCTTTTTCCTTGCTCCAGGGACGTGTGATCCCGATCTGACGTATGTCAAGGTATGCAGAATAGCTTCGTCGGTGATGCAGTACCTCAGAATTCCTTGAGATCCCACCGCCTCAGCTGCGGAGGTACATACGCTTGGAGGGGTGTTGGGCGATAAGAGGATATTGTGGAAGATGAGGTTGAACGCTTTGGGTAAGTAGGTGGAGAGTGATAGTGGGTCCTGTAAGGACATTTTGATGAGGGCCGAAGTGATTGCTGAGAGGTAGGTGGGAGTTTCGGATAAACCTGGTGGAGAAGCGAGGAGCGAATCGAGGATGGTGGGGAGGTTGGTGAGTACCGATGGGACTGGGCCGGCAGCCTCGGCTGGTGGTGGGGAGAGGAGATGGGCGAGAAGAGAGTAGATCTGGGGTGTGAGATGGGGGAGAGGTGGGAGGGAGAGGAGTAAGCCGCATAGGGAGGATAGTTGCTATGTGAAGGGAGAGAAAGTGTTAGTATCAGTCGTCGTCCTTTCCCAGGTATGGTATACAGCACCAAGGTAGAGTATTGTACCACTCCCGAGATGCAACGGACGATAGCGAAGTATCATGACCGCATAACTCACCTCATCTCCCCATACGGGTACCCATCC
This sequence comes from Kwoniella bestiolae CBS 10118, assembly GCF_000512585.2. Classification (NCBI taxonomy): domain Eukaryota; kingdom Fungi; phylum Basidiomycota; class Tremellomycetes; order Tremellales; family Cryptococcaceae; genus Kwoniella; species Kwoniella bestiolae. Next base: position 2,056,616 of record NC_089245.1, read on the forward strand.
TCTCAAACCCTGTATCACCCAAATCGCCCTCTTACCCTCCTGGTCCTCCCCATCTGCGAACCTAGCCTTCTTAGTATCTCCTCGACCTCCGCCTCCAGAAGACTTGACTTCCTCCTGCAGTATCGATACGGTCCATTCCCTCGCTCGAGGTAGATACGGATGCGAACCAGGGGTCAGTCTCGGTGGGATTGGAGTGACCAAAATCTTCCTTATACCTTCTTGAGCCAAATGACGTACTTTCGGTCGAGGGTCCAAGTTCAGCTCCAGCAGGTAGTTCCAAGCTTTCTTCAAGAGTGGTGAGGAATTGAGTAAAGCGGGAGGAGCAACGAGGAGAAGGGATGTTGTAATTTGGATCAAAGATCTAAGAGCTGGAGGATGTTCAAGGGAGGTATCGAAAAGTGGTAACACATTTTCCAAGATGTTGGTACATTTTGATATCACCACCTGATTAGGGGTCTCAGGAATGACTATAGCCAACAAGTACAGGATGGCAGGGAGTAATGCACCAGATCCCATATTTTCACTCTCGGCCATTTCCTCGTCGCCCACTGTTCCGGTTGGTACTTCATCGTTTACTGCTTTTTCGAGTACCTGCTGTAAAGATGCGAAGTATGCTGTGGATGAATGAGGTAGGTCTGAGCTGCCTAGTGTGGATGAGATGGTCGATTCGATGGCGACGAGTAGCTGGGCGGGTTTGGATTGATGAGGGAGAGCGGAAGAGGTCAAACGTCGGACGTTGGCTAGGGCCGTTGCGAATGATTGTGGCTCGGATGAAGAGGCCATTTTGGAGGTGGGACTCGCAGGGCCAGAGTCGGATTGTGTCTGTTTGTGAGTATCACCCAGTGAGTTTATGAGTGGTTGAACAAAGTGTGATTCCAGATATGAGATATAGTATATATGTTATAGGTTTTGCCGCACATTCATAATATCTTGGTCCTCATCTTTCAAAATATGTCTCGAAAGATATCCCTGTCACGTGATACCAATCAACCACGTCGACCACGTGTTGAAATGCATCTGGTTGAACTGCCTCTTTCGGAAATTACCGGTGGTAGAGGGTGTATGGGTGTATGGTGGTCTATGTTTAAAGTTGATACGGTTCAGCCATTCTCATAGGACGAGTGAGGGTAGTGGAGCATACAGCATACAGCGTATAAGAGTATAGGAGTAAACAACTAGTACTCGTATATACTCAAGCATCCATCTCATCATTCATCCACCCATACAATACATCCCCAACCATACATTACATTACTTCCATCCATAACATCGTGAGTGATTTCTTTTCGCTTTTCATCCTGCTACGTGTGTCTGTGCGGGGAAGTATAGGATGCATCGTTTAAAAGGGTAGGATAGGGATGAGTGAAGTGCAGTAAAACCAACCCAAATAGGAAGGAGATACCAAAGATACCCAAAGAAGAAACAACCCACAAGTGGTAGTTAACCAATGTAAACATACATTGATGGTGACCCCCACCTACCCCCCACTCCCCCCTCATCACCACCATCCACGAGCATGATGATACTCTTCCATGCATGCATGTACACATGCATGGGAAGTGCATATGATCGTGGGATGCTTTATGGTGAGATGGATGGGATGTGATGGGTGATGGACGCGTTGTTGACATCTATCATCTATGGTGATGGGATGACGAGAGGTTGAAATGTTGGAACCAAACAAACAACACAACACATTCATCAACCATATTCATCTGCGCGTCGTTGTTGTTGTTGTTGTTGTTGTTGTTGTTGTTGCCTTTATGCGTGGTGATCAATAACAACTAAATTGGATTGCTGACCATCTCTCTTGACTCGACTCCTACCACCGACTCATCAATATCCATCAACATAATATCCAAACAAACACTTGACGATAATCCAAACAACCAATCACCGTCCATCCACCATAACTGGTGAATATCCCATCCACAGCCTAAACATCCTTTATATCAAAGACACATCAAGCTTCTCCACCGCGATCACCGTCACCGTCACCATCACTATCCTCAACCCAGACGCGTGAATGGAGGCTTCAACCCATCAATCCCCATCCACCACCGATCCATTCGCACCCCGTCTCACACCAACTTTCGGTTCCACCCTCGCACCTCCTCCTACCTCACACACACCAAGGAGCGTATCAATCACGATGGAAGACTACATCACAGATAGTAAAGATGACCAAGAGTTGGATCTCAACATGGTCCATGACTTTGGCGGTGCGGAAGGCTTAGGTGTCGACATGAGAGATTTCACTCATCACGATCAAGATGATGATCATGATCACAAGGACAATCTTCTTGGTTAGTACCTATTTCTTCTTTTCCATTGCCGAATGTACACATGATCGCATAAGCACGATGACAGAAAGAAGAACAAAAAGCTTACTATAATTGATTGTTTGTCCTCTTTTCGCTATACGATGATTTTCTTTTCCTGCCGATGTTGTGTGAACCTCGCTTGGTCTCCTGCGCTTTACCTCGATACTCGACGTTCATTCGATGGGAATGCTTCTGTCCTTCTCGATCTTTGGAACATACCTGATCATATATATTCAATCTGTCTTTCATCCCATCTCTCGTCCCACTCTTATCATTTTCCATTTCATTTCACTTTCGTTCTATTTTTACCATATCACACAAATGGGTCTCAACTCTATACTCAATCATAATCATTTGCCACTCTGCCCTTTCAAACCACCTTGACGTCGGTTTGATTGCTTTGGTCCGGTTGACGATGATCCCCAACAATCCCCCTCATTCAAACGATTACAACTCCTGGTCATACATCCGGGCACTGTTAGACTCATCAATCGCCACTCCTGCCATTTCCAATTCAGTCGATCAACTCACACCTCAACCTCCGACGAGTGCAGGTACGAATGGAATGGGAGGGGATGTAACTTCGAACGTAGATGATATGTTCCAAACCGAGACTGGATTGGAAGGGGATGACGAGGATGAGGACGATGGTGGTGAGTCGCCACTTGATCGAAATGCCCATTTACATCATCCCTTCGATCATCCATCCATCCATCCGTTTGACCTGTAGCTGATATTTTGTTTGTAGATATAACTGAAGGGCCATCAGGCAAGAGACAACGAGGAGAAGGTGGACCCAGTGGATTCACCTATGTAGAGAAAGACGGTGAACCAAGTCGAAGGAAGATCAAGATTGAGTATATCAATGACAAGTCAAGAAGACACATCACCTTCTCTAAGAGAAAGGCAGGTATAATGAAGAAGGTGAGTTAAGCTTGGTAATTCATCTCAGACATGTCGCATAGCTGAACTGAATGAACACCTAGGCCTACGAATTATCCATCCTTACCGGTACTCAAGTCTTACTCCTTGTGGTATCTGAGACGGGATTGGTATATACCTTTACTACGACCAAGCTTCAACCGCTTGTACAAAAAGCAGAAGGAAAGAATTTGATTCAGGTGGGTGCAGCTAATTCGTCATTGGCTGACGCAAAGTGGAATAAGCTGACATTGCTTTCTTTAGGCATGCCTTAACGCTCCTGATGGCTTTGGCCCGGATGGTCAACCCCTCGGAGGTCCAGTCGCCCCCACCAAAGCCAAAAACGGTGGACTTGCCATCCGACCTCATAAACTCACTGCGGCCGCCTCAGCAGCTATGGCCGCCTCCGCCCAAGCAGCGTCCGACGAACATGCTTCCAACTCCCAATCACAAGGTCAACCTCAACCCCAGGGTCAGGCCCAGGCCCACGCTCAAGCTCAAATCGATGCCGCCGCATCAATAGGTCAAGGTACGCCTGCAGCTGCAAGACCAAAGAAGAGATTACCATCCAAGAAGAGACAAGCATCAACGAACCAACAACAACCTGTCTTACCTGAATTGGATATCCCCCCTGTACCTCAGATCCCAGATATACATCGACAAGCATCGCCCAATACTCAGGGACATCCCTCTTCAGGTGGGATTATCGATCCATCCCTCCATTCACCTTTATCAGCAGGATTCCACATGCCTCCTGAATATCAGAACCAGCAGGGACCGGGACAAGGAGGGTTGAGTCCGAACCCTCATCAACAATATTATCAACCCCCTCCACCACAACAGGGACCTGAGGGATATCCATACTACGCTCCTCCACCTCAACATCAACACCCCCATCAACATCAACATCAACAGCATCCTCATCCGGGGTATATGAACATGCACCATCATCAGATGTTCCAACAACAACCGCATTTGAGAGGGTAGCTGTGGGGTGTAGGAGTATTTTGAGTGATACACGATTTGTTCATTTATTGGTTCATCTGGAAATTTCTTTTTTTTACTCTTGTTCAACACAACTTTAGTATTTGGTTATGATTCGTTTTTGGTTTTCTTCGTTTTCGTTCGATGCGGTTCAGTTCAGCTTTCGTCCCGTTCTTCTACTGATGTAGGTGTAGGTGTAGATGTAGGTGTACTGAATATACGATCTAGTTATATAAACATGTTGAGATGATACCATCAAGTTATAGTCTATGCAACTCAAGGGAGCACTGTAAGGTCCAGAAACAAGGAGAACGAGAGCGGGACATGTGCTCCGCTGTGCGACATGGTGTGCCATGCAGCTGGAACCCGGCGGGAGAACACAGAAGAGAGAGACCTGTATGGGCATATCAGACCTCGCTGTCGAGGGGAGGAATAAGTGCGGGAACTCTGAAAGGCTCTACTAAACTGTATTCATAGAGTTGCGCCATTCCAAGTTCAGACACCTTCATTCAATGTAGCTGCAACGCACTCATATTTTGAGTTGCGTATCATATGATGTGTGGATTATATCAACAATATGAAAGGAGAAGCGAGGTGTATGTCATTGTACTACGGATTTGGTGTACAGAACAGTAACTCTCATCGACGTCCTGTACTGCACACGCTTCCGCTAGAACATCATCTGCCATGCGTTTGAGTACCGGTCGAGGTCGAGCCGGAACCAAAACCAGTTTGAGTACCGGTCGAAGCCGTGGTACTCTTCTCTCGTTCCGCCTTTGACGCCTCAGCAAGACTGATGGCGAAGCTCTCAGCAGCGCCGAGGGTCGTACCAGGGTTGACGCCGAAACTGTTCTCCACCCTCGTGACGATTGCTCTGAAATGAAAATGCCCATACAGTATGAGCTCCAGCGGGAAGCAGCGGGTCGTGTGACTATCCAGACTCACGCAGCATCTGGGTATTTTTTGCTCAGCGCAGTCTTGATGTACGTGAGCTGATTCACGCTCTTGGTCCATGGATCATTGTATCTCGGTTTGGTTGTGGTGCTACTTGTTTCGCTATACAGCAAATCAAGTAAGTTGTCGTCAGTACTCTATCGATAGTAATCGAGCTTACGATGACATGGTGCGGTGTACAATACAGTACTTATGTTGTATGATGAATGAGGAACAAGTTGTTGGTAGGGACGACGTACAGACTATTTATACCTTTTCGTGCGCTCATGTCGTTGCTGTATCAACCAACTTGACCGCCTGCGCATGCGTAACGCTCCATATCCTCGAAGAAGGCCAGAGATGGAGTATGTCCTGCGTCCCACGTCCTACCCCACTTCGCTGACCGCATCACGCTGTAGCTTATTTTGTCGAGAAATCATCAGGTCCTTCTATTTCAAATGATGAGTGATCGAAAACGCAATCGAATTAGAAGCCGACCTATGGTAGACCTCAAGTGTGACTTGAGCACCATCAATACACCCGTAACTACCAACCTGATAGGTAAGCTCAAAGCTGTACAGGAGGACGATACGTGTTGTACTTCGACAACGCTTTAGCCCATCGAATTCAACTGGCTGCCTTCTTTCATAACTCAAATGCTCAAACGCTCAAGGCTCAACTACTGATAACTTAGGGTTCCCTGCGATAAGACCTCTAATTCGTTCAACGTACGGTACGATAAGCGTCATGACATTCCGCATTGCCCCGAGACGACGCGAAGATAGATTTTCAATCGAGTCGATCATATTGTCTTCAAATGTGTTCCCACGATGCAATGACGAGTACCCTACACAGCACAATTAGAAGACCAACCAAGATACTATGTCTCAGATCAGCGCAAGAGGTGACCTTGTGATATAGTCCTTTCATGCCAGCTTCTGAAACACCACGCATCCTATCATCATCATTGAAATAGCAGAAAGCAAAAAGCAAAATCCTCCGAAGGCATTCTCGCTTCGAGCAAGGCGCCTTCGTATTTCGTATTTTGACTAGGCATAGTCTGGGATCGTGATAAGAGACCACAAGTCAGTTCTAAGATACAGTCCACGTCACTCCTCCGTTTGATTTCTTTTTTCAGGGGTGGGGGTCAGACTCGATCTCATTGGAACTTGAGTCTCATATTGACCACCCACCTGGAAGATTTGACTTCAGGTGGTAGTACACAGCATCGATAGAGGCGCACATCCACAAATGACCACGCGCTGATTTGATGGTTAAGTCTTACAAGACAAAGTATGCATTCATTATCACCTTGACATCTGCGCTTTTTTTTCTCTATCTTGACACTGCACTGATTTTAACAACTACAATCTTCCGTACTTCTACTTTCTATTCCGTTTCTTACCACAATATTTCCACTAAGCCACATTCTCTATAATAACAAGAGTTATAATGTCCCTTCTTCATTCTCCATGAACTCAGCCCATCCACACCTCATCTGCCCTTCAAATGTATCCAGATCCCCTGGTATTCACTTCACTCCTCATCCATCCAGAAACCCGATTCCCCCCACCCCAACATCCTCTTCGCCTTCCCACAATCGAACAACCCCTCATTCCCTGTAATACACTTCCTCAACCGCCCTTCTTTCCCTATCTCCGGAAAATGTTTATCGAGCAGGTCCAAGGTGGAAACCTGTTGACAGATGGTAGGAGCGACAATAAAGAAGGTCTCATGTGTCCCCTCGGGGAAATACTTCGAGGGAGAGGTTAAACCCAGTAGACAAGCTCGGGACACTGCAGGTGAGGACACCCAGCCAAAGAGGTCTTTCCATGATCCCCCTAGCTCGTGTAGGGATTGCCTAGTGACGCTCTCTTCTTTGACGACCCCGTGAAATCTCAGGGAGGCGACTCTGAGGGAGGGGTATCGTCTCACGTAGGAGTCGGATTGGAGCTCGCAGAAGCTATGGGACCGGGAGTCAGCATGGTTTCTGGCTGAGCATGGACAGAACTAGGAGGAGAGACAGTCAAAACGAAGGAGATAGTCAGGATAACACTAGGATCAAACCATGGGATGCCACTCACTATTTGCTCATTGAGTAGGCATCTTCAGGTCTGCAAGGGTGATTCTCATCTATTGGTAGATAATCGAATGTCGGTCTATGCGAGAATACTAATTGATAACGAACATGAAGTTAGCGGCTTACTGAGGGAGGAGAACAGATGAACAAGATGACAGAAAGAATTTCGGGGTCAAACCTCCGCAGCAAAAGATACAGGAGGACTATTAAGTCGATTTGACTCACACATTCCAACGGCATTCACACTTGATGCTAGAACTACCCTGTTTATCCCCAGCTCAGCAGCGATCGAAAGTGTATTACAAGACATGGCGACATTGGAGTTGTGCACCTCCTAATGGTTCAAATACAAAGGCTCGTCAGCTTATCCTCTCAATATTTCGCACGGGATCTTCCTGACCATCCTACGCAGACTCACATATTGTGGTTTCCCAATCCCATACCTTCCATCCACATCCGCCCCATTGGGAATCATCGCCAAATGAATCAAAGCATTACACCCCCTATCCTTACAAGCGCCCTTGTACCCCTCGTAATCCAAAGCCGAAATCTGCTTGTACTCGTACCTCTTCTCAGCAAATTTCAGCTCCTCAGGTAATCTCGCATTCGCATTCTCCTCTGGCGAGACAATATCCATAGCTAGGACGGTATGGCCCTGTCTCAATGCCAGGTGAACGACGGCGGTGCCTACCAAGCCTGCTGAGCCGGTTATACCGATTATGAGGGGGATTTGGAAATTCGGTTGAACAGGTGACGAGGCGGGGGTATTGACGGGGGTGTACTCGGGTGTGGGGAGGGATTTGTGCGGGTTGGGGTTAGGGTTGATAGGATTGGGCGGAGGCGAGACCATCCTGTCTAAGTGGAATGTGATAAGTGATTGGTTGACAGTTTTCTATTCTGGAGGGGGAGAGTGATATCTAGAAGAGGGGTCGGGTACTTTATACAAGATCGCAATGGCTGCGTGTGAGACTGAGATTCAAATCAGGTGTGGCTCCAACAAGGTCGAGGAAGACTAGAGGGGCGATAACAACGTATGATGAGGTGGATGCTCCAATGGTTTTGATTCTATGGTATTTCGCTCTCTTCAGGTGCTTTTCCTTTCTCTACTCGACTATGAGGACAAAAGTGAATTAATAACGTCTCCTTTCTTCTCAGCATGCAGGCCAAAAAGCAACGAACTTGCAATGTAATTTGGGAGAATGAGATCCCCCACTCACGCTCCCCACTTTTAAACCTATATATACCCTTTTCTGATACTCGAAGGATCTGACTGATGATCAATGTGAATTGCCGAGAAGGTCGTGGTTGGTAAACTTTATATACAAGGTGATCTTCTGGATCCCATTCGTAGCCTCGGACTAGTAAAGTGATACAGGACGTGACGGTTGTTTCACATCGTAGTTTGTGTGTCGTATGCAAGGATCCCCCTCTCCATTTGATTGGAAAGAAATCTCTATCCTATTCTGTCCTGCCCAAAGACTAGAGGATGTGATATCTCGATGTTGCGATTGTTCAAGTAAACAAGTGAATTATGAGGAAAATAAGGGATCGGCGTCCTCGCCTTTGGGTGTTGAGTGCGAGTTGGGCTAAACTTCTCTTGTGTGTGTAAGAATACTGTCCTGCATGTAGACGGTCAAGACGATCTTATGAGTCCGTCTCAACCTTTTGGTTTGTATGTCGATCGGAGGAAAAGACAGAATAAGGGGACGAGGAGTGATTGTGTCATATTACGGAGACCCCAAACTCCATAACCTGTCCTTGTCCCTGGTTGAAAGCCGAAACAATCGGTAAAAGTAATGTTTGAGGGGGAATGATATGATGACATACATATGCTGTAGTAGCAAGCAATGTTGATGATAAACAACCTATCAACACTATCAATACACATCCACAGACTCTGCTGATCCGCACCATCAATCACACACACACATACACACAATCAAAAAGGCACTCGAAGTGATACAATCCAATACATCATTTCGATCAATCAACCCCATATATTCCCGACAACCGAGGACATTTACAACCCTTTTGTCATCCGATATCAAACCAAGATGACTCCTTTTGAGGGGTTCGAGTCGGTTCAAGTGCCAGTTCATAGTAGATGTTTGAATAAGCAGCTAAGCATATATTGCAGGATAAAAGGGATTGCCAGTGCGAGTGGGGACAAGGAGAAGGCGGTGTTACTTTTACATGGATATCCTCAGACCGGCCAGTGAGTGAGCTTGTCATATTCGAGAGTGGTCGTCATGTGAGAGAATAGTGCAACTCGTAAACCGGGATCGTGTCACCATGAGGCAGAGTGAAACAATTCTACTGGTAGGGTACGGGCAAATCGGCGAGAGAGCTTTGACCATGCTTGTGCTCGTGCAAGAAAGGGCACAAGGTTAGGGCGTAACAACATGAGTACAAGCACGGGTGATCGGGACCGGATTCATGTTCAGATGTTTACAACCCCAAAGGATATGCCTCCGAAGGAGACGATTTTCTGACAATGACATCGCGATTCCCATTCTAGTATTTGGCACAAGATAGCTCCCAAGTTAGCTGAGAGGTATACAGTCGTTGTAGCGGATCTGCGAGGTATGTGATCTATCCGAGAAATACCTTGCTGGTATTGCCTAACTTTGTAAGAATATGTGATATACTGAAAGTTCTGATATCGACATAGGATATGGCCAGTCGTCTAAACCCCCTGGATCCGAGAATCATGAAGAGTATTGCAAACGTGAGATGGCAGAGGATCAAGTCCAGGTAATGTGAGTGCTTTTCTTCTCTTCGGTATTCCGTCTTGAGCCTTGCTTTTCTCCAGCCTATACCGTCGTTGTTAAGTATGGACTGAATGATGAATCTCCAGGCAACATTTCGGATTCTCGTCCTTCTACATCATAGCGCACGACAGAGGAGCGAGAGTGTCCCATAGACTAGCGCTGGACCACCCCGGAAGAGTTAGGGGGATGATGTTACTGGATATTGCACCGACGCTTTATATGTATGATCATACTGATATGGCTTTTGTGAGTTACTGTTCCTCATTACGAACCCCCTAAGAGAGCTGGTGTCTTGTACGTTGATGCTGATTTCGGTTGGGAGTACAGGCGAAAGGGTATTGGCATTGGTTTTTCCTCATTCAACCGTCACCTGGACCTGTGAGTTGCGCTGCATGTTTCCTACTGAGCGAGTTATAGACAAGCTGATTTGGGTACAATGACGATGCCATTGGAAAAAGGAAAACATGATCATGTCTGGACCCGAAGCATTCTGGAACAACATGGCAGGCAGACCATCACATAAGGGTGTGAAGTGGTCTAATGAAGATCTGAAGGAGTACAAGGAAAAGTTCTTCACGCCCGAGTGTATACACGCTGTGAGTCATTCTGCGACCCTCCATCTCACTCCCATTTCGGGTTCGACTCAGCCATCCATGCGCACCCTCGATTCATTTCACTGAAACATGCTGACCTTGCCTTCACAGACATGCGAAGATTACCGCGCCTCAGCAACCATAGACCTCACGCACGATCGTCAGTCTCTCTCTTCCGGAGAGAAACTCTCCATTCCCAGATTAGTAGTACTGTGGGGTAAGAAAGGTATGATTCAATCGTACCACTCGGGAGACGTAGTTGGACTATGGAAGGAATGGACGGATGGGAAGGTGGAAGTTAGAGGTAAGGGCGTGGAAGGGGGTCATTATATTCCTGAAGAGAGGTGGGAGGACGTGCTGGAAGAGAGCGAGTGGTTACTGCGGGGTTAGTTGGAGTTTACCCTTCAACACTGATGGGAAAGTTTGGAGCAACTTGTCCCTGTGTTCAGATTGTGAGTCGTAGGTCAAGATGCATGACTCCTTCACTGTTTCACTATACCGTTGTGGTGCATAGTTCAAATTCGAATGACCATACTGATCTGTCAATCCCGGAAAGATCTATACAAGTTCGCAAATAGGTTCTTAAGGGCAACTACGGCTGAACATTCAAATAAGTTCAATTCCTCACACCTTGGTAGCTGAATTCAAGACTGATCGAACGGTGCTGAAAATTGATGATCTCGGGACCGAAGCCCTGGACGTATCGCTCTTAGTGGTCGATTTCGCCTTCTCATCGAGTATACTAGCCTGATCACCACCTTCTGAGAGGGCTGTTATAGTAGATGTAGATGATTTGGGATCTTCCTGCTCGATGATGCGTCAGCCATACTGCGTTTACCATGTATATTCCAACACCAACCCACAAGTCTCGTCCAGCGACTGCTAGAAGAACCGTTGACGTCGTTCAACCATTCTTTCCTCAGTTGTGAAGCAGCGGTATCCATCGCTTCTTGTTTGGTTCGCACGTCAGCGCCTCGCCTCATTCGCCTCAGTGGACGTGAGGCACCGGCCGAGGAGCATGTCGATTCGACTGTCGAGGCGATATCGCTTTTCTCACTCATGGTTGCTATACTTTCTGAAAAGCTTTCTATTTCGGAGATTAGTCCTAATTTTATCTAATTCAATTCTTATTCAAATTGAGGTGAGAGGATAAGCAGCTGCAACACAGACCAATCCTTGATATATATACACCTGATGAGGAGTTGTCTCAGCTGGTGATGTCGTACGAGGGGGTTTCAATCCAGTGCCAACGGGGTGGCAAACGCCTCAATGGAAGATAGAAGAGAGAGGAACGTCTGCTGCTGTACTCGACGGAAGGTTGCTGAGTATCGCTAGAAGGAGGACGGGAGGCCGCTGTGTGTTTTTGCTTTCTTTCTCGTCTACGTCAAACTCAACTCCGACTTGGGACCAAATTGCAAATTGAATTCATCGGACTTTCGATAATGTTGGAATAACAAGTAAGCTAGAACAGTCTGAGGGCTCGACATTTGAAATTGGAATGACTCTTCCTTTGACTTTGTTTCAGGGGTGAATGTCCCATTGGATATATCAGGAGCTCAGCCTTGAAATGATCCGTATGCCTTCTAATCCGGTTTGTCGTTCAAACCACCGGACACAGGAGTTTCGACTCGTTCGTTCGTCCGGTTGGCCGGTACATTCTCAATTTTGGTTGTATCTATGTCCAATACCCCATGAGAGGATAAAACAGATGCGGGACGGGGCACTTAGGTACGCGTTCCGGTGATGAACAGTCTGAAGGTCCTCCTGGACGGACTGAGACACGCTGAGTACTGCCGTAGTTACCAAAAGAAACATGGGCAATGAATGCATGATCCGGCCGTGTATGAGTAGTCGCTACAGTGATTAAGAGATCGAACCATACGACACTACGGTATCTTACATATTCGAAAAGTCCAGCCTTTCGTCCTTCTATAAATGAGGAACCAGCGCTCAACACGACCACGACTGATGCCCAGAGATAGAGGTCCAATCGATATCATATTTTGTGATGGTACTCCAATGGGTCTTGTTTTGAAATCCAGACAGCGAGAAGTTTACGCCACACCAGCCTGTATTCCCTCATGTATCATCCCACCAACCGTGCCTCTCCCTTCCACCAGCGTCTTGGCAATCTCGGTGACTTCGTCCATCTGCTCTTCCACACCCGTCTGCAGAGCGTTCGACATGACTTCTTTCAATGTTACTCCTGCGTCCGCCTCGAGTGTCTGAGTGACTAATGTACGTGTCGAGGAGATTGTCGAAGTGGATGGACCGGGAAGGGAGTTGAGTGTAGTTGATATGGTGGCTGTGGTAGAGGTAGTCTGTGTAGGGAGGTGAGAGAGATGTTGAGATAGTAAGGATGGTTCCCCTACTCATCCTCTTCTCAGCATTTTGACGATGAAGATGGAATATTGGATGAGACAACTCACCTCCGATGACTTCCTTGACACTGGCTTCGGCCGCCTGCCTCACAGCTACAGGATTCATCTCCATGATAACATTCCTCTCCACTACCTCTAATCCACCCGTACGGGCTGCTACTGCCATCTCGGAAGTCAAGACGGCAGCTTCTTCTCTCACGGCGGACATCATCGTTCGTACTGCTGCCATTGATTATTATAGGATATTGAATGTAGAAGGAGTTGTAAAGATGAGACAGGGGATCGTAAACGATTTTACTCGTGTTGAGGTGATTACAATGGGTTGGAATGATTATAGGAATATGATGTGTTGGGAGTAGAAGGGGATATGGGGAGATGATGAATGAGCTATATAAGTTGTCGAGTGGCGAGCTCCAGCCGAAAACAGACAAATCAAAGTGAGAGTGAAGTGATCATCAGGCACAGTCGAAGTGACGTAGTATCACACAGTCTAATCGACGATTACAGATCTGTCAATTGCGAGTAATGCAGAACAGGATAAAGAAATCGTAATCATCATTAGGAAGATGAATTACTTGTGATTTGGATTTATGGTAATTTATCCCACCTGGTTCAACTCCTCATTTGATTCCGTGTTGTTCCTCCTCAACGTCTTTGGGATGTTGCTGATGTATTGTCGATTGTACTTTACTTTATACGATTTCATAGATATACATATACACATATACACATATACACATATACACATATACACCACTCACCGTAGCTCACAATGTCATCCTCTGCATGGCCACCAGAATTAAAGTGAGCTATCCCACACATGACTATCCCACACATGAAAACTGCTGTTTCGTAATGGAGCAAAGCTTACTGATTTATTTGTAGAGCATGGGTCCAACAATGTCTGTCGAAAGCTACAGCGTCCAACAAGGATGCAGTGAATGCAGAACTAAAGCAGGTAAGTATACATATTAGCTTCAATAGATGTACTCAGGGTCGAGCTGATGTCCATTCACTAATAAGATACTGTTCAAAGCACACGCCGATGGAACAATCAAGACAACCGACTGGAACAAAGTTGAATTGAACTCGTGAGCTATTATTCCTTTGGCACGAAGGTGTGTAGCGTAGTACAACATGGCTTACCAAGTCATGATCATCACAGTCTGAAAGCGCAAACGCAACGAACGACTCATGTACCATTACCTCCACGTATAAACATTACGACCACCTCCTTCGGTCCACCTCAGCCTGCACCTCCTGTTCAAGCACAAGCAAGTACGTCTTTCAACCCTTCAAATTATTTATCTTCTTCCGCTGCAGGTGGGCCAAGTACTTCGGCAACATCAGAGAAGAAGAAGAAGAAGAAGAAGTAAGCTTCCGTTCCACCATCGCTGTCAGGATAGATAGCTGATATATCAAGTATGGCTAGGAATGACGGAACAGCTAAATCTTCAGCCTTCCCCACGCCCTATCATTTCACGTCGTCTGCCGAAGAGCAAGAAGCCCTCGCCAGGAGAGCAGCAAGGTTCCAGAAACCCGCTGCATCATCATCTTCATCCATCGCAGGCGGTGTTGATAGATGGTTCGGCGGGGCGGACGCGGACGATTCGTTGAATGGGTTAGGGATGGTTCCAGGACAGGTAGGCAAACGTAAGATGAGGGGCAAAAATGGGCTAGGGTACACTGGAGAAGAGGTCACGGAAGTTGATCCTGTGAGTTACAGTGGGACATCATCCCTGGATCACCTATAGCTAACAGATTGGTCGGGTGATAGAACGTGATTGATTGGGATAAACATACGATAAGAGGGACGAGTACACGACTGGAGAAGTCATATCTGCGACTGACATCTGTGAGTATCGTCTCATCCGATGCTCCAATATTTTGTGACTGTGACATACGAATCATTCACTATGTTCGGCTGAAAAGATGTAAAGAAGCTAACCAGCACGTTTTCAACCTTTACAGGAACCGAACCCCGCTGACGTTCGACCTTTACATATCCTTCAACAAACCTTACAGTTGCTGAAGAGGAAGTGGAAAGATAACCATAATTATGCGTACGCTTTAGATCAATTCAAGAGTATGAGGCAGGATCTAACGGTGAGATATCGTCTGAGGGTCTGTTGGTATAGTGGCTGATGGATGTGCAACAGGTACAACGGATCAAGAACGACTTCACCGTTGAAGTGTATGAGATTCACGCACGTATAGCGTTAGAAGCGGTGAGTCCTGATTCTAGATTCGGTTGCAGATTAGCTCATGTCACATCTCTACCATTTACAGAAAGATCTCGGTGAATACAATCAATGTCAAACGATGTTACGGCAGCTGTATGAGCTGGGTATAAAGGGACATCCGCAAGAATTTTTGTCGTACAGGATCATGTATCTTTTACATACTAGGAATAGAAGTGGTGAGTGTGCAGTTTTTTCCAATGTACCCCTATTCTTTGCGAGCGCAAAAGATACGTAAGAACCCTCGCTGACTCACCTCTTATGAATTGTGTCTAGATATGGCCACTCTCCTGGCCCAGCTAACCCAGACTGAAAAATCCGACCCCGGTGTGAAACATGCTTTGGACGTACATGCTGCGTTAGCAACATCAAACTACGTGCGGTTCTTCAGGTTGTTCGGTACCGCTCCAAACATGAGTGGATACATAATGGATCATTTCGTTGAGAGAGAACGAATCGCAGCTTTGGCCATAATGTCTAAAGGGTAAGTGATGCTCTTGATGCTCTATCTTGCCCCCTCTTTCAGCTTAAACCTTCTGTCGACTCTTGAACAACTCTTGAGATGCAAAACTCACGCTGACCATCTCTTGCTAATAGATACATGACTCTAACCCTTACACACATCACCACGACACTAGCTTTCGACTCGGAAGAGGAAACCGATGCTTTCCTGCAAGCACACGATGCTGCCATCTACGTCCAGCAACCATCAACCCACGGGACCAACAATCATTGGAAACCCATCAAACCAGTACCGCTGCTCGAGCGTATATGGGATTGCCGTAAAGCGCATGCGGCTTGCGCGGCGGGTATCAGCAAATATAGAGTGGTGGATCTGAAAGGTCAAGTTGATTAATGCTACACGCTTCAAGGTCTACCTTACTTCCTATCGTTCCCGATGACTTTCTATGATGGACTAATTCGGCTGGATTCATCTGGGTCATACATCTCACGCCAGCAGTCAGATGAAGGTATGAGGGTGTTAGTGTCCGGGTCACAAGGTAATGTAACGTTCTCCTTCTATTCTTTCACTTTTACGGTTTTCCAACATATCGACCGGTGAGCACCCACGATTAAAATAAACGCGACGACAGAGTATCGTATGTGGATATAGTTGGCGGAGTGGAGAGGTATTGAATCCCTTTGTATACATCTTGTAAATTCATCACAGATGATCATCAGCAAATCAAACATGTCCACAGTGCAACAACGGCGTGTCATCTGCATCAATCTTCATTGCATACCGATATTATCCACTGAATGACCTATCTCGCTTATTCAACAGCAACGACAATCGCATTTGTACTAGATACAATACTCAGACCGCCCCAATCTTCCTGTTTGAATAGGACTGATTGGCTTGCTTCCTCTATCATACTATTTTTCTTTTTCGGCCCAGTCCTCGAAACGCCAAACACCTGCAGCGCGCTTCCAGATTTTGTTATCCCTGAAAGAGACGTGACCGAGTGCTGACATGAACTCAGAAAGCTGCAGTTGACTGCAAAGTTTCAGATACACGGTCGATGACGATTCTTCAGCCTCGAAATGTCGGTTCTTGAATGAATTTCTCAGTTGAGTCGATTGCTCATCGACGTCGTATCGTTTCCAATCGTCGGGGAGTCTGCAAACAATGTCAGTATGAGCCAATATCCGAATGGTATACTACTCGCTCTGGCTTGTTCGGACTGTGAGCAAGGACGCCCTTCCCTGAGGGTAAGTGGAAAAAGGGAATGGGTTGACAACTCAGCAACGGAGAAAATGCTCACACCTGTGTTTGGCTTTCTCTGCGATCATTCACAAGCTTTACGTATCGTTCAAAAGTCGTTTCGTCGGTGAAGACCTTAAAGTCCCTAGACTCATCATGGGTGGCAATGGTCTTTCGCTGTGTTGGAAAAAGCTCGGATGCAAGGCCTGTATAGGTACTGGCTATGGGCACCAGCGACTGGTCAGAGATAGCCGATGGTGTGGGTGGGAGGGTCGACCAATTCTTGTGGATGGCATTGTGTTGGATTGGGCTTGAGTTAATCTCAGCAGGATCAAGGTACGAGCGACACTTCCCCTTGAAGAAGAGGAAGAGTAAGGGCAAGCTCTAGATATTTCAATGCGGATATACAGTATATATGGTTATGGCCAGGCTTGACCCCCTTGGAAATATTGGTCGACTCGCTCAACTATCGTCCTTTCATGGCCTCGAAACTGGTGAAAGGACAATATCGAAGACGATACAACTACATCTTCTCTAAATCTCTGAAAGCAGTGCTGCTCCACAAAGGAGGTTCACGTCTCACGCACTTGCTGTGGAGATTGACGTAGGCCTCGTCTTCACTCCATGCCCCATGACGAACATTCGCATCATCCTGTACAATGTCATGGCATCCTCTCATCCCATTGCTTTTCGCACAGAACGGACATTCTCTGCCGTAGCAGCAATACAAACACACTGCATGCTTCCTATCAGTTCTGTATTAAACTGACAGACCTGTCCTGGAGCGATCTCCCTCTCATGCATCCTCACCGCGCATCACTCCATTATCCCTCAAGGGGTCTTTACCGCTAATCCCACCCGATGGATTGCCACCCTGCAAATATGACATGTATCTCTCCGCCTCGTCTTGAGTGATATACCCCCTTTCTATCGCTTCTCGCACAAACGGCATCCTGCGAGTATCGCCAGCCTGGTGGAAAGTGAATTTCGAGCACCTGCCACTCTTATCGGACATCGAGATTTTATGCCATATCTTCTCACGTTCGGTGACATACCCCATAGTGTGGTATTTATCAAGTATAGACCTTCGCTCCGTGTCGGAAGTGGCCTTTTGATACTCGAGCTCGAGGAGGTAACTATCAAGTCTGTCGCGGTCCAATTTTGCCCAGTTGGCAGATTGGCTGTTGGACCAGACAAGCAGGCAGCATTTTATCAGAGTGATCCGGTGAACATTCTTGTAGTAAGTAGATCACTCACCCGGCTGTCTTTTCGAACTGAGATTTGGTCGAGGTGATCTTAGGACGACGAACTCCCGGTGCCGACACTGCACTGCCAAGTGTAGGACTGCATCTGGGGATATTAGCTATCACCATATTGCGAAGAGTGGCAAATTACGATGAGCACTCGAGGTTGAACGGGACTTACCTAATTGGATCTGGATGATTCGTAGATGACATGTTTCGTTCTTAGTTTTACTTGAGATCTGTGATTATGGTACTGTATGTATTACTTGTAAGAGCATGAAGTCATTAGGTGCGCTGAATATCGAGAGCATGGGGTATATATAGTAACGGAAATGCAAATACAGTATGGTTATCCTCCCCTCCCTTCCCCCACTTTGTTTGAAGCTCCCCTACAGTAATGTCACGATAATGACCAATGTCCTTCTTAACACCCCTTTCAGGTGCGTCTTCTGGTAGTTGGGAAACCTTTCATCATACCACCGTCACAGTATCTTCCCTACGGGAAGTACGATAGCTGATTTCTGGGACATGCGTTTTTTAAAGGAACTGAGATGGTAGGTCTTCGACATACCTCTCAGAGCCGTCGCCATGCACAGTCGTGTACTACACAGATGCACATCATATCCTCCAAGAACTGTGAGTAACGAAGTGCCTTCGACAGAAGAGATACGATTCTCGTATGGTGCTGTAAAACATGACCTCATAGCTTGATGAGAATATTGTATACAATACTTCAATGATTGCCATTGTTGAGACTAGAAGTACATATCGTCTATCATGTATGAATATGATATGCAGTACTATAACAAGAAGGAAGACCTCCTAAGAGAATATAACAATCGATGAGACCTGTATGATGTATGGATGTATGATTCTATTGTGTTGCGTGAATGAATGAATGATATCTATGCCAAGATCAAACAGAACTACCTAGTATCAAAATATAAAATGACAAATGAACGAAAAAAAAAAAACAGAATTAAAAACCAAAATAACAGTAACAATAATCCGATTTCATTCCCCCTCTCTACGCGTCGCTCCTTCCCAAGTCCGACCCCCCACTAACGCTATTCGTATTACTCCCGCTCATCCAGCCCAACTTCTCCTCCTTCATCTGCTCGACTATCCTCCTCAATTCCCGCATCGCGATGGGTTTGACCATCCACATATCAATCCCACTCTCTATCAGACCTTTTCGACGCTGGTGCTCCGCAGACATGGCAGTAACAGCTATGATCTTTGCTCGTCGGGGCACTGAATGTTGGTTGTATCCCGATTGAGAGCCTGTAGGAGATAAGGGTCCCGCCGAGGTCGGGGAGGTCGTACTAAGTAGGGGAGTCTCCACGGAGGCACTACCACTATTACCCGGGGTAGGGGTGGATATCTGCGATGTATCCTGAGAGTTGGACGAAGGAGTAAGTGCTAAAGCTTTCATGACTTCTTCTAATGGGACGGTCGAATCAGCCGGCAAGGTAGCTTCCAAATGCCTCATCTCTGCAGCAGCTGCGAATCCATCTTTTCGGGGCATGGTGATATCCAGTAAGACCAGGTCGGGATGGAACGAGTTGAATTGGTCTACCGCTTCCACTCCGTCGGCCGCTTCGGCGAAATGACATGACTGTTTGGGAGTTAGTCCCCCATTCACACAAATAACGATGATGACAGAACAAAAAAACTCACAGTACGCTTCAACATCGTAGTCAGGATCTTCCTGTTCACAGCGTTATCTTCCACCACCAGTACTACGAACCATGCACGACATCAGTATTTGTATAAACATCTCTTGAGATGCATAGAATCGGACTTACCTCTCAAAGGCGAATCATCCGTATTCTGCTGTTGTCCCATCCCTCTGACCGTATGATCCGACCCACTCCTCATCTCCCTAAACCTAGGAGGCAGAGGCAGCCCCGAAGAATCAGACGCATCAGATACCAGCGAGCTATCACTGGCAACAGACGCCTGATACCCCTTATCACTTATCAAACTACTTTCAGTCGTCGTTCCTCCACTTCCGTCATTCCCAGTCAAGGGATCAGCCGAAGCGGACGATTCGGAAGTGTCGCCTGCATCTTCAATTTTCTTCGCTCTCTCCTGGTGGTGATGATGATGGTGATGGTCGTGTGTGGGTTTATGCCGTAATGTTTGAGAACTAGATTTGGGCGATATATTCCCTGGTGTAGCCAACGATCCTCCAGGAGAACGAGAAGGCTGAGTTGCATCGAGATGGTCATGGTTGTATTCGACCTGCGCTTGACTGTTTTGGTTTTGATTTTCACGCGATCCTGGTGAGATTGGATCCGCAAAATCCTTCTGTATCACTTGACTTTTCAAGGTCCCACCTGATCCTGGGGAAGTCTCTGGATGATCACCTTGGGAGGATAAACCACTTCTGATATTCGCATTTTCAGCTTCGACCTCCTCTTTGGCCTCTTCCCCACCGACCACATCAGATTTGTAAACCTCCCTCAGCGGTGGAGGCAGGTCGGCAGGTCGCATGATTCGTTTGATCAATGAGGGTCGTAATGGTCTGTTCAGGTGAATGGTGGGTACAGTCTTGAGATATTCAACCGCAGCAGCGACTTTGGGATCCAGTTCAGGAGAAGAGGATCTCGTCTCGCTCCTTGGGTGGCGGTGATGATGATGATGATGTCCATGAGTATATCCATGTTTGTGAGCTTCATTCTCCAAATGATGAGATTCCTGTACCGCGTGATCATGTTCTTGTGAAGTTGCTGGACCAAGAACGGGAGCGAGAGCGCCCAATGACTGATCTTTACCAATGATGACCACCTGTACGCCCGGTCTAGCGTTCTTGCAAAGTTCCGCCAATTTCACTTCTGACACTCCGCCTTCTGGTAAGACGATCAGACTCGCGTAATTGATCTCGGTGACCAGTCGACAGAAATATAGCTTCAACTGCCTCGCCAAACATTTACCAACCCTTCTCAGAGATGCGGTTCTAGCTTCAGCCCATCCAACCAGGAAAATACCATCCTGCCTTGTGGGTTCGCCATGATCACCTTCCGAAGAAGTATCGTTCCCGCTAGCCATGATATCTTGATCCGAGTCGTTATCTTCATTTAGAAGGTGTAAGGGAACTTCGATGTGTACCAGGGTACCTTTACCCAACGTCGATGCAATCGCCAATTTACCGCCGAGGAGATCAATCATACGTTGAGCTAGACCTAGACCTAGACCGGATCCAGGTGTGAAAGCATCCTCTTTGGCGAAAGGTTGCAGTACTTCTCTGTTGAGGAAATCGGCTGACACTATTGTTCGGAAGATCCAAAGCGGTCAGTACCATCTAGGCGAGGAAGATTTACGAGTGGTGTCACTCACTACCACGACCGGTATCTTTCATATCGATCGACACAGTTGACATCTTGATCGAATTATCATATCCACCAGGCAACACCACATCCCTCGATACATCCTGTACAGTGATATGAACATGACCCCTACTTACGAATTAGCACTTCACCCACTCGCCGAGTGAAAGGAGAGGGCATCACTCACTTATTGGTAAACTTGACAGCGTTATGTATGATCTTACCCAGAGCTCTGGATAGCGGACCTGGATCAGTGGACATTTTCCAACCACCTCTATTCCTAGGTAGTACCTCCAGTATGACCTCGACATTCTCCAGACCCGAACCAGTCGCGATCCTTCTAGACTTGGCTTCCACCCTCATCGCATCATCCACGACGTTCTCCAAGATCTCCGAGAAGTTGCTGATATGTATTTGTTTTCTCGGTCGGATCAGGTCAGGGGAGATGATGGTACCGTCAGGATTTATCTGCATCTGATCGACCGTAGCAGCCATTTTACCTATATCAAGCGTATCGATGATGTTTTCAAGTATCCCACCAAGGGACAACCCATTCGCTTCGATAATTTCCAATTGGGAGACCGCTTCGATTTTATCTTCTCTCGATACCTTGGGTACGGAGGTGGTATCATCCACATCTTGTTCTAGAACACCTTGCAAGGCCATTCGGAGCAGACTCGCAGCAGCGTTGATCTGATGTAAGGGTGTACGAAGTTCGTGCGAAGCAGCAGCAGCGAAATTGAGTTGCGCTCGTTCAGCTCGATGGAGTCGTTCCTTCAACACAGCAGCTAGAAGACTTCCCGCGATGGTTTCGACAAACTGCATCGCTCCGGCTGGATAGGTGTATAAGGGATCCGTCCAACAAGCGACAACGGCAAATGCGACTTGACCGTCGAAACCGAATATAGGCATCGCCATGGAAGTTTCCGTTCCAGGAGGCATCAAGTGAGTGATGGACTGTGCGATACCTTCAGAGTCGTCTCGTGTATACCAGACTTTACGAGTCTTGACGTTTGAAGCGATAAAATCGGAAATGATCTTGCGGGCAGTAGGGGAAGAGGTGAAGTTGAACGCGAAATTATCTTCGGAACAGCTGTATCCCAGAACGGCCAGCTGCTTCGGCTCATCAGCAATGATCTATATTCGATGAGTCGAGGAGATGGAGCTTACATTGTCAGAAGGAGCATTGTCCGATTGGCCCTTGAAGGAATATTGATTATTGGGATCCGATCTTCTCCTGGAAGGAATGAACAATACTTGAGGTGTCCTACTGGGAGCCATGGGATCGGTTACCGCGTATGTCTGTCTCGCTCGTTTGACATTAAAAGGTTTCGAGTACGCATCTTGCTCGTCGTCACCACCGTTCTCACGAACGGTACTTGATGTTGTAGAGCCCGTCGCACCGGTGGGACCTGTCTGTCCAGTCATACTTGTATTCTGACTTCTGCTATGGGCAGCGGACGAACCGCCACGGGTCGACGATCCACCTCTCGTCGATGTACCCCCTCCCGTAGATGAGTTCTGATATGTGGGGTAGAACAAATGGAACTGTGAGAGGTCAACCACCGCGACGGCATGCGCATCTAGGGCATAACGGATTTCTCGACACGCTTCATCGTAGATATCCACGTTGGATTGGTTCTGATTCTGATCGGCACCCGATATACGTTTCCCAGTTATAGATGAGCCCGAAGAAGTAGTAGTAGCAGTGTCCTTCTCTGTGCGTCCGGTGCCCGTGCCAGTAGCGGTCGTTGCCTTCTGACCAGCACTTTCGTTTGGACGATGTTTCAGTGACCGACGTAAGAAGTCTACTGATATCTGATGTAATTTTGCGGATTCTACCGAAGCTTGTTGACTATAAATCAATTCTAATTCACTGACCACGCAGTCTGCTAAATCTCCTAATAGCTTCCTGTCGTCGTCCGAGAAAGTCCTTGGTTTGTCGTCCAGAACACAGAGCGTCCCTATTATAGTTGATTTGTTCCCCGATCCTACTTTCAGAGGTGCACCGGCATAAAATTGAACGGGTCCCATGCCTTCTTTCACCAAAGGGTTCTTCTTGAATCTCCAATCTTTAGCAGCATCGGGTACGACCATACACTGTTCACCTGAGCCTGGTGACATGATGGAGTGACAGCAGAAAGAAACGTCTAAATCGGTCCACGATCTACCCAGTCCAATCTCCGATAAGAATATCTGTCTATCCTTCGTTATTATACTGATGAGAGCAGAAGAGGTTTTGAACACGGTAGATGCCAATCTCGTGAACCTGTCCAGAGTTTCGCGGTGGAACGGATCGATATCTTCTAATCCCAATCGACGAATCACACGTAATCTTCTTCTGGCAGCTTCAGGGGGTTGTTTCGGAGCGGGCATATATCCATTAGCCTCGAAGAACTCTTTAACCCTCTCCAGTTCTTTGGCATGATCATATGTCACTTCCACCGCTGAGACTGACGTCGAGTCATTTGTTCCCGATTCCAACAAGGCATTGTCTAACGATGGTCCCGTGCCGCGTCGGACGATCGAGTTATTGTTAGGTGATCGAGATCTGAGTGACCAACTTCCCCTCGAGCGTGGTCGACGAGGTGCTCTTCTCCTAGGTCTCACCTTGGTGGTATCTTCATCTGCTGACGAATCATCTGACATCGACCTTCCTACCGATGCCAATTCCGCGTGATCCCTATGTCGTCGTCTGGATTTACCTTTCACCGACGTCTTCTTCCCCTCACCATCTAACTTCATATACTCCCCTGCAGATCCCCTTTCCCGGACCCTATCCTCTTGCTGCTCCAACCCCAACTGACGCATGTTCTCGGTGGTCATCGATTCCTGGTTTCTATAAGATTTCACGTTGTCCCCCTCGTTCTTTGTTGTCGGCCTGGGTCTCGACGACGAGGACGAGGACGACGGGAGAGGAGGATCGTTGTCTTGATCAATGTTGGGGATGTCAGGATCCTGGTTGGAGGGTCCAGACGCAGAGGTGTCGGGATGGAAATCGTGGGGCTCTTCTTCGTCTGGATTCGGTGGGTGATTATTACTATTCTGTCGACTTGACAAGGGGAGTCTGTGGGCCGGCGATCGTTGTCTTGCGACTGATGTAGCGGGTGAGGGGGAGATGTCAGGTGTGATCGTACTCGAGTTGGTGGTGATGGTTGTATCTCTGGTTTCATCGGAGGGATAACGTGAAAAGGTGGGTGGGGGTGAAGGGGGTGCATCCTCGGTGAAATTACAGTTGTTGTACTCCCCCAATGAATATCTTCGTGGGTGGGAAAAGCATAATATCAGCCAGTCGCCAAACAAATATGAGTGATTATGAGATAATATACAGGGTGGTACTCACTTGGTCACAAACTCGTGCCATTCTTCTTGAGTCTGCGGTTTTGTAATCTTCTCACTGGATAGATCTTCCGGATGGGCAAAATCTCTGACCTCTACTTGATTGACCGCCCGTCCTTTTCCTTTCCCTTCTCCTACGGGCATGATGATATGGGTGGATTGAAGATTGAGAGGACTCGCGAGACCAGAGGGAAAATCAGGTTGTATGATGAGATGTCGAGGTAGTGGGGACTGCCCAGGACCGGCAGAAGAGAGTGGTGTCTGATGACTGTCGTTCTGGGTCCATCTATCTGATTAGAGGGGATGAGGTGGAATGGGATGTGTATGAAAAGAATATTAGATGTGTTGGTGCATGGGGTGAATGATATCCGTTCTTTGTTGGGTTGGTTTTTTCTGTTTCTTTTCTTTCTTTCTTTCTTTCTTTCGTTTTTCCTGTCCCTTGAAGTTTAAGATCTGTTTTTCTTCTGAACGAGATTACTTACACCGACCCGTATGTTGATGATTGTAGATGTCAATTCCAATTTGTACGTTTTATGTGATGAGTTTATGTATGCTTTATGATTGTATGTAGTCTAACATGTAAACATATATATATATATATCAAGATGGTACATTAGTAGTATAAAGAAAGAGAGAGAGGATGTCTACAGTAACTAGGTGGTTAGGGCAGTAACCTCTTTTTCCAATGCATCAACTCCAGTCCCTTTACCAGTCCACCGGAATCAGTCTAATAGATGATTACAATTCATTACAACTCATTACGATTGATATAATCGTTGATTCAGTATCGTAATCGTTTGTAATCACAGTGCAGTGTGGGAATTAGGATCTGTTAGGATCTAAGGATCGGGTGCCTGGATCATCAATGTCCGGTACAGCCAGCATACATACTACATACATAGCATATTGGGAAACCAATACTACTGTTACTGGTATGCTGGTAAGCTGTATATGTATATATATTGGATTGATATGAGGTATGCACATGCACATGCAACTTGCAACTTGCCAATCTGTATATGGAATACTGATTCATTCATTCATTCATATATGTGTATATGCATCGTATGGCATGGTGTACACTGGCATAGGTTGCACTGCACTGCCACTGAACCTGGTTGAAACGCCGGAATCACTTTGGTTGACACGTGATACACGCATGAGAGCCACACCACATGGCAGTGAACATATCATCGTTCAGTACTGATTGAGTTTCTAAAATAATATGACACGGTTCTTCTTGCTCTCTCTCTTGTCTCTCTCTCGACTTCTACCTTGTATCTTTAGAATCAACTACCATCCTCCTCCTGCATCCATCCCAAACAGACAATACCCCATCCTACTCATACACAAGCTCACACCGCATGTCAACTTCCTCGGCAGATCAAGCGACAGCCTCGGTGGTACAGGCCCTGCAAACCTTGTATCATGATCCCGATGGCAGTTCCAAGAAGAGGGCAAACGAGTGGTTAGAGGAGTTTCAGCATAGTGTGGGTCATCACCATCCCTCGGTCAGGTCAATGGAATGACAGTGTACTGATGTGTTGTGAATGCGGTACAGGTCGAAGCTTGGCAGACGTGTCATACATTGTTGACTTCGCCTGAAGCACCGTTGGAAGGGAGGTTGTTCTCTGCTCAGACATTACGCGCGAAGGTGGGTCATATCGGTATCAAACTAGCCCAGCTATGTCATGATCCACTCCCTTGATGTATTTGACGAAGCCATGGTATCCATTGGAAACCCACGTCCATTTCATTCCATCTCCTGAGCTGACGTTCAAATCATCTCTCCCCTTCCTTCCTTTCTTCCCCATATAGATACTATACGACCTATCTCAACTCCCCCGAGAACAACTCCCACCTTTACGCGACTCCCTCTTATCCTCCTTATCACCCTTATGTCAACCCTCAGCACCCCCCGGTTCAAAAGCAGTCTTGACTCAACTATGTCTGGCCCTAGCGGACCTGGCACTGCAGATGCCAGAATGGGAGAATGTAGTAGGTGGAATGATAGATCAGTTTGGTAAAGATCCCACAACGGTGATCGTGTTATTGGGATTCTTGAAATCTCTGCCGGAGGAAGCTGGAAATCCTAGGATACCATTATCTGTGCGTCCCACCTGTCATTCATTCAGTTCCAAATGTCAAGCTGACGGCTCGAGGATAGAACGACGAGGTACAAGCTATGTTGAGTGCTCTGGTGAGCGGGTCGGCGGAACAGGTGTTGGGTGTTTTGACGATGTATATACAAGCTACTGGTGAGTTGTCCCTACCTCAACCCAAACCTTCATGAGTCATCTGCATCTCGACTCGAAAGCGGACTAACATGTAATCGTTGGTAGGCGTAACAACCCAAATCCAGATATCGGTGTTCGAAACATTAAGAAGCTGGTTACAAGCTGGAGAAGTGATGGCCTCGCAAGTCGCCCAAACACCATTATTCGACGCTTCCTTCGACGCACTCGCCTCCGACCAGCTGTTCGACGCTGCCGTCGACGTGCTGTGCGACCTGATACATGAGACACAGGAGGTGGAGGACAACGTAGAAGTGGTCCAGCAGATTGTACCCAGAGTAATCGCATTACGTCCTCAGCTAGAAGAGCACAAGGAAGACGCGGATCGTATACGTGGATATTGCAGGATACTGTGTGAAGCTGGAGAATGTTATAAAGATCTGATCGTCCGACTTCCACAAGACCTTTTACCCCTCGTTCAATCCATTGCTGAATGTGCAGCATACCCTGACCTCGATATCGTCCCTATCACTTTCTACTTCTGGTACACCCTCGCCATGACCCTTGGTCGACAGCCGTCCGACCCATCTATCCAACCTATCCTAGATATATATGCGAATTTACAAGCGGTTATCATTGGACATCTACATTTCCCAGGTGATGACGAACACCAAACTGCCCAAGAACGAGATGAGTTCAGGACATTCCGACATAGGATGGGAGATACGCTGAAAGACTGCTGTCATGTTCTTGGAGCTCCGACATGTCTCAAGAGGTCATACGACCTGACAGTCAACGCCATGGGCAAACCATCACCATCATGGCAAGAGATCGAAGCGCCGTTATTCTCAATGAGAAGTATGGGAGCAGAAGTGGATCCGGACGATGACGAGGTCTTACCCCACATCATGGACATGTTACCTAAATTACCTGATCATCCAAAGATCCGATATGCCGCTATATTAGTTATCTCAAGATATACTCAATGGATCGACCGGCATCCCGACAACCTCGCATTCCAACTACAATACATCTCAGCAGGGTTTGATACCTCTGAATCATCCGAGGAGGTCTCAGCGGCTGCTGCTCAAGCTATGAAGTTTATGTGTCAAGATTGTAATCAACACCTCGTACCGTTCTTACCGCAGCTCCACACCTTCATCAATTCGGTGGGGGACAAGTTAGATCAGGCAGATATGGTAGAAGTGTGCGAGGCAATAGGATACATCATCACTTCGATGCCACCTGACTCGGCGGCATCGGCATTAAAAGAATTCTGTCAACCGCTCATCGCAAAGGTACAGGCAGTAGCGTCCTTGGAGAACGAAGTGGATAAACCGACATTACAGAAAGTGGCAGATTACCTCGAACAGCTCGACTCGTATTTGAGTGTGGTCAGATCGATTGACCCCTTACCCTCAGATTGTTATGGGACAGCGATAGAGGTATATGGAATATTGGATAGTCTATTGAACAAATACTCCAAGCTCTATTATATCTCTGAGAGAGTATCGACCGTCCTCAGAAGGGGTCTGACGTTCTTCCCAGCCGATGCGATCCAACCGATCATCCAACCGTTATTGAATCGGATGATCCTCTCGTTCGAACAGACGGGCTACTCGAGTTATCTCTGGATAACGGGCAAGATCACAAGTAAATTCGGTGAGGTCGCGAAGGATCCGCAGAATCGGGGGTTGGCGGAGTTGTTGGTGAGGAGCTTTGAGAGTTTGACGGAGGCGATGTCGGCGTTGTTGGCGAGGAAGGTCGCGTTGGAGATTCCTGATGGTGAGTTTGGTGTCTCTCATTCATCCAATTTCTGATGAACTGTATCTTCAATATTCTCAACTTCAAAGTATCAAAGTAAATCAAAAGTAAATCTCGAGGATTTAGCTTACAGATACACTGCAATAGTGATGGACGATTACGTCCACCTAGTAATCTCCTACCTGACTTCCATCCCCACCCTAACCCTCCAATCACCTTCCATCCAACCAGCCATCTCGCACGTCCTGGCCTCCTTGACATGCCATTCACCAGAAACCGTCCTAGTCTCATTGGACGTCCTATCGATCCTGTCCAATCACCTCGCCTCCAACCAGAATCTACAAAACCTATTCATGCAATACGGTAAAGCCATCGTAGGGTTGTTAATAAATGGCTTAATAGTGCATGATTATCCCGAGGATAGTTTGGACCAAATTCAGGTTATACTTAATCATCTCACCAAGCTGAGCAACGGGACAAACACGCAGGAGATGGAGGGATGGTTCGGTGAGACGATAGGTGGTTTGCCTGGACATGTGGTTCCTCAGGGGGAGAAACAGGCTTTCTTGGTTGAAGTTCATGCGTGAGTGGGGGGTTTCCTTTGATTTGAGTCCTACCGTCACTTATCTAGAGGATATGGTGTTGCGGTCATCTTGTGTGAGATACGTTGTAATGATGCTGATATCCATGCAACTCCAACAGACACCTTACCGACCGCTCTTCCTCTGATAGATTGAAGAATGCGTTGAATAATCTCGTAAGAGCCGCTAGGAGGGCGAGGGAACGGGGTAGACAGGCTAGGAAGTCGCTCGGGGCGGTGTGATAGGTCAGCCTGAGAGGATCAGAAGGGGGGAAGTAGAGATGATGGAGGCGAGGATTACAAGTATACTTAGATGAAGGGAATTGGATTGGCATCGACGACAATGAAATGTGATGATAGTTCGGTGTCTGTCAAATAGGATTGGACGAAGATGATGTTAGAAGTTGGTCGTTAGTTGTTGGAAGATGGAAAGATTCATGTGGCATTTCAGCATCTTAGCATAATTAGAACAAGGCATAAGTGGATGGATAGGTTTAGAATAGGATGGCGGTTGGATTGAATGGTAATAGGGATATTTGTAGTTGGTAGAATCGTGTGCAAGATGACTGCATGGTCATCGCAATAGTAGGTAAGCGTGAGTAGATCTCATTTTTTTAGTACGATCAGTATTACCATGCATGGTTAGATCATGATATATGATACAAATAGATCTCCATGATAGGACATTTTATTTAACTTTGGTTCATGGGTAATATACATCCTAGATGATATTTACCAGATGCAGATCACAATACTACATAGTAATATACGATCACAATCACGATCGCTCCGATTGCACTTGGACATTACGATATCATGTTCGCTTGATGACTCCATCGTGGCGTACGGGGTCCATGACCTGCCGAACAGATCGGACAGGTATACCTGCTCTTGCTCTCACACGACGATGGACCATGCCGGTGAGAGTGATATTGGAATATCAATGTCAATGACCTGATGTCAATTCGGACATGCAGCGCATCAGCACACGAATTTGCTCGGTGATGTGGGTGGGTGGTTGGGTGGCTTTGTTATTGTAATTCCCTACTCACGTTATCTTGTCTCTTCCCTCTTTGAGGATACAGTAGTATCATATGTCTCAGTCTCATCTCTCCCTGTTGTTCCTTTTTCCTGTCTCAAGTAACCAGTAAACCCCATGGATCCCTCCGTCTGCCTCTGCCCATCCTTGGCGATCATCCAGGCACAGACACATACACATCCAACCCATACACCATATGGGATCACACTGTACAACCAACAACCAACGCTCAAAGTGGTAATTCATCACTTTACTATATACCCTGAGAATAGCGCCTCACCTAGTTATGTAACCATAATACATTACACCGTACCATCTCATAATTCCCATAAACATCCTCTCTCCTGCTCACATAGCACCATACATAGCAGCATACACCACAAAGATCGACATTACATTCACAGTATAGCTCAATAGAGTAGTATAGTAGTACGGTACCATTTCCACTGCTCTCATCTCGCTTAATTCTTAATTCACTTAAACATCAGAACAGACATACGCACTTGTCTCTTTGGGTCTCTTCTTCGATCGATAACATCATCAATTGAGACATTCTTCTTGTTATATACTCCTTATTCCCCCACTACTCGATCTTCTTCTTCTTTATGCTTGTTAAAAAAGATATAATGTTAAACTACCAACGGTGAATCAACATATCAAGAAAGAAGAAGAAAAAGATATAACGATAATAACAGTAAACAACCAATCTACTGCTCAAGGTCATCACCCAGTCAAGTAAACACGGTAGTATCATACAGGTGAGCAAAACATACTATCATTCCTTGACTTGTTGGGTGTACCATAACCAGAAAAAAAAAACAGAAGAACTACGTTAAACTGACTCTCAACCTGACTCACAGTAACATCGATCCCATCGTATACTTTCGACTCATAATACAGTCAGTATCTCAATCGGATCGACAGTCTCAACTATACAACTTTGTTCATCCGAGACAAGACATCCCAAATCCATATCACATCACACCGTTTGAAAAAAGAAAAGACGACGGAAGAAAATCACTCTCAGTCACCCCTCTTTCCTCAATACAAACATCTTCACTTCCACCACCACCTCGACATACCTCTCATCCTAACCCTAACCCTGCACGTCACAAATCCTCAGAAATGACTCCACGATCCCAGATCCGATAGAAACAAAAAGATGTCACAAACACTACCATCATCCATCATCAGCTCCATGGCGAGCTTGGCCTCATCCACTTCGACGTCAGCATCCACATCCACGCCCCATATAACGGGATTCCATGATAGGTCGGATGCCATCTTCGTGGTCGGCATTGTGATGACTACGCTGGCGACTGCATTCGTAGTCATGAGGATCATATCGAAAACATGGGTGGTCAGGAAGGTCATGTGGGATGATTATATCACGATATTGGCTTGGGTGAGTGGGTTCTAGCTATCATCTGTTGATGATCGTCTCCCCCTCCTTCTGCTCCTAGACCAAGGTTTCCATCCATTGGTGTTCCTTCATCTCCAAAGCAACAGGTCGATCCCGTATGACTAGCCGTCTACTGCGTGCTGACCAGCACCTCCCATAGCTCTTCTTCACGGCATTGTCAACGGCGGTCATAGTAGGTTCCAGGAATGGTTTAGGCAAAGTGGGTCAAGGTGAGTTGCCGCTTCCATTACCAATCTACCCTTCGGACCCGCTCCTCACACCATCAACTACACCTCACAGACATACAGCCTCAGTGGGTCGGCATCCTGCGGAAATGCACCTACACCTTCGTGGTGTTCTACAATCCAGCAACGATGACCATCAAGCTCGCCATCCTGCTGCTCTATCGGCGGATGTCAGAGGTCCAGCCCTGGTTCAGATACGGCACGTACGCTACCATGCTGGTCGTCTCGCTCGCAGGGATAGTCTGCACCTTCCTTGCGATCTTCCAATGTCGACCGATCAGCGCAGCATGGCGTACGGACGATTCCAACGATAGTGAAGGTCAATGTATCGACGTGATCGCGTTATTCCTGGCCTCGGCACCTATCAACATCTTAACGGACCTTTCCATCTTACTCCTACCTCTACCGATCCTGACCAGTCTCAGAATGGAGATGAGGCAGAAGGTCGCCCTGATAGCTACGTTCTGCGTAGGAGGGTTCGTCACAATCGTCGACGTGGTCAGGATCGCCTACCTTCAACAAGCCTTGAAATCGGAGAGGATATATGGAGATCACGGTGAATTGAACGCAAACACCCAATTTGGCGATTTCACATTTTACATCAGTCTGTCCCTCATGTGGTCTTTCATCGAGATCTCCGTGGGGTTGATGTGCTCGTGTACGCTCGTCCTCAAACCACTGGTGTTGAGAGTCATGCCTGCGATATTGAGACGACGACCCGAGAGGGGAAGAGGTCTGACCCAACAGGATGATTACGGTTTGGCGGGGAGGTCGATATCTTTCTCTCCCTCCGCTATGGACTCGCCAGAGAAGGAGAAAGACAGATCTCCCAAATCACCTTTTACTGCGCATCAATCGCCGGTGTTCAAGCAGCAGGAGAGAGGAAGAGAGAATAGTGCAGCTAGTGGAAGTGGGAGTGGAGGGTCAAATGAACATCAAAATGATAATGGGGTCGAGCATGTAGAGAGACGAGGCTCATCAGGAGAAGAAGAGGAAGGTGAAGATGAAGGTGAAATATTCGATTTCGCCGCTATACTGAAGCAGGATCCACCACAATACCTGAACAACATCAACAACCATAGAGGACAGACCACAACCGTCCCCAACAACTTTATGGCCTCCGAGATCAGGCCTGTCGATTTCGATGGGAGGAGGACGAACAACCAGAATCTCAAGCGATCAGCCTCGGTAGGACATGGACATGGAACGAACACGAAACTGTCTTACATGCACAGGCTGAGAGCCTTCTCGACGAGCACGAAGAAGTCTGGGGAACGTACGGTAGAACATCATACGCAGGGGCCTACAGCGAAATTCTTCGACTTTGTCAATATGTCGGGGAATAAGCCTTTGACTGAGCTGGGAGCTATGGAGGCCTTGGGACCTATTCTGTTTGGTGAGTTTAAGATTTGCATTGTATACCTCTATCCCACCCATACGACTCAATCTACAATTCCTCTTGCGAGCACTCGGCTGATACCTATTCGTTCGTGCACACAGTCAGTATCCTCTTCTTCTTGTGGGGTTTCTCGTACGGTCTTATCGGCAATCTGAATGGCGAGATCGAGGGTCTACTAGGTTTTCAACCCCACGAAAGTCTAGGCTTACAAAGTGCCTATTGGGCCGCGTACCTTGTCGGACCAGTCTGTGTCGGCTACTGGACCTTAACCAAGAAAGGCTTCAAAGCCACTTTCGTCGCTGGTCTGACCATCTACTCGATCGGTGCCATGGCATTCTGGCCTTCGGCTGTATTGACGAGTTTCCCCGGATTCGTGGTCAGTAACTTCATGGTGGCGTTGGGACTGTCCACGCTCGAAACTGCCGCCAACCCATTTATCGCGCTTGCTGGACCTGGTGAATTGTCAGAAGCGAGATTACTGTTTTCGCAAGCTATCCAGGCGATCGGATCCTTGGCTTCCTCCTTGCTATCCCAACGAGCGCTATTCAACAACGTCGACCAGATGAGGTTATTCAACGTCCAATGGTGCTACCTTGCGGTGGCGATCTTCGTGTTGATCCTGGCTGCTATATTCTACTATGTCCCGCTGAGTGAGGCCACAAATGAGGATCTAGAAATCAAGGCTGAGAGGCGATTCGATCACGCAGGGATAACTCGAGATGTCAAGTCTTTTGGGATATCCACGAGGGTGGTGTTGCTAGTTACCGGGGTATTTGTGATTTCCAACTACGTCAGTGCGCAGGAATCTATCAGTTTCACATGGAACGGGTTCATCGAAGACATCAAGCCGTCCGTCGATCCCAGGTGGATGCGAACGATAGGTCAAGGATTATTCTTCGCCTCCAGGATCCTAGCATCTCTGGGATGTTATCTGGGTATCCCACCTCGATATATACTGGGATTCTGCATACTTGGAACATTCCTCACTGCGTTGATACCGATGTTGGTCTCCAGTGCGAACGGGTCAATGGGGACATTGATACTTCACATGTTCTTTGAGGGACCGATCTTCCCCCTGGTATTCGCCATGACCATCCGCGGACAGGGTCGACACACCAAATCGACGTCGACAGCGCTGATAGCCAGTATATGCGGGGCGACGGTCTTCCCGGTAGTATCGTACGAGGTCGAGAAGCTTCATCCCAACAATCGGATATTGGCTTTGACGGTAGTTTGCGCATTATACGGATCGTGTGCCTTCTTCCCGATAATGTTGACAATAAATAGGAATCTGAGGAGATGGATAGATCCGAAATGGAGTATAAAGAAAGAGGGAGATAAGATTGCGACTCATGGGAATGGGTATGGTGGTCAGGAGATGAATGAGTTTAGACAACCGAATTATACGAAAACGATTAGAGATGACTTGGGGATAAATACGAATAACAGTATTAATGGGGTGGTGGGGTTGGGGTTGAATTTGAATGGAGGGGAGATAAATCAGGTTAATAGTTTTAGTAGTATCAGAGGAGTGAGGGATTTTGAAAGGTAGGGAGGGTTTCTTGGGTCAAGGAATAGGATATACGGGAAAGTCATTTGTATATTAGTCAATATTGATATAAATATAGTTGTGTTGTACCATGTTTTCTGTAGTGCATGTATATGTACATGTACATGGGCATTGCGCATGATGATCGATTGGTCGTTGTTCTGCATGTAGTATGTAGCATGAGCGGATCAGATGAGTTGCGGCCCGATAATTACCGGTTGGTCGACTATCATTCTCATTCTCTTTCACAATTACGTTCATGTCCCATTTGAGTCGACTCGATACAGTGATAGATAAAAATCGAAAGGACTGAACCGATCCAAATACATCCAGTAACAGCAACATCGACAGTATCCGATGATACCTACCCTATCAAGACTCAAACTCGCAACACGCGCCATGACCATGACCAACAAAAAGCAACTACCGTTATTCTACGCGATCTGTCCTGATTACGATACCAACCCTTCAGAGACTTTACAGCGCCGATTGAAAGTTCGCCCGGAGCATTGGAGGAGGGCAGAGGAGGATAAGAAGGAGGGTGTGTTGGGTGAGTGAACTAGGACTGTATGAATCGTACTATAAGAATTTGTCGTTGCTATCTACTATCTACGTGATATCTGGATCTGGAGGACCACGGCCTGGCCGGGGGTGAAAAGAACAAGATAACTAGAGCTGGACAGTCGCTCTTGAGCCGTGACTCATGCTCATGCTCATGCGACCCTAGAATTCGGCCGAGGAACCGTCCCTCCCCCCTCTCACCCACTACACTCCGACCCCAACCTCCCTTCCAATCTTCAAGCGATGAACGGCTCAATCATGTTCTTCCGGTTCAAATCAACCTCGGAGGTGTGGAATAGATTGAAGGAAGACGTATATTATACGGGGGATGTGTGGGATAAGGATAAGATCCAGGTGGGGGAGTTTATAAAGTTGCCTGGGGAGGGGGAGGAAGCGTAAGTGTGATATGGTATGGGCCTCTAATAGATGCAGTTGTGTTCTGTGTATCGGTCAGGATGCCTGTCACACTTGCTTTGGACATATACAAATACAGACACAATAATAACGAGTCATATGCATGATATAAACCATACTATCGCATAACAAACACAACGCAAACCAAACTAACTCTTCATCGCCAAATTCCTGATCTCCCATAATCTCTTCTCCTCCTTCCTCTCCCTCTCCCTCATCTCAGAGGAACTACTACTACCCCTCATCACCCAACCTTTCATCTCCTTCTTATGCCGTTCCTCAGCACTCTTACATTCCCGCCATAGCTCCTCAGATACCAACCCACCATCACCTTCCTCTCTATCATCCCAATCCATATTCTGGTTCGTTGACGTCGAAGCCGACGAAAAATTCGTATTGGTGGTAGTAGAAGTGATGACCGAAGACTCAGATGCCAATCTGGAAATGGCAGTCCAATTGGATGATCCCGCTATACTTATCTTCCCCCCTCCACCCCCACTTCCAATCGTAACCAACTTCCTACCTGACGATCTGGTGATAGTGCCTCCCGAGCCAAATCCAAACTCATCATCCTCATCATCTGCCATCCCCTCAAACGGGTCCGGCTCATCCTCCTCCGGCGAGAGGATACTAACCCATTTCATCTGGACCGGATCGAACTGCATATCCCCTACTATCCTAGGTGCGGAGGGTGCAGCCCCAACAGGAGAAGAGACACCTCCGACTGATGATCCAGTATAATGCGTGATCAGGGCCGGTCGAGCAGATACGACGGAGATGGTATCGAAATCGCGTAGAATCGATTCGTTCCCCTCCCATCGGAGCGTACTTGGATTCCAGGTCATGTCACCGACCACTACACATGAACAAAACGATCAGAATCAGAATCACGTCTCACACTATATAAAGAATACTAGCGAACTCACCCTTCTTCTTATCGGCCACTCCGAAATGCTTGATCAGCGCTGGCTTCCTGTTCTTTCGCTTGGCCGTGGTGGTAGTTGTGGAAGTTGTCCCTGAACCGGATTTCTTTCTTCTTTCTGTATGTTCCGATGGTGCCGGAGTGGGTTTGGCTGTAAGACGCGATGAGGAGGGTGGCTCGTGACCTGACAAACCACGAAGCAATCAGCATGTAAGATCCATGGGATATGTTAGTGGCAAGCAAAGGCGACTCACCCCTCCTGCTCGGTTTACCCAAGCCCAAACCACTTATCGCACTCCCCTTGATCGTCGATTTATGATGATCATCATCAATCGTCAGATCATCTATTCCATCCAGCTCGGACCCATCTCCCCAGGTTTTATGTCTCTTAGGCATGTCCACCATCCTCTTTGCCCCATCTTTGTGACTTGAGTGCTGAGGTGGGTGCATAAACGAAGATGAACTGGCAGAAGATTGAGGCGTATGCGAGGAAATGGGGAATATCGAATTGATAGGTGGTCTAGTCTTGGCTTTGGAACTTGAAGTTGGCATTGTCAGCCTGGAAGTGGAATTATGATATCTTGGAGTGTCTCCTACTCCCACACCTGAAGACGGAGTGAATGTCCTATCTGCAATCGCATCTTGCAATGATGCCAGGGATTGTTTCCTGGTAAGACTGGGCGGAGGAGTAGGTTGAGCAGCAAGGTGATAGTGTGATTTCTGGTGGCGTAATCTGGACGAAGGAGTTGCTGTAGGTGCTTGACTCGAAGTCGATGTTGGTGGAATGGGGGGCGGAGGGGGAAGCATCGAATGTATATGACCTGATCTAGACCTCATCGACTCCTTCTCCCTCCCAGTCAACAGACTCGGTGAATCTACTCGTTTCGAACCACCATCTTTCAAGAGCGTAGTAGCAGAAGCTGAATTACTTCTAAATGATAGACCAAGCGAGGAATGTGTTCTTTCTCTAACACCAGCACTGCCTGCGTTATTGTTATTGTTGATCGGAGTAGTCCTTCCCCAATCCCTTTCTCTCTGTTTCTCCCAAGCCTTTTCCCTTTCCTTAGCTACGCTCTTGGTAGTAGAGGTAGAAGGTCCACCAGCGGAGCGCTGTTTGAGGGTCGATATAGGATATTTGTCTCTAGCACGTTTCTTCTCCTTCAATCTGTGTTTACTCAATTCCACACCAGGCTCATCAAGGACCAACCCATCTTCAAAGAAATCATCCTGATGATGACCCCTTCTAAGACTATCGTCATGGGTATTCGCCCGATGAGCTTGAGGCGAGGGAGCAAATTGAGGTTTCCTCTTCTTATCCAGTATCAGGTTCAACTCTTTCGATCGTTTGTTCGAGAAGAATGTAGGTGAAGGCAAGACCAGACCATTCTCTATATCATCAGCCCCATCGAGATCATCATCAGGTTCGACCAGTAGATTCCTAGTCTTGAGTTTCGATTCGTTGGGGGTCTCAGGTAAAGCATCTGATATACTCGTAGCTGACGTTTCAGATCTCCTCTTATGGGCTTCACTATGACCAGGTGAATCTTCTGACCCCCATCCCCAGCCCTTCTTGTGACTACTACTTCCGGGTGAATCCCACGACTCTGCAGTGGTAGCAGTGGTGGTGGTGGACGCGTTGGATATCCTAGGTTTATTACTATTCCTACGGGTGTGTTGCGGTTGAGTGGCCAGAGTGAGATTGGTGAGATTCAATGGTAATGCGAAATCAGATTCCAATTCTATCGAATCTGGATCTTGGTTTGGTGGAGTGGACGGTACAGGGATGACATTGAGGTTGAGGTTGGTATTGGATTTGGATGATTTGATAGTTGAATCTCTCCTAGATTTGGGTGGTGGTAACATTGCCTTGATAGTCGCACCAGCTTTCAACGTCGCTTGATCTTCTTCTTCCAGGTCGAAACCTAATTCATCCAACGCATCGGGAGGAGGCATAAATCCTTTTCTAGGGGGCGATAGCGTCAATCTTCTTATACTACTTGTTTTGGATGGTATTATGGTTGGGATATCGTCGTCAAAGTCTACATCCGCTTCCCAAGATTTCTCAATAGCAAGCGCACGAGCTTTGACCGTCCCTTTCATAATGTTGGGTTGGGATACAGGTGAGCTGTTTAACTTGGTTATCGTCCCTATACCACTGGGTCCGTTGCCTATTATCGTACGTGTAATAGAAGATGAAGTGGATGATCTGGGTCTGGAGAGGGATAGTTTCGATGTTGAGTGGTTGTTAGGCTGGGTTGAGGGTAGATCAAAATCTTCATCAAAATCTAAGAGTTCTTCTACATCCTCTCGCTTCTTCAACTTGATCGTTCCTTTGGTCACACCGGTATATGATTGACGAAGGGGCGAGGAAGTATGCTGTCGAGTATTGCTGTAAGACCGATGAGAGGTGGACGAGGTGGACGAAGAGGAGGGCGAGGTGGGTAGGGCGAAATGATGGGCGGAGGGGGACAGATCGAAAGATGGATCTTCCGTCCAGTCGTCGGAGGGGACGAATGCGCCTGCGGGTGGGGGGATGGGGGACATGCTGGATGGGATTGTAAGCGATATGTTGAGTTGAATCTGATAGGATTAGGATGATGTGCGGAAAAGGTCGTTTCGATGTTTGAACCCAATTGATGGTAAGAGTATCGCTGTCTGTGCGATCCGTTACTACTGCAGGAACGGTATAAACTTGTTACCTCGTCATTTGATAATAGAGTACAGCGTTTCTTCCAGCCTTGAGCATTGATGTGAGATCTAGAGATGGTGGATAGTCATGTCGATGATAGTGAGGTGTATGCATATATACAATCGAAGTGAGAATAGTCGTTGTTGTTGGTTGTTCTGCCAAGTTACCTTGTCTTGTTGTTTCAACGCGTCAAGTGAAACAACCCAATCACCTCGTTACGTAATTAACACACAAAGTGGCGAATGCAGTACCATTGTACATACAGCACGCTACTGGACGGGACTGGCTGTAGCGCTTTTCTCTTGATTCACGGATAGATACTATTTACTCTTGGGTGAGCTCGAATCCGTGCGCGTGACAAATAAAGACAAAGAGAGATAGCTTCCAGCTGGGAACTGGCAGGAGCAACCTGAAT
Source organism: Kwoniella bestiolae CBS 10118 (assembly GCF_000512585.2). Lineage (NCBI taxonomy): Eukaryota > Fungi > Basidiomycota > Tremellomycetes > Tremellales > Cryptococcaceae > Kwoniella > Kwoniella bestiolae. The sequence continues at coordinate 2,096,676 of NC_089245.1, forward strand.
ATATGACTTCCAAGCCAAGATGCAAACTGGTATCTGTTGTCGTGCGATATCAAATCACATGTTTTGAGGGTTTGTCCGGGGCGCATACCAGAGAGAAGGAGGAGCGAATGGACGGAAGGGGTAGGAGGCTGAGAGGCGGGGATGTATAAAGTAGGATGAGGTACAGACCAGTTGTCAGAGTTCGAGTTGTGTCTCACTTTCTTCATTGGTGACGGGCGGACGGCTCTCGTGATGTCATCGAAAAGATGACCTTCATCTCACTTGTCAATCCGTCTGGCATTGTTTTCTTACAACATCCGTTCGATTTTGACTATTATCTTTCATCTGAGGGATAGCATAATGAGACAATTGCACATCGACGAGTGGCAATCAACCGTGTTGAGTCAACCCGTAGGACTCGACTTGCAACGGTACTTTGACAGATCGACCAGTTTGAAGATACATAAGAATTGGTCGTTTAGCGGTGTGAGTCTGAGTCGTCCTGTCCTTGGCGCCTTTCTTATGCTTGCTAGTTTTAATCATACGGTATACTCAGCAAGATTACACAATCAAGGATGAGGATGGGAACGTTCTTTTGAAAAGTCACGGTACGATATCCGTATTTCGCCAGTACATTATCAGTAAGTCTACGCTCAATCTCACTTTCCAGATATCCTAGGAACCAAACGCGTACAGTACCACCATCGACCATTTGGCCTGGCCTGATATCCTTCATGCGTGGCTCTCGCTGGTCCTAGCACTAACACGGAAATTACCGATCCATCCAGTAATGAACTATTTGAATGAATTCGTCTTCTGCCAGAACGGACATTCAACGTCTATACACCGCATTGTCGAGAAAAGGTGTTCGAGGTTAGTACAGAATACAATTTCAGTCCCGAACCTCGTGAGACATCTTCCTCATCATTCAATCACAGCATGTTGTTAATTGCCTTACCTTCATAGACGAGCAAGGCAGGATGGGATCCAGAACTCGGTTCCAAGATTGTTTGACAGGTATGAACAAGCAGATAGTTGTAGATTGGAATGAGATATGCAAGAAGAGGGGTTTGATAAGTCTTCGGGACGATTGCAGACATGATGGGACGAATGATAAGATGTATGGTAAAGGTGTACCTATAGGTTGGTTGAACGATTATGAAACGTCATTTGATATTGTCCATGTGAGTTGAGAGATTTCGTTCACCCTTTCCCCCATCTGGTCAGATAGGTATTGACCTCTCCCTTCGGCCTGGAAACAGCCACAAATACTGTAGATATGACAGCGAATGTCGATTACGCCCTTCTGGAACTCACTGCCATCTGTAGTGAATCCCTGACTGAATGATCATTGTATATCGCATGCATCCAAGCTGGAAAGGATATGTGGTGACTTACGTACTGTCCATGTCTCACAATTATGAATATTCATCAGTTATCTCTGCCGAAGCGGGACTCCAAAGATATGCTACATCGCGTCATGAGTATCATTCAGTGGATTATCAGCGTACATGATGCCTTCGTCAAATGGTACTCGTTCGTACAATGCGTTTTGACTTGTAGTTGTGTTCGAAGGCAGAATGGATCCAGAAGATATCGAAAACCTAGCTGTCCTTGATCAAGCCGTGGGACTGGATCCTCAATACTGTGTTGATCGACCTATGGTTCTAAGTCTGGAGAAACAATGGTCGTTCAGTGGTGTAAGTAAATATAAGCCAGCACAGTTTGTCAAAGTACACTGATCACGATTCGCGGTCAATCGAAACCCGAAGCAAGACCACATCATCAGAGATCAAGATGGGAAAATACTCATGAAAAGTGATGGCAGTGCGTTTGAAATTGATCGTGACTGGATTAGTACGTGTCATCATTGGGCATATGCTTGAAACTTGTATTTGCCAACGCTGACAGTGGTCGTCTCCAGGCTTTACCGACAACCTCGATCGAGAGATATTCAGATGTCTTCGTATCTATCCTAAATCGCAATTTGACGTATTCGTGCCGCATTCTCTTCAAAAGGTATTTGAGATCGACCTGATGTTCGGTATGAATCGTATGTCTTGGTCTTATCTTTTCTATCCACCACCACCCTTCCAAGCGCTCATGTTTACGGTCGACCGTTCAAATAGACGGAGGTAAAGGTAGCGCCGGATCGAGAACACGATTCAAAGATCATCTCACAGGTGTCGATAAGGAGATAGTCATCAATTGGGATACCATAGCCAGGAGAAGGGGTATGATATATCTACGAGATGATGTAGGACACGAGGGGAGGAATGAGAAGATGTACGGGAAGGGTGTACCAATAGGTTATTTGGGTGATTTCGATAGAGGAGATGATGTGAGTTTGTTGTCGTCCCCTGATCTTATATCACGAGATATCTCATGACTGATCTCTGTTGGTCCTTTCCTATAGCAACGACTGGAATTGACCCCCAAGATCGATTATGCCCTTGTAGCTATCACTGCGATCTGTAGTAAATATCTGAATTAGCTGGACGTTGTACTGTTTGTACCCAGTGAAGAGTACTGTATATAAAATGCCACATCATGTTGTGAATTACCACTACCATTACCTAAACCGGTGCAACCACCATCACGATCTGATTCCGTTGTTTTTCCGGTGTTTGTTTTATGATCCTCCGCGGCCGAAGATGGCAACTTTCTTTGCGTTGTATCACAATCCCCTCATACTAGACTGTATGTAGCTGGGGAAGAGAACCCATTGCCGTAGTGTGGGCATGGGTATCAGCGATCGAGTTGTTGACGCTAGCAGTGGTAGAGAGACATCTCATTCGCACATACGTCAAATGCCAAAAGAAAAGCAAAAATGCCCCGCTGTAGGTCCCCCGCTGGACTGTACGGCAATGGCATTATGGGTCGATCCACTATGCTCTGCTCAGAAGAGAAGACCATTCCGTAGTTGAGAGTGCTACTTCTGTACAGCCTCTCATACCACCTCGCAGAGCTGAGTCGTATGCCAGCGAAGTCATTGTGATCTAGTACACCTAAACAGTACTCACTCGTACGGTAGATGCAGCACAGTAATGTACATATCGTCTCACCCTCATCTCGCTTGTCTTCACGTCCAGCAGTTAACCCATATCCCGAATTTCCCGGTCAAGTAACATGTAATACATAGCTCACACATAAACAAGCTTACAAACCCATCTATCTCCAAACAACGTAATAACCACAAACCTTCGGATATACCACCTGCAGGTCATAAAATTTTGCTGCATCTCTTTATTTCCCTATGGGGCCCTGGCGGCAAGGGAGAAGAAGACGTATTTGGGTTGGTTTTGCGCCCCATTATTCTATATACATAGTTCATCATCCGTCATAAGATTTGCATCTACCGGTATCTTTGGTGTTTGTTGTTTGTTTCTCATTTGCATCTGCATTGCTATACGACCTTATCATCACTTGCAATTATCAACGAATCGACCGCGGGACCACCTCGACTCGCACCATACGCTGTGTATATAAACCCCAAGCATCTACTCCATCTCGCGGTACTCCCGATCGCGTGCTTTGTCGACGTGGGTTATTCATCATCATACCACCTACTACCTCGAAAATCAAATTTTCAAGTACAATCATCTCTTTTACAAAGATCGACCGGGTTCAATTGTATAGAATCGTAAGCTACGACCAGAGGATATCGCACTGAGAGGTGAGTCATGCATGGATGTATGGGAATCAGAATTGATCGAATGGAAAGAAAAGAGAGAGAGAGAGATAAGCCATTTCGGGTAGTTTTTTTTTCAAACGTGCGGAATTGACTCTTGAACTCTTGGGCTGCACTGTAAACTGTGTTTTTTTTACCCTTAAACACACCAAATCACATACTATATCCGCCGTATATACTCCCATTCACTCATCCACTTATTCTCTTTTTCTTTTTCCTTATCTTTCTCTCCTTGCCATCGTCAATTCATCCATCCATTACTCCATACATACATCTACCCAAACAGCATCCACTCAGTCACGAGGGAGCGATAACTGCATAAGGTGAGAGAAGAGTCATACAGTGCAGATGGATGGGTGGATGCGTCCTTATCTCTTTTCTATAATCCTTTTTACTGTTCCCGATTGATTGGCAGTCGTACTTCCCCCGCTGTGCCCCTCATTCACCGTTGTATGCTAGTCGTTTCATCCTTTGATCCATGATAGAATTACATTACTTATCCATCCATTTATACACCTTTTCTTCTCCCTCTAACCTCAATCAGAACAGGGATTAATGCTGACTGGTCACTACCACTCAAACAGAAAAACAAACTTTTTTCATCGACGACCCACCTCGCTTAGTTAAACCCATCTATTGATTACGCGTTTCTCAATAGACATCCTCCCTATCGACATCCATCCATCCATCTCTTCCTCATAAACCTTCTAAACAATCCAAGCAAAGCATCACATACCATTGGTTACGACCTAGAGAATTATTCCCGGCTCATAGCCTATCCAACCATCACCACTCATCGTCAACATGCCAGACGGTCTCCCCCCTACCATCGAATCGGCCTCTTCGGAGCAACCCAAACCCAGTGTCACCTCTTCCAACCCTCTCGGTCTACCTACCCCCGTGCCCGATCCCATCACAGGTAGGTTAGACCCAAATGATCCAACTGTCAAAGCTTTGACGGAGGCGGCGTTGAACATGGATAAGAGCAAGATCCCTAGACCCTATAAATGCCCTCTGTGTGATAGAGCTTTCTATAGATTGGAGCACCAGGTGAGTATCGTCTCTATCTCTACATTATTGGGAGAGAAAAGAAAGACATCAAAAAATCCGTGGGAAGACAAATGCTGATATTTGCACTAACAAACTCAGACACGACACATTCGTACGCACACTGGAGAGAAGCCTCACGCTTGTACACATCCAGGCTGTGATAAACGTTTCTCACGTTCAGACGAATTGACACGACATGCTCGTATCCACTTGCCTCCTGCTCATGAGAATGGTGCACACAAAGGAAAATCCAAATACGAGGACGACGTGAGTTTGGATTGATCCACCATTTCGCTCAATCTTACTGACTCGTCATACCTCGATCTTCAGCATGATCACGACGATCCCCGTGGACACCACCTCCCCCATCTTGGTCCTTCGTATAACATGGATCTCGAAAGACATGGTTACCCCTACAACCTCCACTCTCTTCAGATGGGCGCTACCAGCGGTGGGATCAGTGATATTTCAGCTCTCGCTGCAGCCGCTTCAGATCAATTGATCGAATTAGAAAGACACGAAGCGTTCAGACGAGCAGAGTGGGAATTGCGACATCGACAAATCGCAGGCGCTAGGAAATCGAATGGCAACTCACCTGTCGGTACACCTGGTTCAGCACCCGCAGCACCATACGGTTTCTCCAACGAAAGAGAACGATTATCATTATCCGGTGTTCCTGCTCCGGGAGGTGGTACGCTGGTATATCCAGTTTCGGCTCCTCAACCCGCCAACGGCAACCAACCTGCCGTTCCAGCTGGTACACTTGCCGATCCCACGTACCTTGTCCCACCATCATGCTGTCACGAAGAATGCCATAAGTCGTACAGAAAGCGATTGAAGGTGGCGAAACAGACGCAAGCATGTCCCAATTGTCTCACCATGACGCATAACGGTACTTCGCTCGGGGCAGGTGGAGCAGGCGGTGCAGGTCAAGGCGGCGGAAACAGTGGTGGGGATAGTCATCATTCGAGCAGTTCGAATACACCCAAAGATCGATCCACACATAACTCGTCGGAAGATTTGACCAAATTTGCTGGGGGAGCTGCCCCTGGAGGATCGAACTACCATTTGAACTCTGCTACTTTGACTCAAGAACTCGCAGCATTGCAATTCCAACATCTCCAAGCTCTTCAAAGACAACGACAAGGTCTACCGCATTCTCACTCTCAATCACCTCACGGATCGTTCTCTCAATCTTATCCTCACTCCCATGGGATAAATAAACCCCACGCTATACCCATCCCCGCTCAAGGGCACCTCCGACCATATACTCTAGATCTGAACGCTCATCGTGGGTTGGCTTCGGCTCACGTATCAGCCGCACCTTCGCCAGCGTCAAGTGATGATTCAGACGATGAACCGATGAACGAGATCATGCCTCAAGCTCATATGGAGTTCACGCCTGCCACATCACCTGTGCTATCGAGCATGAGGCAGATGTCTCTCTGGCAAGGAAAAGCCATCACCGCCCCCACGTCCAGAGCGACTAGCCCGGTCCTACATTCCAGAGGACCTTCCAGACCTGGATCACCGGTCGAAGGACACTCGGCCAATTCAGGTAGACATGGTCATACTTCTCATTCAGCTCGTGATGCCAAGAATCGATCACATCCTTATACGTCATTACATTACTCCAACCCCAACTCACCTCATTTCCCACCTGCTTCAAACAATACCAAACATCACCGAATGTCACCACCGAAACTACACCGAACGTTAAGCTCAGATGGGAATGGGCGATACCACCAATTCCAAAACTCGCAACAGCAGAAACAGAGCGTCCAAGATATCCTGAATGGACCGTCCATCCTCCCCCCACCAGTCGATAGGATGTTACCTCCACCATCGAACAGCTCTTTCACCTCCAGTGTACCATCAGTCAGTTACTCTCAACCCACCTCCCGATCCCATTCCCCAGCTACTTCCCGAGCATCTTCGCCTGTGCACTCGACCCACGCGGCAGCTCAACCCCACATCATCCACGGGGTGAGAGCCGCGTTCGGCATGACACCCATCTCAGCGTCCAACTCGCCCAACACGAAGGAATCGAAGATCGCCCAGTCGTACTCCCCTCCTCACAAATTGGCGCCTATGGGGATGTCAATCCATGAGACCGTGAGATTACCCAGCTTGAGCAGGGGGAACTCGCCTGTGCATTTTGGAATGGAGGTGGATGGAGGGCAGGCCTGACAGATGAAGGATGGGAGGGAGAGGAGGGTGAGTTGGGAGGATGGATTTGAAGGATATCAGATGAGATGAGCATGTAGTTGGAGGTGGGAATGGACAATATAGATGGTGTGTTTGTGCTGGGTATCAGTCATGTCGCAATGAAACGTCAGCTCGGATGAGATCAATTCGCTTCTCCCTTTAGCTTTTCAGTCTATATATCTATAGTGATTGTCTTTTACTCTTTTGTTCTTTTGGTGTTTTCCAGTATATATACGATTTCGTTTCTTACCGATAAGTAAAATAAATATAGATGGGTTTCATATGACATGTATCATCATTCAAGTTACTACGCTACTCGCTGCTTGCTGAATGCTGTCCATCAGTGATTGGGTCAATGATTTCACTTGAAGCGAGTGTCAGAATGTCAACCGTCTGAAGTACGATAGAGCAATGTATGAAATGACTAGTTCTACGCTGCCTTGTGCTGCACTAGCAGATGTCAGACCCAAGAATCTGCTGAGATCGCACAATGATACCCTGTCATTGGTGATATGGGTGTTGGAGCCTCACAATGCCAAGTATCAACGGAAATTAGTAATCAGTAATCAGTGTACCTGTGGATCTAGAACACCGATACAAAGAGAGCAGAGCGGACAAAAGTAGCTCGGAAGGCTCATGATTGATCTGTATCACCTGGAACATCTGGTCTAAACGCATACAGTACATGGTATTTATCGATTTGGGTTGTACTTTGTATCTTGACTGTAATCACATGTCTTCTCTCATATATTACTAGATGCACTACCCTTCTACAGAGTTGGGCGGGAGTATCTCTTGGTTTTGAAGTTTGAGGGGGTGTTTGGATTAGGTGATATTTATGTGGAATGGGGAAGATGAAAGACGTCGTTTATCCTTGTGTTGGTTGGATGAGCGTTATGTTATCTCCTTTCAGGAGGATTCGACCTGTAGATGTTCATGCTTTATCAGCTGGACGTTCTTCCCTCCTATATGATTTATCGATCTCTAGCGTGAAAATGACTAGATGGAAAAGATAGGAACGGAGCGAATTGGAGGAACCCAACTCACCCAGCTCCCTACGTGATTTTGGTTCTTGGCCTGGTTTGGTTGCGCAGTCGTCTACTTCCTCGGCATCGTCAAGTACCTATATAGCGGTGAGATGGATGATATCGGTCAGGTCAATTCTTCTTTTACATTTTCATCTGTGGGATGTGGACGTAAACGTACGAGATTCATGAACTCATCGAAACCCTATATCATCAATATTGAATCAGCATTTACCCCGTGGCGTGAGGACTCTTGAGAGGATAAATAGGATTGGTCCTGTGGTATGAGATATAAGGGGATCAATCACTCACGATGATATAAGCCTCGATCCTGAAACTGTTGTTATCGAATAACCAAATGGTCGTTCGTGTGTGCTAAAGATAGCGACACATCAGCTACAACCTTCTCCGATTTGATATTATTCGAAATTGTATCAGCTCACTTTCTGGAGGTGTGAGAAGATGATGTTGATGGGCTAATAGATGAACAGTCATATCAGCTATATCTCTTCACATGACACGACACAGGAGACAAGAAGGAACAAAGCTCGTAGACGTTGTACTTACCTGTACCATCACTTTTCTACCGGACATTGTGAATCGATATTCTACTTTATGCTTGTTTATCTGCCCGCTAGGCTGTAAGTGATCGTATATGAGATGGGTATATATCGATAGGATATCGCAGAATGCTTGATAGTTGAATGTTGTTGAGGATGTTCGATATCAGCACAAGAACAGAGAGAACACAAGGAAAGGAAACATATATCATCGACGGAATCAAATCCACCCCTCCTGGATAAATTACCATAAATGGGGACCCAAGATATTCTACGGTGAGGACTTTGGATAACACGTGGTTGTCACATGGTAGACCTCAGCATAGGTGTCCTTGTCAGACTCGGGTCCAAGTAACATAGTCAAAAGTCTGGAAAAGTCAAAATCATCCTCATCTTAACACACCTCACCCTCACTCCTCTCAGTCACCCTCTCCCACCATGTCCTCCTCCTCGAAGACCTACAGGATCAACGTCCCCTGCACCTCCGCCAACATCGGTCCAGGATTCGACGTCTGCGGTATCGCCCTGTCCAAATCACTCTCCCTAAAAGTCACCATCCCTTCTTCCTCCTCGTCTTCGGACCAGACCTTACCAGTAATCAAATACACAGGTCTAGACTCAGAAAATGTCCCATTATCGCCTTACAAGAATCTCTTAACCAGAGTCGCACTCTACGTCCTCCGTTCGCACGGGATCAACTCCTTCCCAGGCGGTGTAATTATCGAAGCTCATAATGAGATCCCCTTCGGACGAGGTCTGGGCTCATCAGGAGCAGCAGTAATTGCCGGTGTCCTCCTTGGAGATCTATTGGGTGGACTGAAATTGAGTAAAGGGAGATTATTAGATTTTGCTTTAATGGTGGAAAGACATCCCGATAATGTCACTGCAGCATTGATGGGCGGGTTTGTGGGAAGCTATCTAAGGGAATTATCACCCGAGGATATGTCTGCTGCTTCTATCCCCTTGGCGGAGGTGTTACCTGAGTACCCACCTGATGCGGGACCCGATTGGGGGAAGGACCCGCCCCTCCCACCTAATGGGATTGGACATTTCGTTAGGTTTGGTTGGGCGAAGGAGATAAAGGCTATAGCTGTTAGTCCGAGGTTCGAGTTGGCTACTGCTAAGGCTAGGGGGGTTTTGCCGGATAGTTATACGAGGAAGGACCTGGTGAGTCGTTGTTGATCAGACCATGTCCTCATGCTATCCTCCCTGACCAAAACGGATTCTCAATCATGGATCTAATCTCGTTCTTATGAATAATGGCTGACATTCATAACCCCCTCTCTGCCCTCTCGCAGATATTCAACCTCCAGCGACTCGCCGTGCTCACCACAGCATTGGCCAGATCCCCACCTGATCCTGATCTCATATACGATGCGATGGGCGACAGGGTGCATCAACCATACCGAATGACCCTTGTGAGTTTTGTACACACTCGATCCACAAACTATATAATTCTTCGAGTTAGATCGACACAACCATACATTGCTGATCGCTGATACCGACCATAGATTCCCGGTCTCCCGAAAATCCTTACCGAACTCACACCCACCTCTCACCCTGGTTTATTAGGTATCTGTCTCTCCGGAGCGGGACCCACAATCTTAGCACTGGCCACACACAACTTTGATTCGATAGCTGCTGAGATAGAGAAGATATTCAAGAGCGAGGGAGTGGAGGTAGATTGGAGTTTGTTGGAGGTGGATGAGAGGGGAAGTACGGTTGAGGAGATGTAGAGGAAAAAGAGTGAGTGGTCATGCGACGAGCGAGATGGATGAGTTCGCGTCAATATGAGCTGACAGTCGTGTTTGCTTGACAGTTGAAATGATGTATTTGAAAGAAGATGGGATTAGAACAGCTAGAATTCGCATGGTAGAGATAATACTTATCAATGCATTGCATCACGAGCATATGTCAACTGATCACAGCCTGTGCTCCTGATCCATCCACTTGGGCTTGTTCGGTGCCAATTACTGACAGGATGAAATGTGTTTTGGTTCCTCGTACTGAGTTGTCCCCTCGCTAGGCTAGGATATTCGTGCGCTGAGGAAGGACGATCAAAGGATGTTTGTCAGTGTGTGGGTGTGCGAGTGGGTCAATGCGATATCAGGAACGCGATGAACAAATAAAACAAACAAACACACAGACAAACAGAAAGATAAACAGAGACATGAGCTTGAAAAGTGAGAAACATCACTTGATATATGATCTCTTTTCTGTTGACTGTTCGTCATTATCACCTTTTTCCTACCCACATCGCCCGTCATCACCGCCAACATGTCTGACAACCCCAAAACAGACATCATCCTCTCCATGGCACGCACGTAAGTCCCCACTGTACACGCCCTACACAAAGTCACAGTCCACTGACGCGCCCATTAATATAGCGCAACGGAGGACTACATGCAACAGATCGTCCAACATCTCAAAACGCACGAGTTCCGTAAAAAGCTTTACCCCCCCTCAGTAAAAAGAATATGGTTCTACGAAACATCGCCCATATCAGCTATCACACACATATGCGAGATCGACCCCACGCACGTCCGATACAAAGATGGTCCATTGGAGGAAAATGGAATTGGGAATAGAGAGTATAACTCGAAGGTGGATGATGAGGATTGGGAGGGGTATGATTATGCTTATAGAATCAAAAACTGTTACAAGCTCAGAAGGCCAATTGGATTGGTGGATATGAAGATGACATATGGGATAAATGGAGCTCCGAGGGGGATGGTCTATGTTACCGAGAGGATGAGGGGGGAGGTGAGGGTGGAAGAGCAGATATGTATTTGGAAGGAGGACTGAGAATGGTGCAATGGTGAGCTGGTTGTTGAATTGTCCAGTGGAGATTGAAGAGGTTTTGTGGTGTTGGGTTGTGTCATCTGCCGAAGCTGATGTTGGCTGGAATATAATAGATCATCGAACTTGCTGTAACTTATGCCGTCTCGCTCAGTTGGATTACCCGGACCATCGCCGATCCGTCACTGCCCACCAGGCTACGTCGCAGGTCAGGATTAGACATTTCCGTCTTGAATGTGATGAGATCTTTCTATCAATATTTTTGATATGCATCAATGGTATGCACGTGCATGAGGGACAATGTCGATATCATCCTGAGCCAGACGAGTCTGCAGTAACGAAGGAGAAAAGCACATCTACCAAAACATAGATTCCTCACGTCGCAATCGAACAGCGGCACAGGCTTTAAGCGACGGATGAACGACTCAGCTCTCATGCTGGCAGGAGTCGATTTTTTCCTCGTTGCAGACGATGTGTAAAAAGTATCGAGTGGATCTTGCAGAAGTATCGCCGGAGAACACTCATGCGTACAAAGAAAATAAAAGTATATATATAACATGACCGAGACAGCCAAACATCCCAAACATCAGTGGTGTAATGGTAACATAAGCGCCTTCCAAGCGGTTCTTAAGAATCAGCGTTCGAAGCACTTGCCCAGGGTTCGATTCCCTGTTGATGTATTGTTTTTATGTTTTTGAGCTCACCAGGACTTCTTTCATCTCGAAATGGGCGATTGGAGACGATTTGAAAGCAATAGGAAGGTTTTCAAGGATGTCTGCGAATTTGCCACGAGATGTGTGAAAGTGCCACAGACGCGACTAAGGTTTTGAGGCAGAAGCGGCGATCGTCGACATGTTCTCGCGGTACGCGCGCTTGGCTTCTGCGAGCTAGCATCATGAGTTGAAGATACATCGAGAGCATATACGAGAGAATATCGTATTCGTATTATATATATACTGCTTGTGAGACCAATAATCATACTTCCTACTCTTGTATAGTCCCTCATTTGACTGTACTTTGTTCAATGCGAATCCCGCGATCACACAACGTAGATAAAGTATGGATTCCTACGACATGACGTCGCGTCAGCTTATCACGATTTCTCTCATGACACGACACACTCACTCGTAATCAGTCATATCGTCAAAAGCATTCTCATACAACTTGGTAGCGTCCATACCAGCAGCGGTCATCTGAGCAGCGAGTTCCGCCTTGTACTGTTCGAGCTCGGTGTACGACATGATGGACATATCCTTGAGATCTGCGGGTAGACCCAGGGCAACTCTCCTCGCGACTTGTCTCCGGTTGAGGTAGGAGAGGTAGAATCGCATGAGCACTACCAAGCAGAAGAGGACGGACCAACAGCCGATATTGACGTATAGACCGGTATGGTAGTTTGGTGCTTCCTGTTGTAAGTATACTTGGGGACCGACAATCTGTATATATCAAGAGCGACTTATCAGTACCAGTGATCGAGACAGCTGAGTAAGTAGACAAATTACCTACATTACCGGTACATTGGGCGACAAACATCGTAGCGAATACCACCACTCGCTTGGTCGATCCGGCCTGGTTCAGGTTCGCCCAGGAGTACAACAATGGTTGGATACCCGCTAGGGTCTGGGCGACGTAGTAACATGCCAAGAGGATGTACGGGTCGAATCGCTGGACTTTGACAAGACCTACTGCACCGGCGATGGGAGGGATGACACATGCGCTATGCAGAAGATGAGAGTGATCAGCGGGTCACTCATGTTATCAATCCAACGCAAAGCTCACGCTACAACGGCCCATCTAGCTTTGAATCGGTTGGTGAAGAAGATAGTGACTAGGAGGGTCAAGATGGCGATACCACCGGTAGGGGCTTGCATGAGGATCGCCTAGATGAATGCACTCAGCTGCGAGAACCTTTCGTAAGCGCTAAAACGAACCTACCTTGAAAGAAGTGAACCCAAGACCTTTGACCACCAACCCACCAAATGCGCCAAAACCTCCCGACGGAGTTGACGTGCAGAAATACATGGCTGCCCATATGTATGTCTTAGGGTCTTTGTACGTTTCTCATACTTGGTTCCACTTCCACTTGGAGGACTAGAAGGATACGGCACAATGATCAGCTGTCGTACCACTCACATGTAGGAAACGTCGCTCACCTTGGTACCCGTCTGGTTCTCCTTCAATCGATCGATGGCGATAACTCGGTCGTTGTTTCTCCTCAAGAATCTAGCTGTGGTAGGGGAGTTGGGCAACATGAAGAAAATGACAGGTACGAATGCGACTGAGATACTTCCGATGAAGAAGAAGATCCCTTGGTATTCTTTGACCGTCTTGGGATTCTCAGTGGCTTTACCAATTCCAAAGGAGAGGATGGGACCTGACTCATAAGCGTGTCAGTACAATCTCGCGAACAATCGTGCACAAATGGACTTACCCAAGACCGCCGCCAGTGAATTCGCAATCTGATAAGCGATCGTTCTGAAACTCTGCTCTCTCCTGGTGTACCACATCTGAGTTAAGAAGATGAAAGAAGGCAAAATCGTAGCTTCGAACATACCCAGGAGGAGACGACAGATGATCAATCCAGTGAAGTTCTTGGCTGCTCCGGTCGAGACCGTTACGATCGACCATGCAAGCATGTTGAAGGTGACCCAGTATTTGATGGGGAAAGCGATGAGAGCGTAGGACGAGACGGGTTGTAGACCCAGTTGAGCAAAGTAGACGATCGAGTTGAGCCAACTGGCAGAGAACGAAGTCAGTGGATGACTTTTGATAGATGCGCATCGAGCAAAGACTAACCTGTACTGATTTCCATGCAGATTGGCGTGGGTTTGAATGTCAAAGACCGCTGCATAACTGAGAGAGGACTTATCGAGCTATCACGATTCTCTTCATAAGCTACCTTTTTGTGGGCACCGTTGAAACGTAGCTCAACTCACCTGCTGGAGGAAATACGTCAAACACATGGGAATACAAACGAAAATATCAATCTTTCTAATCACGGCTCGTCGCTCCTCCGCGGTATATTCCACAGGTCCAGCTTGAGCGAGATACGCGGCGGCTTCGTCCAGCTGATTATTGACCGTGTGCTTCTTCTTCTCTTCGAGGATAGGCGCATCGTTGAAGCCTCCTTCGATGTGCTCTTCCAAGTCTTTCTTATCGTCGAAGTTGGTGGCCATCTTGAAATGGGCTAGTACTATGGGTCCGAATGCTAGGTTGGTGCTCCACTGATTGGATTGTGGGGGATCAGAAAATGGAACGATCTCTGGATTAGATGCTAGAGTTTATATCATTTTCTTCTGCAGGCGTTTGAGCATGATGTCCGATCCGGACTTGCATTGAGCGCAGACACCGCATAATCAAAGTACCGTATCTCACTGGCCCACCTGTTCTTCGTGTTTTTCTTGTGCCCAATAAACGGCCCGATTGAAACATTAACAAACTACGAACGGGAAGGATATGCGTCCTTTTCAACTAAACAGAACTTTATTGCAAAGCAGAAACAGAACCATTGAAGCCACACGGAGCACCTTGTGGGTTTTCCACGGGGATTTTACTTGGCTCATAACCAACGTCCCTGTGGCTACTTCTTAGTGCAGGGCAAAAATAGACCATGCGAGGATAGCCAACAGAGTTCCTTATTGATTCGTCCTCGCTCGGCGTATTCTCGGTGTAAGATTGTTACGTGAATCCATAGCGTTCGCACCTTCCGCTTCTCAGCTCTCAAATCCTCCTGGACTGCTTTACCTCTTTGCCTCTTGTAAGCTTGACACGTTTTGGCGAGGCTTCATTTATGCTTGACATGCTCCGGGCCGTCAGCCGGTGGCGTCAATCATCAGGAGGAGTTCAGAGGAATGTGCGGTCGGATGCAAATTCCAAGACCCGAGTCGGAATTCACTGTACTGCCTGGCGTTATGCGATCTTGCACTTCGGTTGCCAATGATACTGCGGGGGATGTCATGATCAGCTGCTCATTGGTATCGCTCCACTTCTTGTACGTCCGACATCGGCCATCGACACATCTCGCTCACTCCACCTCCGACATCGTCAAGAAGTTGTGACAGACGGGAGGACAGGACAGCGAGAGGTGTGCTTCAGAGAAGCAGCCATAGTCTGAGCTGACAAACACCGCTCGACTTGATCTGTTACTTTGACTTTCTGTGAAACACATCTCATCGAAAACGACAATCAGGTAGTAGATGTGGTAATCATGTCAGGACAGTACACCTATCCTAGGCTGACGGAGGAGGTAGAACATAACCTCCTTCCAGGCATCGTGAGTGGTCTCTGGCTAACACAACGCTCGTATATACATGTGGTCTTTCCTCAAACTGATGAACCTGATTGCCGTGACAGTCCCTAAAACGACTCGACCTATTCCTTGAAGGTCCATATAATGAGTACGACCTCTCCTCCGTCCTGGACAGGATCCGACTCGACGACGAACAAATAGTGAATATGACGATTTGGTCTGCCCCCGGGATAGAGAAAGTCACGTTCGATGAAGCCACTCCGAAGCTGAAGGGGGACGAGGCGAAGCCGCTTAAGAAGGGTGACTTGATAGGTGGTAGTTGGGGTCAACACTGGGTCAAAGTGGAAATCAACATCCCGAGTAGGTTTAGAGAGTCGGACGAACCTGTTGTATGTGAGTGATCGGACTATCCCTTCTCTGTTCTCAGGGATCATAAACAGATATATCTAATCTAAATATACAACACTCCGTATAGTCGAGTTTGATCCGGGCTGTGAGGCTTTGATATGTGATATCACGGGTCATCCTTTGCACGGCATCACAGGTGGACCCAACTCCACTATCAATGCTTATCCGGGGTACGTCGAGGACAGGAGGATTAAACATATCATACCTAGGGAAGCTGTCAATCAAGGGAAGTACGAATGTTACATCGAAGTGGCATGTAATGGGATTTTCGGGATTGGTATAAATGGTTATAGACACCATGAGCCTGACGTGAGTGTCTTCTCCCATCTAGCCAAGGTCTATCACGATAAGCTGCAATTAGGAAAGATCGCTCAAGTTGATACTGTATTGACAATCAGATGAACATGAAATACCACCTAGCCAGAGCGGACCTCGTGCAGATCCGCTCTGCGGCTCACGCTCTGAAGGTCGATTTCCAAATCCTCAAGCAATTCGTCAGATCACCTCAAGGTGACAAGTCGCCTGTATCTCGGAAAGCTTTGAAAGCCGCCAACGAGATCATGAATGTTTTTCGTAACGACAACGACCGACTGATTGATGAGACCATCGTCCAAGGACGGGAGATAGCTAAGAACGTCATTGGGGAGGGTTTGAATGATTTCGAGGATGACGAGACGAAAGTCTGGGCTATAGGGCATTGGTAAGTTTCTTGTACTTACGCCCGAAATCATGCCCGTGCCAAAAAGCAGGAAAGGTTCATAAGCTGATTATGGGTATATTAAACTGTTCCAGCCACATAGACACAGGATGGCTATGGCGCTACATCCACACCCAACAGAAGATCGCCCGAAGCTGGTCCACCCAGATTGATCTCATGACCAGATACCCAGAACATCAATTCACGGCCTCCTCAGCCCAGCAGTTCCAATGGCTCGAAAAGCTCTATCCGACGCTATACGAGCGAGTGATCCAAGCTGTGAAAGATGACAAGTTCCATCCGATAGGTGGGAGCTGGTTGGAACACGATTGCATCCTCCCATCGGGGGAGTCGCTTATAAGGCAGTATCTGTATGGTCAGAGGTTCTTCCAAGAGAAGTTTGGGTGGAAATCCAATATCGCTTGGTTGCCTGATACCTTTGGGTATGCTTCGCAGTTACCTCAGATTCTGAGATTGGCAGGGATCGAGTACTTCTTTACTCAGAAGGTGGGTCTTGGTAAGACACCTAAGTTACATTCCATACAGGTGCTCGATGGAGTTTTTCGCTGAAGTGAAGAAAATGCCTTGCCCTAGCTATCCTGGAACAACATCAACGTCTTCCCGCATTCCACATTCAACTGGTCAGGATTAGACGGCAGTTAAGTCCTAGCGCATATGACACCTACAGACACGTACAACGCTCAAGCGAATTTGTCGGTCTCCTTCCTCCTTTCTTACACAATACACATCAACTGATAAGCAATGTCAATGTCCAGCTCGGAATTGCAACAAGGTATCTCTCAAAATAAGAACCTCGAGTCGACCGACCAATGCCTCCTGTTATTCGGAAATGGCGATGGCGGGGGCGGACCAACGTCCCTAATGCTAGAAAAGCTCAGACGTCTGAATTCGGCGTCGGTCAAGAGTCCGGAAGTACCCAAAACGAAGATTTCGAAAGTGGAAAGATTCTTTGAGCATCTCAAGGAGAAGACCCAGGGAGGTAAGACTTTGAGTAATTGGAAGGGAGAGCTGTATTTTGAGTTACATCGTGGTGTAAGTGCTGTCCATTCTTGCCTACCACATCTGATCGTTGTGCTCGGTGATACCCCTATATGATACCCCTATATCAGATCTGAACAGTCCGACTGATAACGTTTATTTTAATGTGTGTTATTAGATATTCACAAGTCAAGCTCAGATCAAGAATGGTAATCAAACCATCGAAAAGCTTCTAAGGGATCTAGAGTACTTCGGGACCCTCGCTTCGTTGACTTGTGATACCTATGCATACCCCAAGTAAGTGGGGATTTGCCATCCATCATCATCCTCTCAACCAAACGACATGTGATATTCTCACTTACACCCCTCCACAATCACTCCCAGATCCCAGCTCGATGAAATATGGCAGGACGTCCTGCTCAACCAATTCCACGATGTCCTACCTGGTACGTCCATCAAGATGGTCAATGACGACGCGAAAGAGATATACGAGCGACGTATAGCTCAGACCCACATACTACTGGATCAAGCTTTGGATGTACTGCTCCCTCAAGGCGATGGAGAAGTGACCATACTGGATGGAACGAGGCTGAATAGGAGTGGAGTTGTCGAACTGCCACCTGGACTCAAAGAAGACAAGATTACCACTCAGCCAGGATTGGATGACAAAGTCCTAGCGTACTACACCTCTTCAAGTGGGATCGGCACTCTATCCAACCCACCGGACTCAGCCACTCCGTCTGCTAAGCACGAGAACTCCACATACACCCTATCCAACGATATGATCAGACTTACGATATCCCACGGACGAATCACCTCGCTATACGACCTGATGTCCGAGCGAGAACTGATCGTCTCAGGTATAGGAACCAGTACAGCCGGTCTGATGTTGTACGAGGACTATCCACTATCTTACGACGCATGGGAAGCTGAGGTATATCATCTAAAGATGGGCAGAGAGGTTATGTTTGATAGGGTGGAGATTGTGGCGAATGGTCCGTTGAGGAGTACGATCAGGACGGAGAGTGTGTTTGGGGAGAGTAAGGTGGTTCTTTATGTAGGCACTTCTTCTTTCTTGCGTCCTGCTTGCTTTATAAGGAAGAGGAAGAGAGGGACAAGAGCTGATTGAGTTGATGGTAGATATCAGTCGATACGACCGCGCAAGGAGACATTCCAAGTATAAGAGTAGATGCGCGTGTAGATTGGCACGAAACTCACAAATTCCTCAAATGTGAGCTCACAACCTTTATCACTCACTCCAACCCCCTCCAACCGTGTCCGCTCGAGACACGAAAATTCCCATCAACACTGACTCGACTGCCACTCCACTCAACATGACTATAGTCGCCCTACCCCTCGACATCCACTCATCCACAGCAACCTACGGCACGCAATTCGGACTGATCGAGCGGCCAACCCACCGAAATACCCAGATCGACCAGGCCAAGTTCGAAGTTCCCGCTCATACGTTTGCGGATGTAAGCGAGGCGGGGTACGGTCTGAGTGTGGTTAGCGATGATAAGTATGGGTATATCGTTGAGGGGAATACCATGAGGTGGGTTGTTGCGGCTGTAGATGTTCTCGCTTCCCACTCATAAGTTACTGTAAGAGAGATCACTGATATAGTATCACCTCTGTGGTCATTACAGGATCTCGTTACTCAGATCAGCGACCGCACCAGACCCAACTCAAGATAGGGGCCACCACAAATTCACGTTCCATGTCCTCCCTCACCGAGAGAGACTAATCGAAAGTGGGGTATACGAAAAGGCATTGGGTCTGATCAATCCTTTGCGTGGTAAGTGCATACCATAATCCACCGAAATCTACACTTAGATATACGAGTCTAGTCTAGGTGTACTGTAATGCACATCGAACTGAACTGATACTGTGGATTCACCCAACCCAGTCCGACGAATCGACCAGGAGACGAAACCCACACTTCCCATTACGTTCACTCTCCATCCTTATCACGCCTCTTCGGACGGGGTGGTCCTAGAGACGATCAAACGTGGTGAAGATGATTCTGCGAACTCCGACTCGTCTGTCATCAAGCACAAGACAATCATTTTACGGCTGTATGAGAGTCTAGGTGGACGGTCAAAGACTACCTTGAAGATGTAAGTTCCTTTTTTTCTCTCTTCTTTAGCGACTGCTGTTCGAACTTCGTTGCTAAAATGACGTGACGTAAAGTACCGGTCTATCCAAACCATCTTCCCTTAAATGGCTGAACATCCTCGAAGAAGCTGAGATGTTCGAGGATCAACCTGTCAAATGGAGAATGACAGATGGTGTGGTAGAAATAGATATGGACTTTAGGTGTTTCGAAATCAAAACTCTTGGTATACTCTTGGAGTGATAGATCAACTTCGATACGACAGTCGAAGATCTCGCTGGGACAAACAGACGGACGTTTTAGACATAACATAACATATCATGACTCGACTTGGACATAAATATAGATTATATACAACTTCATGTTACCCGATCTACCTAAAAATATATACAACTTGTTTAAACTGACCTGACGACCCAAATCCAATGTCCACTCTTAATGACCAGTACGACACCCCGAAGAGATTATAGGGTATTTTCCACCTTCGTACGCGTCGTGACCAGCGAGAACCAGACCTAAACTCTGGTGGAAAGACCAGCGCCTGGGACTTGAAGTCGAGCTTGAGCAGCAGCAGCTTGGGCGGCTTCCCTCGCTTGCTTCTCAGCCTGAAGTCGACTGACTCTAGCTGCTTCTTTGGTCTTGAGATCCTCGTAGTTGAGAAGGTACGTGGCCAGGTGACTGTGTTGGAGGACAGCAGGATCATGAAGGATAGAATTGCCTTCGGGGAGACTATGCGAGTGGTCAGCGTAATAACCCTCACATGGGTGTGGGTTGGCTGTAATGCCTTCACACGTAGTATCATGTCACTCACTAGTGAGTGACGAGGAGATGACCAGTGGTAGAGAGTCTCTTGAAGATTCTACCGGCGAATCGACCGCTAAGCTTGGGGACGATCGGAGCGTTGGGTCGAAGACCTGCAGGAGCAGGAGGGGCGAAAGAGAGTAAACCTGAGGAATAGGAGTGTTAGCAACGAGGATCAGGTTCAATAAGACTAAAGTATTGTGAATTGGTTGAAGTCGTCATATCTAGTGGCTGCACAGTCCCACTCACCAATATCCGAAACGTAATCCAACTCGTTGACGAAGTGTTCTACACATCCGAATGCGGGTCCAGTATCAGTCTCGGGGATGGAGAAGTGGTTGGCAGCGGAGGCGAATGTGTAGATCTCAACCTTCTTGAGTTGCTCGTGGGAGAAGTCGGAGAGGAGTTGGTCCTTAGTGATGCATTGATATCAGCTTCCATCATCAAGAAAGAATGGTGGAGCAGGGAGGCAAAACTTACAGCCCAGGAAGACATGATGATCCCTCCCTGTGAGTGAGCCATCAAGACAATTTTCTCTTTGGTAGGATCCGCGACGTGTCTGGAGATGATCTGTGGGTATGCAGCAATTAGCTGAACGATCTTCCATGACTTGAGGTACAAGGTGTAGTGGAACTGTTTAGTATGGGTTCTGCTCTGATGGGTCCACTCACATTGTACCCTTCTCTCGTATCCGTTGTATTCCAAAGTAGATCCCTTTGCAGCATACATTCCACAAAGTCAAACCAGATACCAAATGTTCTATTATGTACGCCGATGACTCGTCGACCGAATTGCTTGTACAAGGTGTCGAGGATAAGTTGGAGACCGGATTTGGAGGTGCCGATACCGTTGACTCTGGGGGTGCAGAGTATATGACGCGGTGCAGTGTTCGGTCGGGACAGGTATCGAGTAGGGTAAGATGGAGAGCAAGGGATGACAGGGTAAGATCAGAGCGAGGTTGTCGTTGTGGTGAAGAGGAGAGGAGCATGATGAAGAGGAGGAAGGTCGATCTCACGTCAGCTCAACCTCGATCTTCTCCCGATAGAATTTCACTCACAACAGCCAAACCTCCTTATCGTCCTTATCTTCTCCCGGGATGTTCTGATACGTGATCCTGTTCTTCCCCAGGATGAAGTTGTACCCATAGAGCCAAGTAGCAAGTGCCAAGCTCGCAATGACAGGTGAGGGGATCCCAACGAAGAAGGATACCAGGCAAAGTACCGTCAAGAGGATTGAAACGATGACCAAGAAGATTTGCAGGAAGATACCGTTGAAGGTGATATCCACGGCGGGTTTGGGGATAGGCCACAGGATGAGTCCGATGGTAGGGAAGTTTCGAACGAGGATCCAGAAATCTTTCCATAACATTGTCAAGGGGTCGTCATCGTGGAAGATGAGGGGGGTGGAATCCTGCGGGTTGAAGATGGACACGTCGTATACCAATACTTTACTTGCGGTGTCGACGTCGACGTTGTTGGGGTAAGGTGCGACGGTCACGTTGGACGTGGAAGGTGCGAGTTGTGCGTTGGTAGTGGGGCTGGCACCGACAGGAGAAGGGAGGTATGGACCTCTGGGTGAGTTTGGGTCTGAGAGTCGAGGGGAAGGGGTTTTGGAGGAGGACGAGGTGGAAGGTGGGATGAGAGGGGTGAGCTCGTTCTTCAGGGGGGATGACATTGTGGGTGGGTGAGAGGGATTGCTTCGTGAAGCAAGATGTTAAGATGAAGAAGAGAAGAGAAGAAGAGAAGAAGAGAAGAAGAGAAGAAGAGAAGAAGAGAAGAAGAGAAGAAGAGAAGAGAAGAAAGAAGGATGTATTCGTTGTATATATACTGTGTATTCGGGTAACGTCAACATTCCCCGTGATCACTCACATGCACATACTTTACCATGATTGATATTGATCACATCACTACACTACACTGCTAGTAGTATTCTCCCCTGCATACATACATACATACATACATACATACATACATACATACATACATACATATATACATCTTATATAGATGACATTGTTCACGCCTACTCGCTTCCTCTTCCTCTTCTGAATCAGTTGAATCATTGATATTCTCATTCTCATTCTCACGTAGTAGGATGTAGGATAACGTCATTCTGATAAGATTAAGATTGCACTACAGTAGTAAAGTTACTACCCGCCTGTCTCTCCTTCTCCTCCTCTCCTCTTTCGTTCCTCATACAAGGCACAAAGAGGGGCAAGGGGAGAAATGGGAGAAATGGGAGAAATGGGCGTGGGAAAGATAAGGTCGATCATCTTTACTTCCGATACTTATCGTGGTATTATATCCATGCATGCACATTAACTTAACATACTATACGACTGCCCCCTTTCTTATCTATCTCTCACCACACTCACATACATACTACTCCCTCCCAGTCCTATGCGAATTCCTAGACTGCGTCCTAGCAATCTTCTCAGACATGTTCCCAGCACCTCCCAGCTGGTACAACGGAGGATACTCTTCGACCTGTTTCCTTAGCACATACTTTTGAAAATACCAAGGTAATTTCTTCTTGTAGTACATCGCATGTTCTCGATTTCCTATACTGAAGACTATATCCAATTCTTCGAGGGTGAGGTTCTATCCCAACTCAAACATCAGCGATCTTTTCCCATGCTGAGAACCGACTCAATCGAACCCCAGTGTTTCACTCACCTTGGTCTCAGGCAAGAAGAAATACGTATAAAAGAAGGCGAAAAAGTTCCAAGCAGCGTACCAACTGAACGCTCCCTGGGGGGTAAACGCGTCAACCAGCGCAGGCCAAGTGAACGAAAGTATAAAGTTGAATCCCCAGCACGTAGCAGTAGCGAACGACATCCCCGTATCTCTGATATACAATGGGAACGCCTCAGCGGAATAGGTGAAGGGGACGGGTCCCTCACCAGGGGAATAGGCAGCCATGAAGAGGTATATACCCGTTGCTATCATCGCTACCCTCCCTGTACTCATTTCACCAGCTTCGATATTTCCCGTGGGCATCCAGAATGAGAATCCGGTGAAGAAGAGGCACAGTCCGAGTAAGGGGAAGGTGGTGAGGAGTAAATTTCGTCGACCAAAGGTATCGATGGAGTAGATGGCGGGGATGGCGAAGAGCCAGTTGACGATTCCCGTTCCCATTGATACGAGGAGGGCTTGACTTCGCGAGAATCCGGCGTCGAGGAAGATCTGGGTGGAGTAGTAGGCGATAACGCTGTGACCATCCACTGTCAGCAATTAAAGTCCTTGGACATGCGTATATAGGATATAATTTAAACACTATCGATGAAGCGAAAACCAGACTCACTTCACACCACAGAACTGCTGCATGAACATGACAAAGAACGACGATTGTGCCGCCCGTCTATTCCTCCTAACAGTGAAGAACTCTTTGACCAAGTTCTTCCCCTCACGTTGATGTTTCTCAGCTTCAAGCATCTTATAAGCATAGTACATATCCCGACTGGCTAAGACGGGATGGTTTCGTAATCTGCTGAACGAGTTGAAGGCTTTGTCGTATTTCCCCTTTTCCATGTACCATCTGGGCGATTCGGGGCAGAAGTAAACTTGGATCATGACGATCATAGGTGGGATGGCTGTGGAAGCTAACATCCATCTCCATTGGGGGTATCGAGGTGGGTCGATCGATTGGCCGACGGGGGCAGTGACATTTTGGAAGGCTACGGAAGCGACGAAACCGAGCATCTTAGGAGAAGCGACTCATCGGTCAGCATAGGTCAAGGAGCGGAATAGGGAGCAACTGATGAGTTAAGAGCCGAAAACCACACTCACAATACCAAACGCGGTCCACATCTGCCACTGACAGCCCAACGCCCCTCTGATAGCCTTGGGCGAAGATTCCGCAGAGTAAACAGGGGTGGTACTACTTTTCGCTCCCACCGCCAAACCCAATGCGAATCTGGCAATCAACAAGTTCCACCACGAGTCGGCCGCGGCCATCCAGAAGGAAGAGGCGAAGGAGATGAAGCAAGAGATGAAGATAGTACCTCTTCGACCGAGATATTTGTTGAGCGGGGCGTTGGTCCAACACCCAATCAGGCAGGAACAGAGGTATGGAGCTCCGTTGAGCAACCCCCTGATGTATACCCGCTCGGGACCGATCTCAAACTCGTCAAAATAGAACTGTTGGGCACCGTTAACAGCGGTCTGGTCCATCCCCTGGACGATGGCAGAGCCTGCACAGAGGACAGCAAGGAAGTACAACATGAAAGGTTGTCTCCACCGATGAGTAATTTCCTCTCGGAGGACCTGTTTCTCGTCCTCAGGTATCTCCCTGATCTCTTCGAACCCTCCCTCTTGCTGGGCAACTCTAGCTAACAACGCTCCTCTTCTAAACAGTTCCTGATGTTGTGATAGACCTTTCTCCTCGACGAAGAGATCGACATCCCGAAGGACCTCTTCAGGGGACATCCCATCCAAGGGGTTATTGAGTGTAGCAGTGGATATCTCGAGGTGCCGAGGACCGAAATTGGGAGTTTCCTCATAATGAGCAGGCGGGGGGAGGTTGGACTTCTTCCCATCGTTGATGACTGTCGGTGAGTCCGATTGAATCGAAGCTGGTTTCTCGTTATGACCGTTCGGAGCGGGTAAAGACGACATCGCGAGACGGTGGTACTATGTTGGAAAGAATGATTTAATATCGATTTCTCACATACCATCTCACCCCTTCCCAGTAGATCACCTTGTTTATATATCCTTCAGAGCCCCAGATAACCCCCAGTGTCCCACACGACCACCTCGGGGGAAGTTAGGAGACTAGCGATTCATGGCAGACGTCACGACACCTTGGCATCATCGTCCTTCTTCCTCTCTTCGTGCTGCTCCGTTGTGGTCGCTGTCCAATGGGTAGAACGGGGATGCATGCGGTTGGGATATCTCTCCGCTCACCACTATGCCAAGATGATGCATTGAGTGATGAACGAAAGTAAGAGAGACGAGATGGCAAAGAGATGAAGAGTTCAATCGTTGCTTGGCTAAAAGGGATCAGTCCAGGGGTTATGGTTATGGTTATGGTTATGAAATCGGATATACCTCGGCTATTCCTTTTTACCGGTCTGAACCGCCGGGATCAAACAGGGGGTAATACTAGTGCTAGTATCATGACGTGGCAATCTTGCTTGGCGGAGTGATCACGTAATCACCACTTGTACGCTTCCATACTGTTCATGTCGATACAGTGAGAATATCGTTTCATCCCTTCTTCAACATCTCTTCTTCTTCTTCCTCTTGATCATGCTTAGTATTTCATAAAGTCATATGATCATACTGCCATATGACATAGCGTAACGATCAGGTCTCTATACCTCTTCACTATTCTCTCCGCTTTTCTCTCTCCGCTCTGACAGTAAGTTTCAATAGGACGAGAAGCATTGCCAAGTAGCACCTATATCCTAAATGCCAAGAACCACCCTTTCAAATGATATCATCGACCCTCAACAAAGTCTTCCTCTCGAACATCTTAGCAAGAGGAAAAGGTAGCACTAAGCTCCGTCTAGAACAAAAAAAGCATGGTGGGACAGAAAACAGAAGTATACGAGCCCATCTAGAACGGTATGCATGACCGTGATCGTGATCATTATCCTATCCTATCCTATCGTAAAAAGCGAAACCCTTATCCTCTCCCTTCCTCCCTTCCGACCAATCTCTCGGATGATTCGGACCGACAGACTGTCTCTAAGCTTTATCATCCTCCTTCTCATTAGGAGGGGAAGAATCGCCAACCTCCTTACTCGCACCGATATCGGAAGTATTCCTAAATGAACGAGTACGGAAAATATCAAGTCAAATCAGCTTAACCGATCAAAGGCTCACTCAATTTGATCCAACGCGATGATAGGAAAGACGGCTCACCATCCATTAGCTTCTAAATACCGTCTGAATTCCATATCCTCATCTTCCAACTGCGCTCTCCTTTCTGGAATAAGCGTCATGACAATAACAGCGGTGACTACGCAAGTGGCAGAACCAATACAGAACATCGCTTGATGGCCCTTGATCTGAGTAGAGAATCGGGCGATAATCAAAGGGTAAATCTGGGTACCGACCGCTGCGCCAGCTTTGCCTACTGCAGCTGCGAAGCCTAGAGCGTGGCCTCTACCATGTATTGACTCAAATTGATCAGCTCTTCTGACCTATCCCAACTGATCGGATTTCGGAAATTGACGCAGAATGAGAGAGCCCAACCTAACTTACCTGATAGGAGTAGGGAATGATTCCGAGGAGACTATGAAATTACAGTTACCAGGACCAACCGATAAGAATGACTGGAAGAGACCGAAGAGCACCACAAAAGCGGCGAAGGCTCCTGTCCCCCCAGTTCGAAGAGGTTCCATCGCACCTGACACCACGATCCGGTCAATCAGTTGATGCTCACTTATCGTCCCTAATAATCTCAGCTCACCTCCGATTGCAAACCCAAATACAGCGACCATGCACAACCCAAAGGCATAACATTGTCTAGGACCCAATCAATCAATCAAGAGACTTCCCAAAATACACCCCGGGAGAGCAAAGAAATTAATCAATGCCCCCCACCCGTTGGACTGGAGGAGGGTCGCGTCCTTGTCGAAACCTGCTGCCAGGGTTGGTGCGAGCAGGTTAAACGGGTAGATGACGGTATCGTACATGAACCAAGCGAAGGAGCAGCTGTGTCGCAATAGGGCATTAGCGAGCAATTTGGGAAATCAACAAGATTGAGAACGAAGATGAACTATACTGTTGGATAGGAAGACTCACCCGAAAAGCGGTCTCCAGTATCTCTTCAAAGCCAGCTTGTATGGGAATGGTTGCTTGGCGATACCATGTTTCTTGTATAGGGTCGAATCCACTGATCGGATCCGGAAGATGAAGATGGACAAGGGGAGCTGAAAGAAGGAGATCGAACTGTCAGTCTTCCAGTCAAAGAAGAAGGACGCGAAGTTCGCATCTCGCAGAGGTAAATGCAAACTCGAGCTGTGGTTCACTCACGACTATACCAATACCGAAGCAAATTCTCCATACACCTTCCGAAGGATGTCCACCATACGCAGCAAGGACAATCAAGAACACGATGGCTGAGCCTACAAACCCAGCAATGATAGCTGTATTGGTAGCGTTCACAACCATAAAACCCCTCTTCCTTCGCAGACTATGCACAAGAAAAACCACATTCGCCATCAGCATCATTATTGAGAGACAATCGCAAGTAGAAGTAAAAAGCAGTAACCCACCCAGCAGTCTCATTAGCAGCTTCCATAGCAGAGGTACCGCACACGGCATATTCACCTCCCGCACCGAGACCTGCAACACCTCTAGCGACGACGATCATCCAGAGCATACCGTTAGGGGATTTGCCATGGGCGGCGGTGGCGAGAGTGACACCGAGGACGAGGAAGAATGTACAGCCGATGATACCCCATCGACGACCGAGACTACACCATCGAAGGACACTATGAGTTGAGGACGTCTTATCCCTGGATAGGAGTTGAGGGCTTACCGGTCAGCGCAGAGACCGAACAAAAGCATCTGGGGAAAAGATATATCAGTATCCTATGACAGAAGAAGGTAGGCCAAACAAGACACATACACCAAAGATATCACCAATCAAGATGGAATTACTAAGTCGTGCCTTCATAGTCGCAGTCATCACCTTTGGGTAGAGCTTAGACATGACGGTGTTGGTGTAACCTAAGGCCATCTTCCATAGTCAGCTTCGACCCCGAACTTTCTCTGAAGTGAGGCAATAGATGAGGACGCACCGGTAATTTGGATGTTATAACCATCAGAAAACAACGCAACACCAGAGATAAGCACAGAGAGAGTCTGCGCCCATGTTCTTTTGAGGCTCACGCCGCTCTCAAGTTCCGAAAGAGGAGCGACGTATTGTTGTTCTCGTTCTTCAGATCCATTTCTCTCCTCAGAGGGAGCGTCAAGCTTGTTTTGACTCATCGGTTCGATATTCTTCTTTTCGGTGAGGTGGAGAAGTTGTCGTGTGCTGGACAGAATCAAAGCTAGACTTCAAATTGTTCAGACTAGCGAGTTCTTATACCTTGCTGATCTATAGGCATATCCGAAGACAAAAAACCGTTTCACGACTTTTCAATCAAGCCGAAAGAAAAAGAGACATCTTGCGCCCCGTTGATTCAGCTTGGCTGTCCGACGAGATGAGGTGAACGTGCATCTTCATCGCCAATGAGATCGTCACATTCCATCTAGACCTGTCAATTGAGGGACAAGAGTCATGTTCTCCTTCATGCTTAATAGACTGACATGAAACTTGCGCTACCAGAAAAAAGCAACAACCAAGAAAGCAAAAGAAAAGGTACAACGATCGAGAGGAACCGGCGGTAGTTAGTGTATTTTTAGCCTGTACACGTACCACGTACTTCTGTCTTTCCTCCCTCTGTGTTCCGCGAGTGTAATGATCATACAGGTACCCCTCTCTCCGTAAGCGGTGATTCCGATACAAGCATGCTCGATTATTCTGATACGTACCCTAATATAACCTCCGCATACCCCCCTAAATAAGACATACGCACGTTTGCTAATCTCCTTCATCGTTATCTCTCGCCCGATCACGAACCCCTGAACCCTCACCGGAATCCCAAAATAGTCCGAACCCGAAGACGAAAGGCTCTTTCAGTTTCGGAAAAAACATAGATCCTAAGCCAATGATCAAGCAATATCGTGCACACGTTCAATCGACATGCATCTGACAGTGAACACATCGGAGCACCAATGACTATATAGAGAGAGGAAATAGTTCCTCCCTCTCCGTCAGATATGCGAGGGAATCCCGATAAACCATCGCGCTGTTGGCGTAAGGGGAAGTAGAGTGAACGGAAACATCCCGGAATGAGCAACCGGCACGTTTAAACTTCCCAATCATTTCAATCAACACGCATAGACAATCGACCTCACACGACAAGAGTTTTATCCAGAAATTTCTATCTCTCCATCTGTCGTACTATACCAGACAAAGTTTCCTTCAACCTCATACAGATCTACAAACCAGTGCAGATGGAGAGGCTCTTACGACTGGCCTGTATAGGCTCGAGCTTATCGACCAAGTGGCACGCATATGTGTTCTTACGATTGGTAAGCTATCCTTCTCACCCATGATGATACAACGGATGTTGATCTGAATGTACCACACAAAGCTGCCCTCAGGACCTGTCTATCTGCCCATCATCTACACCTCAGCAACGATCTACGTCTTGTCGTTCATCCTTTCTCGGACACTGCTCTCAAGCAAGACTACCCGACGAAGTAACGCCCTTGCAAAGGCCATCTCGCTATTGGGAGGTACATATGACGCTCAAACCCCCTCGATCAGCTGGGCAGGGTTTGTGATCACTCTTCTCGCACCGTTATGTTGCGTGGATCTGGTCTATCGAACGCATATCTTCTACCCTCAGAGGGACCTGGGATTCAGTCGAGTAGGATGGGTGACTGAAGACTCAGCGAATATACTCATTCGAGTCCCACATTCTGGAAGATACAAATTGACTTACGGCCCTACCTCCCATCCCGGAATAGTCTTGCAACTACCTGAGATTGACGACTCTACAGACTATACTATTCCTATCACGCTCCAGAACCTTCAGGCAGACACAGAGTATCTTTACTCCCTCGGCCCGGAAACACAAGGGTCATTCACGACCGCTCGGAAGGCGGAGGAGATAGACAAGTTCACGATACTCAGTACGAGCTGTCTCAAGCCGGGGTGGCCGTACAACCCGTTCACCCATCCTTTGAAAGTGGATGGGTTCACTCATTTGGACAACGCCGTGAAGAAGATGGATAGAAAGCCGGAAGCAATGTTGTTTCTGGGTGATTTCATATGTGAGTGTCACGTTATATTTGAACATTGTAAACAGGCGAGATGCTAAATCGCGCTGACGAGAATTCTTCTCTGCGTGGACTCCGACCTTCCCGCGCCTGTATCAGAGTACACCACGAGCTACTACCGACAGCTATACAGACAAGTATATTCCAGCCCATCTTGGACATCGTTGATACGGAGTATCCCATGGATACACATGTTCGACGACCATGAGATCATCAATGATTTCTCGCCTGTCAAATCGTACGATGGTCAGGACATACACATGTTCGAGAATGCGATGGAACCGTACATCTCGTATCAGCGATCCGTCAATCCGGGACCTATCAACCCTCGACAGCCCACATACTTCTCATACGAGATTGGGAGAGTATCGTTCTTCGTCCTTGATAATCGGTCTTATAGATCTAAATCACCCGTCCGACCTGGTGTCAACTCAACAGCGGGTCATGGAGACCAGTCGATGTTGGGTGAACAGCAGCTTAGGGATGTGATGGATTGGATAAATATACAGGGTAGGAAGGAGGGTAGATTGTTAGTTCTTGTTTCGGGCGTACCGGCCACGAGAAATTGGTCAGAAGGGAAGGATGAACTAGATTCCTGGGCTGTGAGTGCACAGTGACGCTGAAAAGTGAATCATGAGCTGAAAATCACATTTGCAGGGTTATCTGGACGAGCGAGAATTCATTCTGGAGCAGCTCTGGTCGGTAGGAGGAGCAGTCATCATCTCGGGCGATAGGCACGAACATGGTAAGTCCCGTCATGCAAAATCAGATCTGGATCGTACGGTTGCTTACAGTCGCCTGGGTGATATAGCCACTACCCTAATCCCACCTCCCTCAGACTCAGAATATCAAAACACATCCTCGGTGATTGAGTTCTCGACATCGCCCTTATCATTCTTCCACCTGCCTTGGGATCGCGAATACACATCCCATCCGCCCACGGACATCCCACTACACCACCAATGGGAAGGTGATAGTAGGTTTGGTATTTTCGATTTTGATACATCAGACTCTGACCAACCGAAGGTGGAGTTTGAATTGGTAGTAGATGGGGAGGAAGAATGGAGATTCGAATGGACTAAAGGTGTGGAAGTTGAGATACCAGAGCGATGGACGGCCGTATCAGCATCGTCGTAATTTGACTCGTCTCACTTTACGCATCAACAACCTCGCACGGGAAATCCGGACCGTACTAGTGAGACCGATTGTTGATTACAAAGTATCGTAATAAGTGATGCACACGAAGGGCAGGTGACTAGACCCAAGTGTAATGAATTCGTAATAAGATTGGATTTTGCCGAAGGGTGCCGAGTCTGATCGGATTAAACCGACGAAAGCACGCTCGCTTGAAAAATCAAAAAATGAGAAATACGAGTATACGAGTAGAGTAGGATTCTTCATGAGATCGCCTAAATATTGATGAATAATGAATAATTGTGTGGTTGATATGACTGATAGATCGACTCAGTCATAGCGTAGTTGACATGAGTATCATGTGTATATAACATTCCCTTGTGTGTAGTCCAGTTATACCCTTCTCAAACGGACAATCACCATCATTGGTATATATAATGACTGAATCAGATCGTGACCATCAGCAACCCCCAGCCAGACCAAGCGGTCGGTTCTCAAATTCAACATCCACCACCCTGATACCCTCCAACGAAATGACCTCCCAGACACATACACCCCATAAAACAGAGAAACCTCCTACGCCTAACTCTCTACCTGAAGGATGTACCCTTGGACCCATCCTTGGTAAGACTTCTCGCGGAGTCATCTCGATACCCAAATCTTCTGAAAGTTCCCCCGCGGTCCAGCAAGAAGAATATGAGGAGATACGTGTGATATGGGTGGATTTTCCAGCCGGTTCAAAAGAAAACCCATTTTCTTTCTCCACAAAGCGGAAATTGGGGATCATGGCAGTCGCGCTGTTCTTTGCGAATATAACGGCGTATGAGACTTCCTCGTACTCTATTGGTATACCGTCGATGAAGAGGGATCTGGGAGCTACGGATCTGCAGGCTGCTTCGGGGATATCTCTGTATGGATGGGTGAGCAAAGCATTCCCTTCTGTGTGTGTATCTCGTACAATTTTGCTCACGAAGGATGATTAGGGATTTGCTATTGGCCCGCTGGCGTTGGCCCCTCTCACTGAGGAGTTTGGAAGATACTGGATGTACATCGGTTCCATTGTGACTTATGCTTTATGCCATTTATCTCATGGATTGTGAGTAGGTTTTCTGGACAGCATATGCAACCTTTACTGATCTTGCATGCTTATGACTCAGAGGCACAAATATGGGATCCGTCCTTGTCGGAAGATTCCTGATGGGACTCACGGGATGTATAGGAGCAACAGTGGTAGCGGGCACGGTGTCGGACTTGTACCCTCCTCATAAGTGAGTATCGCGATCTGCAGTGGGGCAATGCTCACTTCTTTCGATTTAGACGAGGTCCACCGATGTCCCTTTTCACTCTGATGGTTGTTATCGGACCGGGTTTGGGAGCAGCTACAATGTGTTGGGCTGAAGCGAACACACGTTTGGAATGGCGGTGGATAGCCTGGATACAGATGAGTGAGCGAGAGGTTACCTTTAAAATCTTCCTTCCTCCAACCCATCCCAAATAACCGGGCATGCCTTCTCCCTTTCGTTCACCATTGCTGATGGATAATGATACAGTCGCTCTTGGAGTATATTGGCCAATCGCATATTTCGTGCTCAAAGAGACTCGAGCATCGGTACTACTGAGGCGCAAGGCGAAGAAGTTAAGAACGCAAAGAGGGATGCAAGATGGAGGAAGGTATACTGCAAGGAGTGAAGTTGATAAAGAAGCATTCTGGACTGCTATGAGGAAGAGTCTCAGTAGACCTATACGTGAGCTACAGTCTATCCCCTTTATGATATCTGTCTCAACAAGACTAATGTAACCTCATGAGAAATCAGTCTTCGTCACGATGGAGCCGGTAGTCACCTTCTTTGCAATTTGGGCGGCGTTGGTATGGGGTGTCTTCTTCATTCAGATCGCTGGGCTCTCGTATGTCTTCAGAACTATCTACGGATTCGGAACTACCGCTGCAGGATCGACATATTGGGCTATAGTGTGAGCCATTCAACGTTCCTTTCTACCGTATTACCATTCGCTGATGGCGACTTGTTCAGCATCGGCACAGTGATTGGGTATTTGCTGAATCCTATTCAAGATGCTTTATACAAGTAAGTCAAGCATTGGCCTGATCTTCAATATAATGCTAATCTTGATATTCAGGCGGAACGTAGGTCGTATAGGAGTAGAAGCTAGACTATACGCACCATGCGTAGCTGGGATAGTCTTCGCTGTAGGATGTATCATATTTGGACTCACCTCTGTGCCAAATGTGCATTGGATCGGTCCATGTATTGGTGTAGCCATCATATTAGCTGCGGCGTTTACGATTTATCAGACTTGTTTTATATAGTAAGTTGATCTTCATCTGCGGGGCTGGTCTTTTCCCCGAAAGCTCAAATCTCATGGATAAGACATTGTGCTGACTCGAATGATGCTAGTCTGTCGGAATGCTACGGATCGCACGCTTCGTCAGCCGTTGCTGGAATGTCATTTTTGCGTATCTTGGTAGGAAGCAGTTTCGCCATGTTTACGAATCAAGTGAGTCTTAGTGTCTCCTTTCTCATGTGCTCATTTGTCTCGTCATCTCATGAAATCACACCAACAGCTGTTCGACACGATGACACCCCGCTGGGGCTTATTCATGATCGGCTGTATCGCCCTGTTACTCGCCCCTGTCCCCTTCATCGCATTATTCAAGGGACCATGGATTAGGGAGAGATCGCCGTATAGTAAAGTCCTCATGGCAGAGGAGAGAAAGAGGTTGGAGGCGGAAGGACTGATGGAGGGTGAGGGATCGGATGATTTGGAAAGTAGGATGGAGAGGATGGAAGGGGAGTCGGTGATGGAGGATGATAGGTTGAGGGACGAAAGGGAACATGGTCACGGGCATGAGTATGAGCATGAGCACGAGCATAGACACAAAGGTAGACATACGCATAGGCACACAAAAGGACAATAATACAATGGATGGACCCGGATCTAATGCATATAGTCTCGACGCGTGACGACACGAAGTGCATTGAGTAGAAAGATAATTCAGTAGATATGCAGAGGATATTTGCGAGCCATTCGTTGTATTTGAGTGATTCACCCAAAGCTGGACCATCTCATAATGAATGGGCTGAGAATTGGAGCAGATCCGCAAGACCACAAGAGATAGATTCCGTGATGCAAAGATACGATCTCACAGGACTTCGCACCCTCCGATTAAACTGACGGCCGAACTTTCAAACCGGAGACACAATCAGGTTCCTAGATGGATCACTGATACACCGCCATCGAGGGCGAATCGCCAGGCACACCGCCATTTGAAAATGAAACAACACCACGGTTCGTCGAGCGCAGGTCGTGCTCCGCTCCGACAAGCGATGAGTCAAGATGAGGCACGAGACTCAAAGCCATTTACCGTAAAGCCAGGAGCAGTAACGCATCCTACCTATACTGTGTCATGTTGGTGCTCCGAGCGTCCATTCAAACGTGTATATATAGGTATCCATCCCGCACCTCTCCCAACCCTTTCCTCTAGCGTTCATCAATCAACATTATATCTATCACCAACAAATCATCCTAAACTTTCAGCTTAAACATTACAATGCAGCTTCAAAACGCTTCGACGGTAGGATACGGATCCGTTGTCCGCCTCTCAGCCAACGTAAGCTGGGCATACCCATTTCTACCCGGAGAACCCCCCAACGTAATCCGATATCAATTCGCCGGATGTGTCCCATCCAACATCACCATAGCCAGTACATGCTGCACCGCTGTCAACGGCACATTCGTTAATGAATACCTCAATAATACTCGATCACTCTCCGCGGACGAGCTCAAGAGTATCTTCGGCAATGACACAAAGGCAACGAGCGGTTGGAATGTCGGTAACTTGACGGAAGCTGCGGATGCAGGCACAGAAGGAAATATTCATTGGTGCACCATGGCTTATAACCCGATGTCGTCCGAATCACTCCAAGGATCAGGATATCAATCGGGCCCTACTTTAGGAAATGTGCCAGAGGCCATGCAAAAGTGGATACAATGCTTCAACGACAACGTACCCCAAGATGCGGTCAACAAGTCCCAAGCCGCTTATGTGTGCGCGACGGACGATGCTAGGAAAGGTGGAACGATCGAAGGTTTCAATAGATACATAGGTCAGCAAGGAAGCGGTGCTTCAAATAGATTGGCTTATACCTACAAGTCCTGGTGGAACGTGCTTGGGTTGATGGTCGTGGTGGTTGCGTGTCTGAACTAAGGTGAGTGATAGTTTCTCATGCCAAAGTGATCCTCTTCACTGCGAGACTCTCTTCGATCGTTGATTGATGGACCACCCTCAGAAACCCACACGACACTCTTTCTCCTTCTATAAATCGACGATCCGGCCCGCGTAGTTGGAAGAAGGATCGATGATTTACATACTTATTGGTAATAGGAAATGAGGCGAGAATTATTTGGAAATGGAGGAGATCAATGGATTGACCGATTGAAACAGACTCCAGTTGTACGTTGTCATTCACAAGGAATTTGTACCTCTTATCTTACGTCTCAAAGCGGGACACTAGACCTCGCATGTGATGTAATATGATCGTAGACTTCACGTTTAGTGCTCTCTTGACCAAGCACTCGTGGTTCACAACTGGGATGTAACTTGTTCTATCTCTCCCTGCTGGCTGTCGCAGTCATCGTAGGGATCCGAAAACACTCAACAATCACTGACTAATCTACAACACGGTGTACAATGAATGCAAGGCGACTTCCCCAATAACTTGTCTTCCTTGTTCACTTGAAAACAAATACATTCACATCGTTTACATCTATCGGATCATCAGTACGATTTCAATCCAGCAAGTTGCTGCATCCTCTCAGTCAACACTGGCTTCTCCAGCGGTTCAAGTCTCTCGTTCTCCATGGCGTGAGGGTCGATCTTACTGCCCGTCATTCGGAACATCAGAGGGTCGTGGGTCTGTTGGCGAACGAAGTTAGCAATTGTGTCCGTGTGGGTGTTGATGATCATGCATGAACTGACGGACAAGGAGTAGAGTGTGCAGATACTCACCGTACTGATGTACTGCTCAGCAGCAATCTTTCTGACCTCCTTCATCTCCGGTAGTAAATCCGATGCGGGTTTATAACAGACGTCTATGTCCAAAAAAGGGACATATATGAGCATTGTCCCAGGCCATATTCATCACTAGCAGAGCACTGAATGTCCACTCACAAGATGCTATTCGAGGTCTATCCCCCTCGGTGAGAGTACCATAATGGATTGTCCTCGAGTCCCATAAGATCAGATCGCCCGGAGCAGCTTCTACTTTTACCCATTTACACCCCCTGTCAAAGAACCATTGAAGGTGTTCATCCGTGTACCAATGTGCATCTCGCCAGGTCCACCCTTCGGCAGGCATCTCATGTTTGAAAGCTTCAAAGAATTCGTTGTAGTATTTGATGGATCCCTCCAACACCCTGAGACCACCATCTTGAGGACCGTTCTCTTCCTACGAGTACAAAGTCAGTACGGATCACCTGAGGATATTAGAGCCGTACCCACTAGATTCATGATACCTTGGATACAATGTTTGTACTGTCGGTTAGGACTTTGGTCCACATGAGGCCAAGCTTTACTTCGTTGACCCTCAAGCTCCTCCGCAGGTAGGGGAAGGGTCACGTTGATACCGTCTACAATTACGTGTCAGCTCAGTATATCGTGATAGGATACACGACTTACCGAACGAAACGAGGAGTTCCTGAGTACCCCATATCTTTGCAAATTCATTGATCAAGGCTTCCTCCCCTCGGATGTCCCATACGAACTGTTCGTGTCCCACACCATATCGGTTGAATAGACCTCCTCGGTGGAAAGCAGGCAGTTGATCGATATGCCATGTCGATCGGTCGTCCGCTTCGAAACCGGTGCCAAAAGATTCGAGCCATTTGTAGACTCTATCGACATACTGAGCAGCTCTTTCTCTAGGTATGATACCTTTAACTACTTGATACTATACGTGATACGTCAGCCGGTGAATACTCATCAATTAGGTGGAGTGAAATGTGATAGCAGAGACGGGCATCACTTACACCCTTCGATTCCAGGTCAGGATAAGCAGAGGAGTCAGGGGTATGATGCGCTCCACGGAGCTTCAGAGTCCCCTTGACCAAAGATTCGGGTGGATGAGCACCTGTGAGGAGAGTTTGAGTTATCATTTGCACCATATTGAGTTGCTCGAGATAGTGAGATTTGTAGTGTGCGGGAGAGTTGGCCGAGCAAAACAAGTCGCTATCTTACAGGTCAAGCAAAGCTCAGCTATTTATCTATGCTTGTCGGCTATGCGTATTGCTTATCGACGATGAGAGAGAATGCAGTATGATAACCTCCCCACTCTGTCCTGGCATATCAAATTGGGGGACCCGAGACTAGCCGTTGCAGTACTGTGCATACCGGCACAAAGTTACACCACTCTTGCTATCTCAGATTGGGAGTAAGAAGAAGTGAGATCCACATGAAACCCGTCAATCAGTCTATTATACATCCGCCCGCTCAAAGGATCCGTGGTTTTGCCCGAAGAACGAAATGCGGGCATTCCTTCCTTTCGTCTTACCCCTCCGTGTTCACCTGGGCAATACCCCATGGAGCAAATGGTAAAACAATAAACTAACAACGGCATTTCCCACGGATCACCGCGTGTGACGAGACTTAACAAGGTTAATGGAGGTAAGCGCGGAAACTAAGTGCAAGTACTGTCTCCCCTTCGCCTTCTTCTAAACGTGCAACTCCCATATCGATCGGATCTCATGACCTACTTTACCCCACTTTTACCATCCTCATTCATGGCCATTATTTCCTGTTTGAGCCGATACTTGATCAGAGTGGGGGAGATCTATCGCAGGTCTCCGAAGGGGCTTCAGTCTGGAGTCTGCTAGTCCCTGCTAGCTCCAATCAGATACTCTGAAGATCGCATCCCCAGAGCTTATCTGTTTGTTTGTCGAACTCCCGGCAAACCTGTCGAATATGCTTATCGTCATGTGACCATACAAGAGTGGAGGAGAAGAATGTCCGGACGTTGCCAAAAGTGGGGGAGATAAGTTAATTCGACCAAGATAGAGATTGTCGATAGATAGATAAAACAGATATATAAACCACCTGTACACTTGCTACCCCTCGATAACTCTATCTAATCTATTCCTTGTGAATAACCCTTCCACCTCTGCGCCATGTCCAACCCTCATACCGCGTCTCGAGCGGAGGACATCCACCCCGTAGACGACAAGAATATATTGGCTCACGGACACAATGTGGACGAGGTTGAAGATAATATCATCAAACCAGGTGGAGTAGGGGATATGAGTCCTGAAGATCGTGCGACCGCACTCAAACTCGCACTCGAAGTCGATCCGGGTATCCCTGTGAAATCATGGAGGATGGTACATTTCATCTCCATGATGATTGTTGTTTGCGCGTGCGGGACCGATGCTGGTGAGTGATGTTGTTCTTCTGCTGGAATGTATGGCGAAGGACATAGTGCTGATGGGGTAAACTTATCGCTTATAGGTTTCGATGGAACGGTCATGGGAGCGGTCAACTCGATGAAACAATGGCAAAGCTATTTCGGTTTAGAATCGGCAAGTAAAAGTACTGGTATTATCTTTGTAAGTGATTTCGAACAATCAACAAAAAATAAACCTCGCTGACAATGATATCTGCTTTCACATAGGGGATGTACACTATCGGACAAATCTTGGCTTTCTTCCCTACCGCCTATCTCCCTGATAGGATCGGAAGAAAAGCAAGTATGTTCATCGGTAATATCGTTCTGATGTGAGTGAGACCTTATCTGTGACTATCAACGTATACACATGCTGAATGTACGTGATTAGTGGAGGAGCAATCCTGGACATCTCAAGCAAAGGATTTCCAGATGTTCATCTGGGGAAGACTATTGACGGGTTTAGGATGTACATTTGCTGCTTCATCTGCGTAAGTTCACTTCATTTGATATTGCACCCATCCACTCTCTGATGAAGACCCTTCATCATCCACAGCAAATCATACATGAGTGAGATCACCCCACCGGATACTCGAGGACGATGGATGGGTCTGCTCAATTCATTCTACTACGTCGGACAACTCACCGCATCCGGCATCGCCGTCCCTCTTGGTCGACACGCAAGCAACTGGTCTTGGAGAGCACCCCTACTCCTGCAAGCTGCTCCTGCAGCTATCAATGTAGCATTCGTCCTCTTCCTTCCGGAATCACCCAGATGGTTGTTCGCCAATGGGAAAGTGGATCAAGCTAGACATGTATTGGCGAAACTCCATTCGAGAAATCGGGATGAGAATTCACCTATCGTAACAATCCAAATAGGAGAATTTGAGGAGAATCTCTCAGAGGGAGGTAGGTAACTAATCTTACGACGACGAAGATTTAAAGGCTAAGGGGTTCAATCAATGTACAGGCGCAGACAAACGATGGTGGGATTTCAGAGCTTTGTTCAAGACTAGAGCGTCGCGATACAGATTTGGAATGTGTGCTATCATTGCGGTATGGGGTGCATTGGCCGGGAACAGTTTGATCTCCTGTGAGTGCTCTGGCGATGTACATATTATGAGGCCCAGTACACTAACTCAATCTCACGTAGACTTCCTGCCCGTATTGCTTCTGCAAGCCGGTATCACCTCCCCCGACAGGCAACGAGTGTAAGTAATTCATAAATCACCCTAATAAGTACGACTCAAGTGATTAACCTATGTTTAACTTACAGATTGAACTTTGCCAACTCACTCACATCGATGGGTGGAGCTCTGACCGGAACCTTCCTCACTGATCATGTCGGTCGACGACCACTCTTGTTATTCGGCAGTTCATCATGTATGATCGGTATGGCTCTTGCTGCTGGTCTCTTGTCCCCCGCAGGAGAACAGAGTACTGTCAGAGCCAACGCCGGTATCTCCTTCATCTGTAAGCCATCTCAATCGTTTCCTCAAAAGTACGCAACTGACCTATTTTCCCTCGTCAGTCCTTTTCATGATCTGTTATAGTGCGGGTTTCACCCCGCTGCAAGGGCTGTACGTCGCCGAGGTCCTCCCGTACGAGAACCGAGCCAAGGGTATCGCATTGCAAACGTGGCTAGGAGCTTTGTGTAATATCATAAACACCTTTGCTTTACCCGTCGCACTTCAAAAGATCAAGTGGAAAAGTAAGAAATCGATTTCGCGTCTCTAGGTCCAAAACACTGATGAGATCTCTCGTCTTAGCCTACATCATCTTCAGTGCATGGGACGCCGTAGGGTTTGTCATCATCTTCTTGTTCGCCGTAGAAACCAAGCGACTCTCTCTCGAAGACCTGGATCACATCTTCGAGGCTAAGAGCCCTAAGAAAGCAAGTTTCGAGCTTGCCAGAGCTGCTAACAAGAGAGTCAAGCAGGAGAAGGAAGCTGCTAGGTTGAATGGTCTGTAGGTCGTGATCGAAGAGGGTGGGTGTGCACGAGCGGAGGATACGGTATAAACATTCAGCAGGTATAGGGTTTGTACAAAGTTGTCAGGTGATAAAGCTTCAATTTAGTTATTTAATCAAATTTTGATTACAGTGAATCTCTCTTTCAACAGAGTTAGCTTGTTCTGATTCCCGTCGTATGAACGTGAGGTAATATATGTATGTCATGGGTGTATGTTGCGAGTATGATCACGTTCAGGATACGAGCACCAGGTCTCTTTTAATCGGATGTCTAGAATGCCACCTGTATTCATTCTAAAGGTGTGGCCGACGGCCATCAGGCTTGGCACTGTTTTGTTTTTGTCTGCTTGGTCATCCATCGTTCATCTTCCATATTTGCTGGACATGTGGATATATATGTATACGGTTCTGACTGACGACCTACAGACATGATTTATCAACGTATCACATATTGACAACAATGTCAACCGAAAACATTCTCCTTCTCGGAGCTACAGGTAAGTCCGTTTAAGCGCACCTTAGTATCCCTCTTCGATGCTAACAGACATTATAGGAGCATCCGGAATCGCGTTTCTCGAACATGTCCTGACTATCAAGGACGGACCTAGATTGTCTCTGCTGGTCAGGAATAAAGCCAAATTACCTCAGGGGCTCATCGCTCAATACTCGGAGAGGGTGACCGTTGTAGAGGGGCAGCTGGACGATGAGACGAAATTGGAGGATGTTATGAAGAATGGTATAACGAGTGTTGTTGGTCTTTTGGTGAGTCTCATCATCATATATGTCCAACTCACAGAGAGCGATGAGCTAATTGGTTGCTCTTCCGTAGGGCGCATATCCATCACTGTATCATCTCATCTCCCGTAGCACACCCACACCTATCGCAGATTCCTTGCACGTCATCAAAAGAGTAATGAAGAGATATGGAGTGAGACGTCTCCTGGCGCTGTCGACTCCTCGTCATTCGGTACCTGGTGAAGTAGTAAGTATCGGGTGAATAACAAGATGACCAGCTCCTGCGCTGATTGGATCGGTGTTCTGATTCAGTATACATGGCCCCAATACATCACCACCCAGTTCATCCCATCAATCTTCATGCCCCAAGGATCAGCCGAGATGACAGCCATATCAGAGGTCTGCGCCGACGACGATTTCGATTACACCATCTTCCGTGTCCCTTTCCTATCTGCAAGTTTGGAGGACCGCAAGGTATATGCTGGATTCTACGGTCCAGATTACAAGGGGTCGCAGGAACTGTCTAGGGCAAGTCTGGCTAAATGGATATACCAAGAGATACAGGAAAGAAATTGGGTGCAGAAACAACCGGTTTTGGGCAACTACTGATATATCAGTGGACGTTGTTCGTATCATAAGTGCATGTGAGTTAACGATACATCTTTAGATCATCTAAAAGCTACAACTCATTCTATATACAATCTACAAGCCCCGTGCATGAGCTTCTTTTCCATCTGATATCTTGCGCATCATCACCATCGTCTCCTCCGAAATACCTTAGAAAGCAGCAGGTAACCACTGGTCCATGACTATATCGTAAAAGATGATAGTAGCCATGACCAACGTGTAATCCATATTGGCAGCGATGTCAATCTGACGCTACATGAGTTGTACCCATCATCCATCAGTACGACTTCTGTGCTAAGCGATCCCGTCAAATGCTCACCTTCTTGCTATACCAATGATCCTTGTGCACAGAAGCTACAACCTCACCCTCCATCAACAGCTTCCTATCACCTCTACATTTCCAAGTCTCGTATTCTAGGTATCTCGTTTGTCCAGTCTTTTGATCGGTGAATTCAGTTTGGATGTTACTGTCTCCTGCACAGGCCAATGATTTGTTAGCTCCACAGCCAACATCGGGAGTCGACGTGAAGAGCCAACTCACTCCTCCTCTTCCCACCTAGTTTCACCGTAAACACCTGTTCTCCTGAAGGTGTACTACCCGCGATTGCCCAATCTAACGTCTTCATCTTGACGGCGAGACGTACAGCTTCGTTACCTTCCGTATCGAATATAGCTATCAAGTAAAGTTAGCCTTAGCTTTATACCGGGATGAATGGTGGAAGATCTGCTTGGAGGATTCAGAAGGCATATGTAAAAGCTAAAGAAGTCGAAGCCGAAGCAACTCACTGGTATCTTGCCTTAAATTGGCTTTGCCCACAGATTTCACAAAGTCCTGATCATCCCCATCTTTGAACAAGTAGTCGCCCTGATGTGCCAGGTCAGCAACGGACTTCACCATTTGGTTAATGTCGAGTTAGACTCACCCCACTCAAGGACCAACACTTCTTGTACGCGTTCAAGGTGATAGGCTCGTCGATACAATATCTCGAGTCGTGACCAGTTGGGACATCGAGGTCAGCCATGATGGGTAGTTTGGTGATAGGTGACATGGTAAAGTAAGTGTGAATTGGTGAGTGTGTGAAAGTAGATTCGAATTAAGATCGTAGTTGAAGCTGCTTGGTATGTATGCTGATTGATAACGGTTGTATCTTAGAGGTCTTGATGCTTGTAGATACGGATACAACCCAGATATATATACCTTTTGGGCTAGTCGGTAAGTCCGCGAGCGAGATAACCAGATCTCGGGATCACCGACCAGGCCCCAATCCACTTTACTAGTGTCTTGTTGGTGTCATGTTAGCATCATTTGGTTATCACCCTATCTTCAAACCATAACGTAAAGATGACATACAGATGCTGTGTGGAGAGGTCAGAAATAGAGCATGCAGGGGACACACAAACACGAGCAGAGTGACCCCAGCAGAGGCAGTGAGTGGGGCAGGGGTAGCAGAGATGACTCGATAGGAACGGGTGACGCCAGCTGCGAATCGGAGTGTCGACATCCGCTTGC
This sequence comes from Kwoniella bestiolae CBS 10118, assembly GCF_000512585.2. NCBI lineage: Eukaryota > Fungi > Basidiomycota > Tremellomycetes > Tremellales > Cryptococcaceae > Kwoniella > Kwoniella bestiolae. The sequence continues at coordinate 2,140,529 of NC_089245.1, forward strand.
TCCCACTGCGAGACCCTCCATCGTCCACGCATGGTCATCGCGTGATACTATGATGCATTAATGAAGGAGGGGGGTAGATTCATTCGCCAAGATGCATTGCACGTACAGCTTGAGAATGTACAATACCCCATAGTCGAATGGGGTGATGATGAAGAGAAGTGGGAAAGATAACGAGCAATATGAATCAAAAAGGCGTTGAAGATGACCGATTCAGGTTTTTCTGATGACTTTTCTGTTAGTGATGTTATGATCATCCATCTACCATCTTCATCTTCATCATCATCATCATCATCATCATCATGATGCGTATGAATACGCTTATCAGCACCCACTACAGTCCCGAACAGCTACACTTTGGCTTCCCTTGATGATACCCATCCAGCATATTAGCATCTCATCATCAAATACAACGCCGTAAGATTGTATCCTGACTCAATGGAAGACACCTCGTTTAACCCCACCCGACATGCCTTCTCATCATGCATCATCGTCCAGCAGCAACATCAACACCCGTCGCAGCGCTTCACCACCTCGAGCACGTATATTCCACGCCTGCAAGAGCTGTGCAGCATCCAAAGTCAAGTGTCATGATCTGAGAACAGACGGATGTGCAAGATGCAGGAGGAGGAAGACAGCTTGTTCGCTGGCTGGGCTACCTGGGATAGAGGACGGACCACCAGAGAGAAGGAGGTCGGAAGACATGCACACTAGAAGAGATGCATATGATCATGGATTTGCACCTAACACTTCCATCTCGACAAGCTTCCCAGATCCCACTACCCATCCATATCAATCTGCTCCTGCCACAGATGTACAAGAGATGAGACAACGTATACAACAACTTGAATCAGCTTACAATGGACTTCTCACTTCTATATCACCCACCCGATCAACCTCATCCAACGATGTCTACCACAATCCTCTAGTACCCACGATCACCCCACCTGTGACCAATGTCCATTCCACTCCTCACAGCATACCTTCCGGCTCATCCGTTCCGCTTGCAGCTTCAGCGCCTAAAGAATTTCTCGTTCAACACAGAACACTAGACGTGGATGGTTTCAAGAAGTCATACACGATGGAGCCTGCCAACCTAATTTTCGACGAAAGATGTAGATGTGCGGTTGATCCCAATGGTTATCCAAACATCATCACTCGAGGCCATGTTACTCGATCTCACGTAGAGGGTAACTTTCAACTGTGAGTACTCGCTTTATCCCGCATAAATCATATTAGCTGATCTATATGTACAAGGTTCAAACACCGCTTCTCCCTCATTGCTCCCATGATCCCATTCCTACTCACCACACGCTCCATACCCACTCACCCATTCATCGTCCTCGCCGCTCTCGCTTTCCTTCACGACCCATTACCCCTCTCAGCAGTGGGGATGATAGAAGAATCAATCCTATATGCAATGTCAGGTCCAGCGTGTGTGGAAGCCATCATGGCTTTGTACATCCTCACTTTCGCACCTTATCCACCTGGCAGCCAGAATCACGTCCCACCGACATCTCTTCGAATGATATCATTGGCGTACTCCATGGGTGTAGACTTGGGGATGGAGACCAAGGCGGAAGTTGCATTGAGTGAAGACAGTCAAGCGGAAGAGCTGGTGGGGAATTGGGCTGCGGATAGGCTGGAAGAGATGACTTTGGTGAGTCGGTCCAATGCTCTTCCCAGAATTATGCAGGAGCTGATGAGATTCCTGCACAGTGGGAAGCTGTGAAAAACAGGTACTGCATGTGAGTGATCTACCTTCTGTTTTACAGCAAAACTACACCACAAGCTCATTGCCCCTTCAATCTTAGTCTCCAGATGGAGACTGCCCGTTGTAGCGTCCTGCCCACTCTCCGCTCTCATCGATTCCCTACCCACCCTTCCGATCATGCCAATCATTGTATTTCACATCTTCAACTAGAAGCTAGGATAGTAGAGGGATGTCGCGAATTCGTGAAGGCTGTGGGGATGACTGAGGTGATCGTCAAGTATAGTTGGCCAGATATCATCGATCTCTCGATGTTATGGAGTAAAACGCAAAGTCATCTGGATGGAATCGCAGAGACGTTAGATGATGATCAATGTGAGTGTCTTACTTCGACTTCTCCCTTTCATTGCACATCCTCAGGGGCCGTTTTATGACTCATATAACCCCATCCCATCATAGGGCTTCTACGATGCACAATCACCTGTCTGACCTATTCACTCGGTTTCCGACTCGGTTTCGCATTCTACAAACCGCCCAGTCCCATATCCATATCCAACATCGAACAATCAGAAGCTCTGACCGCTCTGTCGCTTATCCCCCCTTCCTCACACATCATCGAGGACACCATACCATTCTTGATGTCGAAGATGAATCGCGATCAAGATGATGGGGAAACCTTTCACCTGCCCGCTTTCCTCATCACTACTATAACAATCTGTCTAGCTACCTCCAGAAGAGTCGCGATGCTCACCAAGTTCACTGTGCCTGAACCATTGTTCGACGAGAGCTTGCTATTGAAAGCGGAGAACTTTGTGGGGAGACAGCCTGGTCTACCTGGGAAGGTATTAAGGGAGATGTGGACAAGTTTGAGTTTGAGTATACCGTTCAAAGAGGGTCAGAACAGAAATAGAGATTCAGCTCAGGGAGAAACTGGCAATAACCAATCCAACCACCAGTCGATGGAGAACCACGGTGATTTTGGTCATATTAGGAGCCCAAATGAAGGTCCAGTCCCATCTTTGTGGAGTGTCGAAGAAGGTTTTAATTGGGATATATTCAATTTCGATTTCCTGTTTGCGGACAATAGCTTGATACCTAATCCCAATTTGGGGGGTGGGACGTAGGGGAGAATGTTGTAAAATAGTATATCGTAGCCACGCTTTGAGTGATGCACCCATGCATCAGTCATGTGCCATCATTGATCTTCGCCCGGAAATCATTTAGTCATTCACTCTGTTTCTTCAATCCATCGGTCTTTTCCGTCTTGATTGTCAAATCACAGTCCCGAAGTACCGCATGAGCACTGGGAGGAGCTCCGGACTACTCTACTATGGAAATCTTAAATTATCAAAGCCAAGGGTCTATCGGGCCGGGTTACTTCCACCGAGCAGCAGCAGCAACAGCAGCAGCTTGATTCGACATTTTCGTACTACACGCCAAGAAGCAGGAGCATGCTGGAAATAACACATCGATGCATAATCGACTAATCAATGGACCCGAGATTCAAGATATCAGGGATTCGGTCTGGTGATCACGTTACACGAGCTCATCGATGAGTCTGCTTGTACTGTTTCACGGGCCATTAAAGACAGTCAGGACAGTCATAACCTACGATTGATTCGACTGCTGATATCGAACGGATCAAGAAGGAAGGGTGTCCTAGTAGACGATGGCCACTACAGCTCTTCATCGATACCGAACATAACCCAATAAACCAATCTTCACCACGATGAGCTCGTTCGCTCCCTCTTCACCCGAACAGCTAAACAGGCTCGCGCTCTCCACCACAGCGGCAGAAGGTTTGGATCTCGTTCGTGCACCATCAGCTATTCCTACGAACGGTCCCAACGGCGAATCGATACATGAGAAAAGTTTGGATACAGGACCAGAAGGTGAAGCTGTTGAAGAGGACGTGTTGCAAGCTATAGAAGAGTATGTATATCCTGAGGGGGGATATGGTTGGGTGGTCGTTGGATGCTGTATGACTTTTGCAGCTTTGACTATGGGGTAAGTTTGAGTCTGTCTATCCTACAGTCTGCTCTGCATGTACATCTTTCTGGTTAACACCTGGGCATTCCGCTGATGATCTTCTCCTGATTGGCAGGTGGGGTGTCGCATGGGGAGTATTCCAAGCTCATTATGCGGAATATACATTTCCTGAGCAAGCTTCGAACTTGAGTATAATAGGTGGATTGTTTGCATTGGTAAGTGGGCAGCTCGACCTTACTATTGGACAACCAGACAACAAAAGACCACCACAGCTGAGTGCGCGTCTGTATCTAGTTGCAAAATACCACGTCGTTCGTAGCTGGGAAAATAGGTGACAAGTTGTGAGTGAGCCCGTCTCAATTTCAATCATTGATCAAGTGTACCCAACCCACGAGATTTTCGTACTGATTACCCCCGTTCTTATCTTAGCGGCTTCAAGAGAGTACTGTTCATCTCGGTGTTCGTATATTGGTTGGCTTTGTTCTTAGCATCTTGGAGTACCAGACTATGGCAGATAACTCTGACGCAGGTATGTTATATCTCATGTGACTTATGAATACCGTGTCCGTATCTAAGTCTGATATACATGATTTTCGCTCGTCCGAATAGGGTGTATTGACTGGAGTCGGAGTCGGGATCTGTCAACCGATGTTCTTCAGTCTACCATCTCAGTGGTTCTACAAGAAACGAGGGTTGGCATCGGGGTTGGCCATAGCTGGAGCAGGATTTGGTAAGTCATTCTTTTCATTATGATGCCTGCCATATCAGTCTAATGATGTGATACTGAATGATGATCTCGTACTATGGATCAGGCGGAGCAATCGGCACTCTCATCATCAGAGCCTTGTTAAAAGCCATTGGACCACACAAGACGTTACTGTGAGTGTCTCATCGCACATCACACGCTTGGCATCGACTGATTACCAAATCTTACATAGCATATACTCCTTCATTAACCTCGCACTCATGACTATCGCTGCTCTCCTTGTCCGTACTCAGCCCAACTCTCCGGAAGCTAGGGCGAAAGGTAAAGGACCGTGGTTCGATAAGAGGGTATGGAGATTGGTGCCGTTCCATTTCCTGGCGTTGTGTTTGCTGTTGAACACTTTTGGATATTGGTGTGTACTGTACTCCTTCTACAATATACTCATCTCGAGTATCCAGCTGTTCGGCATACGAGCTGATATTGCTGGTGAGATAGTACCGTACTATTCTTTCTGACTCAGTATATCAAGCAGTTGAAAGGAGTGCCAAATAACGATATCCTGGGTGCATTGTCAGTATACCATCTTCCAGGGTTAAGGGATTTCAGCACAGTCAATAGCTGATGACAAGTCATTCCGTAGACCTCTAAGTCTGCTCAACTTTTGCGCTGGTGTCGGTCGTATATCCATCGGATACGCCGCAGATAAACTCGGAGCGATGAATACCTTTGTATTCGTCTGTATGGCCTCGTCAGCTGCGATACTGGCCTTGTGGTTACCTGCTACGACATATAATGTAATTGTCGCCTTTGGGGTGATCTATGGGCTGGTGAGTGAAACTCGTATCTTAGAATTCAATCTGAAAGCTGTTCGTACTGACCAGGACATGTTGTTACAACCACTCAGATCGCCCCTACATTCTATACCCTCATTCCCATGGCGGCTGCCGAAGTGTTCGGCCCGCAAAACCTGGCCACCAACGTAGGCGTGGTACTGCTCTTCACGGCCCCCGCTGGACTTGGAGGCGGTCTAGCAGGAGGTCAGATATTGGAGAAGACGGGCGAATGGAAATGGTTGATCGTGTATGGTGCGTTGCTCCATGCTGTTGCGGGAGTATGTATCTTAATAAGTAAGTTGCTCATTACACATCTTTCAGCTTTGTTCTTCCTATCTCTACGAGTAGATTAATTGACTGCTGTCCGTTATAGCTCGAATGATGATAAATAAACGGATATGGGTCAAGGTATGATAGATTGCATAGACATGAACATTATCATATAACGATGCGTTCTCATTCCTAGAACTGAAAATTAAGAGCTACCATCTACTAGTCGCTCCTGCAGTTTCTAGCTCCTTCTTGAAAGCATTGACAATCACAGTAGTATCCAAGCCGACGATAACGCCCTCGTATCCCTTTTCTACCGCTTCCTTCGATTCCGCACCAGGCGACCAAGCTATCACGGGTATACCTGCCTTTTTAGAGACTTGGAATATCTGTTCTACTCCCTCTGTAACCCTGGGATCGGATTGAGGTAGAGAACCGAGGGAGAGCGCTAGATCATATTGGCCTATGAATATTGCGTCTGATCGTATGGCATGGCTGTTAGCTCTGGCTCATTCGCGCACGACGGGGAGGAATTGCAGGAATAGTCAGACGGTAAAGTTCAATGAAAGATCCTTGCAAGACTCATTACCCACCTAATCCCTTTACTTTAACGATCTCCTCGATATTCTCCAACCCCAACTTCGTCTCAATAATGGCAATGACCAACGTAGCGTCGTTGGCATTCTTGACGTACTCCTCCTGGGTCAATGTCCGACCGGCAGGTTCACCTTGGCCGCTCAGATGGAACGCTTGGGTATGGAAACTTCCTCCTGAAGTGCGTCCTCCAAAGGGTGGGAACTTGGCACGGTGAACTACGTCTTCCGCTTGCTCCTGTGTGGTAAACGTGCACCGTCAATTGCTTTTCCATTCTGTTCACTGTTTTGGCAGGTATTCTTGCAAATATGCAGTGGTAAAGCAGGACCTTTTGCCGAACCAGATGAATAGCGAAGAAAGACAAAACACTCACCCTCGACTCCAACAATGGAATCATGATCCCATGAGCGCCCGCGTCCAGGGCAACTCTTATGCCCCATTTCTCGCTGCCCATACCAGGGCATCTGGCGATCTGAAGTAAAAGAGAAATTTCTGTATCAGTGACCCACGTCCTGAGTATCCGTGTCAAGTACAGCCACTCACCGGAGAAACACCCAAAGCAGCTATAGAGTGATAGGCATCGTACAACGCTTTCTCATCGTAATTACCATGTTCCGCGTCCAACACGATGAACTGTATGACTCATGTATCAGCTTGGCTTCGGTGGAATTGTCCGGTGTTGTAACACGTAGATCTGTGTGAGCACTCACATCCAGTCCGTACCTCTTCAATCCCGCCAAAGTCCTGACCAGGCCCGCACCAGGAGCTTTAGTGATTATACCATACGCAGGTCGACCTTCATGCCATGCTTCTTTGATATGGTTGACTCGCTGAGCGATGGAAGGTGAATTTTCTTGGTCTGACATATCGACTTGGAAGTTGTACCTGTGCCAAGCAAAAGAGAGCAGCCCGAACATGACTGTACGTGTACTTGTATTTATATATACTCGCTATTCATCTAAGCAAGCACATCATCTCGGGAAACATAGTAGACCCAATCACATCATATCATATCATGCAATCTTATCATTTCGGATGAGAGGATTAGTCAAGTGCTGATATCAGTCACGTCATATCATCGGTCACGACCGAAATCCTCTTTTATGCTAGAAAATGATTTGGTTATTCTTATCATCTCTCGTCGTTGATCGAATGGATTATAGAGATACATACAACTCAACAAGCGTTCTCTTATAGTGTGGAATGACTGACGCCAGACCCCGAACCTCACTCCGGGAACCACCTTCATCTTTTGGGTCTGCCCTTCCCAGCTGATCCTGCTCATCCATCTTTGGGGAGAACGGTGTAATCTTCTCTCCATACTATATGCCTCTTCGTCACTGCCAGAGCGGGGTATCTATCTTGTCGGAGACGTCTTTCTGAGCGAACAGACTTCTCTGAGGGTCCTCCTTGACTCGGTCGTCTTTGATCATCCTGCATGGTCGATTGCGAGTGAGAGCGGAGGGCGAGGATGGGGGATAGTCAAGATACGAAGGGCGAAGTTTTGGTCGAGTGATAAGTTTAGTGTGTAGTCATTAAAAATTGCAGTTGACGATAATATGAGGACGAGATGGGAAGATGATTGGGTAGTGGATGGCGAGTGAAGAAGGCGAGTGAAGAAGGCAAGCGCATGGGAAACAGAGCATGGTCAGCATGTGTCTGACCAGGGTATGTGGTTGGTGTTCATGGCAAGATGTGAAATTGACAGAAGAGGATCACATCATCCGTAAAGCGCATAAACGATATAGTGCGGTATCATACTCGATGACCAGGGAAGGAAGATACCGGAGAAAGACCAGTACGAGACCAGAGCACTCACCTAGCATCTATTCGGGCATCTTCACCTTCCACACCAATCATGGCCTGTGGTTCTTTCGCTTCTATCACATAGTGATTGTCACAATGAGGGCAGTACTCGTCCGATTCTTCGTAGGTCGTCATGTCTTTTCGGAAAGCTTTTTTGCACTGTATAGTCAAGGTAGATTCAGTAGTCAGCGTGAAGATCATTTATATGACGAAGATAAACCGGGAGAACACAGATGAGATCCCGAAGGCAGTCTTCAACTCCGTAGAGCACACAAGGGAGCTTGATCGGGATCAGGGATATGATGGGTGTCGCACTGTGAAAGAGCGAGGATGATGCAGAATCCACTCACCTTTTTACACATGAAAGCCATCTCCATCGTCTTTCTTAGCGGATGATCCTGACTCTCCTCGTGACATTGCGGACACTATAATCAGTTCGTTAGCACCGATATGAGTCGAATGTGAGGGGACCCGGAGGGACAAGGAGCGACGAGATTCGACATTGCAGCCGTTAAACTCGGATGAAAATAACCTCAACCCACATCGAAGAATTTCTTACAGCATGGCGCTCTGATAGCCACCTGAGCGTTCAGAATATGTTTACTGCAGAAGTGGAGCATGATTAGTAGGGGCAATACTACGTGACAAAGAAGCGGGGACATAGTTCGGACAGGCAACAACACTCCCGGAAGAGAAGCACTCACCACATATTGACTTCTGGTGATAAACCACCTCTGAATGTTCGTGTAGCTGTAAGCCTTGGAGTTTAATTCGCTACCTCTGATCTGTAGGATATCCTGGGTGCTACGCTCAAGTATCTTATACGATATAAAAGTATATGATGATATAGGATGTAGATGATGTCCTCTTGTTCAACATTTTCTCTCACAGAGACGCGTCTCGTGCTTTTCAAGTATTAACGGACATGGATCATATCTCCGTAAAGACTCCTTGTTTGTAATGGCCCATTACGATTTGTTCGGTGTGTGGGTCAAAGGGTACTGGAGAAGTCAATTAGCGGAATCAAATAGGTTTGTAACGAGAATACCGATTTATCATCATGCTGTTTATCATGCTCATCCCCATCATCATTATCATCATCATGCTCATCATCTTAATCTCCCATCATCATCCTCATTATTATCAGTCACACAATCATAGCATCATCATATAGACGTGAAAGATGGATCAGGTGGAGCAGGGGGATCAGGTGGAACAGCCAGATCAGGTCCAGGTGGATCTGGTGAGAGCACTCGAATCAATCGATACCAACAACAACAATAATCATCATAACGAACTACCAATCCCAATCGAGATAGTAGATCAATCCATAAACAATGCACTCCCACTCCCACAACACCCACAGCAGCAACAACAGTCCATCGATGGATCTCAAATCGAAGAAGAGGACCATCAAGAATTACACGAATGGACGAGAGAACAGCTTCACGCCGAGATAGTGAAACTACGACGAATGGCCAAGAGCAACAGCAATAACACCACACCTATCTCGACACCCACACCAATAGATGCTAGTAAACAACAGGACGAGGTGGAAAAGGCGCTGGAAGCTGTACAGCACATAAGAGAACATTCATCAGTATTACCTTCAGACATAGATCCAAATCTACATCAGAATCAGGATGCGTTCACTCCGATCGCTATACCTTCGACATCTGTATCTATCGGATTGGTATCAGGTCAGGAGGAGGGAGGAAGCTCGACAACCAAACGAAGGGTAAAGAGAAAGAGGAATAACAATGAGACCGATACGAAGGAAGAAAAGATAGTGAAAAGGGATGAAGGTACGGGTAAAAGATTAGAGAAAGATAGGAAAACAGAGTTATCGAAATGTGTCAGAACAAAGATACGAAGCTGGCTAGGAGTAGGTATGGATGATCCGTTGCCCCATCCTCAATCAAATCCAACGTCTGCTCCTCAAAATGGCGTCGGACTTAGTACCAATGCTGGTGGGATGTTCATACCCGATTGGTCTCAGCAACTCAACGACGATGTAAATGTTGACTGGGTAAACAAAATATCAGAGGAGATCTACAAGGAATGTCTGAATGGGTTATACCCCAAGATACCCCAATCCGATATCACTCCTGAAGTCATTGATCGAACGACGAAGACCGCTTTTGTGAACATGTGCAAGAGGTATGCTCAGGAGAACGATCCAAAGGGAGAAGAGAGGAGGGGAAAGTACACGAAGAAGAGGAGGAGATGGGCGAGGAAGGATCTGGTGAGTCATCTCGCTAGCATATGTTTGACTCGGAAACTGGCAAATGTGCCCGAAAACCATCACCTTACGCTCCTCTCGGATCATGGTCTTCTTGATAGTGGTATCGTTTATAGCTGATGTGTAATGTGTCCACTGCCATTAGAAACAGAAAAGACGTACTAGAACAGCTTCAGACCCTTCATTCCAAAACCTCAACTTGCCCCTCTCGGCACTTCATATCGACTACATGTCAAGTGAATACTCATCCTCCGGGGAAGACACTGAAGGAGAGTTAGAGAATATATTGAATAAGCGGAAGGGATTATGGGACGATATGAGGAGGAAGCAAGTCGACGATGACCAGCCGACTACAAATGGCAATGGGAGCGGGAAGAATGGGTGGGTTGTAGGGCTGAGCGAAAAGGTGTTGGAAGTCAGGACGCCAAGATGGAGGAGCGAATCTGTGAGTTGGCATATCGAGTTTATATCCGATATTACAGCTACTCTCGTTTGTTCGAGTACGGGCAGAGCTGTACCTGGAGTATTTCTGCTGATACTGCTTGCCTTCAATACAGCTCAACGAAATATACAACAAACTCGATGCTCACGCGGCCCAAATATCCGATACCCGTTCCACCTCCAAGAGCACTTCCACGCCCCGAACCCAAACACCACTTGACTCATCGACTTCATCTCCCTCACCAATCACTATCCGCGCAGGACACGTCGCACCATCTCACCGAAGATTCACCATGTCCCCCGGTATCATGCGCAAAGGGAATATACCAAGAGATCTGGGAGAAGGGTGGATGTGGGCGAGCGGAATGGGAGGTGTTTGGCCTGAAGAAGCTGCTAGGTGGATTGGAGGGGCGGAGTTTGCTCATAGTGATATGACGACTGATGTTGTTGGGAATGGTGAGCAGGAGAATACCGTGGATATGGGGGTTGGGACAAATGGGCAAACCAATGATACTGGTGTCAACACAAACCATGAACACGAGCAGGAACAGGCTAGATTGGGTTTAGTCAACGCGTTGGAGGGGCTGTAACGGTTGTCTCCCTTCATATCAGATGGGCCAAAGTTGTATGTCCAAGTTTGTTATCAAGAGCCATCGAAAGGATCTCGTCCTCTTTCTACAGCTTCCCAATCATGCGATTTCAATCATTCAGGTGACACCTCGAGTTTTCTCTCTACCACTCCGATTCATCATTTTTCTTCTGATCTTGCACGTTTGCACCTCAAGTTCTTCTCCTCTTCCCTTCCATGAGATAAGCACCATTCTTATCTACCTCCTGGATGATCGGACTTGGACAGGCCCAGATAAAGTATCAATGATGATTAAGCGGTATCCATATCCCATGCAGGAGACCGAGGTCGACTTCATTCCACTCATCCGTCAACCCAAAAACTCGCCCGTCTATTCGGTGGATATACGGATTCAACCAATCCGATCCGAAAATTCCTTATCAATTTTGACGCTAACGCTGCAAGTCTATCATAACATCCGCGCTCATCCTTGTCTTGGTTGTTCTGCTCTGATGCAGCTTCAAGCCATGGTCACATGAACTTTACATTCTCGCTTTCAGGCCGAGGGCTGGACCAATGGGAGGATATTGATATGGTCAGCGAAAGAAGGGGGAAGAGCTGAAAGGGAAGGGGAGAATGGGATGAGAGCCGGTATTTCACCGAACACGAGAGATAAGCTATTTTCAACAGATACAAATACACGGAGATATGGGTTCCGTATCGTGTGAGGATATATGTAACACCCCTTGTTGTAAAATCACCTAACCGTCTCCCCTATCTAAAAAGTCATTTCACGTTGTGGGTCCGAGAAAATGACAGTCGAAACAGGTGTCAACTGGGCGGCTATGTGAGTGTGTCTTTCGGATTAGACCACCGTATCGTGCATTTTATAATAAGACAGATACTGACGCGGATCCGATGATATAGCCCCAATGCCGTGGATTTTGTCCAGTGGCCCAAGAACCGCGGTCTCGCAAGTCTGTTCTTCTTCGCTTCTATCCTCTATGTTGGTCAATTTTTGAACGGGTATGATGGGACTATCACGGGTGGTCTTCAGGCATTACCAGGTACGATATTTCCTTTCTCTAAAATCATCACATCGTCAACCCAGCCTTTCCATCCGACAACCGATCTCATATTTACCTACCTGTTCGCCAAGGCTAATGCTTCCGTTGTACGGCAGATTGGCACACCGACCTCGGAAACCCCAACGCCAACAAGATTGGTCTGATGAACGCCGCAGCGTACATCGTCGGGATCTGCATGGGACCCATCAACGCCTACGTGGTCGATCGATTCGGAAGGAAGTGGCCCATCAGGTGGTTCACCATCACTATGATGCTGGGTACCATCGTCGGTGTGATCGCGGGGGTCAAACAGGGTAATACTGGATATGCGCTTTTCGTCGCTTCGCGTGCTATCATTGGTTCAGGTATTCCGCCTTTTCTCATGACGGCGCAGATTATGATGCAGGAAATAGTAAGTGACTCGGGGACACGAATGGAGGTGCAACTCGGCTCGGAGACAAGTTTAATCGCTGACATCTTCGTTTCTTCGTCCAGGCCCACCCACGCTTCAGACCTCAACTAGCAGCTCTGTGGGATGCCAACTGGGTATTCGGGTCAACCATCGGCTCACTGATTACCTTCGGAACTTCGTACCTCCAAAATTCATGGTCATGGCGCATCCCCTACCTGCTCCAGCTCGTCCCAGCCATCTACATGCTCGTCGCTGTCCAGTTCGTTCCCGAAACACCAAGATATCTCATCGCAAATGGCCGGGAAGAAGAGGCCCACGAGTTCTTCATCAAGTATCATGGCAATGGAAACGCGGAGGATGAGCTGGTCGCGTTTGAATGGGAGGAGATGAAAGCTACTATAGCGCTCGAAGAGGCAAGTAAGAAGTACAGCTGGAAACAGGTTTTGAAGATTCCGGGGAATAAACATCGTTTGGGGCTGGCAGCTTTGATGACTTTCATGCCTCAGGTAGGTCTTGCGTTATTTCCTTAGAGAAGTATATAGGACCTGACGATACGAGTGCTCCTGGTTTGATATAGCTCAACGGATCAAACATCATCACGATGTATTACTCTGTCGTACTCGCTCAGTGCGGTATCAAAGGAGCTGCTCAGACCACTGGTATAGGTACTGGACTGAATATGTGAGTGAACGCAATAATTGCCCCTCTTCAGCAGTAGAGACAGCAGTATCTCGGGGATGGCTGATGATTCATATCGTGCAGGTGGTCCTTCATCCTGCAACTTTCCGGTGCCTACTCCCTAAAGTACATCAAACGACGACACATGGTTCTGGTAGCTTGGCCATGCCTGGCTCTCGGCATGGCCGCGATGGGAGCTTCGAATGGTGTTTACGCCAAATCCGGTCAAACGAACAAAGCAGCAGGTATAGCATCAGTAGCGATGGTTTGGATATACTCTATCCCTAACAATTTTAGTCAACCGTTGTTCTATTCTTACCCTGCTGAGGTGTTGAATTACTCGTTAAGAGGGAAGGGAATGGCCGTTTGGAATACTGTTAATCAAGCTTGGGGAGCTGTGAGTATCTCCGACTTCCTACATCACTCAGAGAGAAGTCATCGCAAGAAAAGAGCTTTAAGTGAAGGGAATATACTGATTAAGCGAATAGTACGGTTCATACGTGAACTCCATCGCTCTCGATACGATCGGTTGGAAATATTACCTAGTCTTCGTCCCTATTCTATCAGTCCAATGGGTATTAGCGTACTTCTGTGAGTGAAATCCCAAGTCGAGGCTTGTCCTGCGATAACGATCGCTGACCGTACATTGCAGTCATGGTGGAGACTAAAGGGTTCACGCTGGAAGAGATTGCGATAGCCTTTGAAGGTACCGGCGCAGCTGTATCCAAAGTGGATCAACGGATTGCAAGGGAGAACAACGACGCTCAAGATGGCAAAGATCTGGAAAAGGGTCCTGAAGGTGCAGTTTCAGTGGCCGTCATCGAGTCATAGAATGGGCCATGAAAGTCAAGATGGGCTGGTTTGCTGGTGTATAGCGGAGAGCCTGATATCATTGGGATAAGATGATGGACATGTGATTCTGGATATGGAGTTAAAGGGTTGTTCAGAATGTTATGGTGGAAGACCTGGTTTCCGTCACAGTCTGATTGTATTCATATGGTTGGAAGATATTTGTGAGGCGGAGCGTGCTCCGATGATGATGGATGCATTAATGCTATTCATGCAGTGTGTGAACTTCGAACACTGTATCTCTACTGTCGCACCACAGTGTCAGCGATGGAGGATGAATCGGATAAAACGGAAGAGTCGCTCACTCACCACTTTACAGATGCCTCTAGGTATTGTCCGCTATGCTACACCCAATACTCTTAACAGAACCCTTCCTATCCTTTCTCCATCATGTTCCTTCTTACTCTGCTCTCTTGCCTTCTCAGCAAACTCGGCATCGAATGTACCTTTCTTTTCGTAGTTGTCGATGAAGGGGATCAGAATATCTTCATGCCTATTTGAAGCCATCCTAAAGCGATCAGCTGATTTCACACGAGAACGTATCTGGCCGTTGTGAGCTCACCATTCAGGATGACCTGTGAACGTGTGAAAGCTTTTTAGTACAGTACAAATCGTGAATGCCGGGCAGTAACTCACCTTGGAAGGCAATTATGTGTACATTACACCACGGCTCACTTGGCAAAGTATGATGGTGAGAGTGTGTGAACGCAGGAGGCTGATGACCCTCAGGATAGAAGGCGACTACACCTTGCACGGGGCATTTCTCAGATATGCCAAGAAGATGGAAGTCGGATGGGACTTCCGTAACGATATCAGAGTGTATTTGTTGCATGTTCTGGATGACAGCTTGGTCAGTACATATCTGACGAAGATTTGGATTCACTTGATAAATCGAAAACTCACGACGTGATCCTTGAGATTTTCCGGCTCTTTGGCAGACTTCTTATTCTCTCCCCATATCAGACTCTTCCCTATTTCAGTGAGGTCCATGCGAGTACTTCCTACTTCCCTGCATATCAGAAGAGGTTCCGTCAGCTACAGACAGACTGACATGTGGATAGGGGGAATTGCAGCAGCTCACCATCCCTCAGGGTTCTCCTGTATCTGAGAAGGACCAAACGCCCTAGCTATAACCTGTAATCCGAAGCATATACCCAGGATCCTGATACGAGGGTATTCGTCCTACCGAGCAGATCGGTCAGTCATGTGTGCTTCGAGGGCAGAGAATGAGAGACATTTACCCACGTAGATCTTGATCAAGAATCCAGCCAGTTTCAATATCCACCTAGTATCCGAATGAGCCTCATCCTCAAAACTACCAGAGATCACTATCGCATCTATCTTCTCCAAATCCTCGTCCTTTGGGTATTCCCTCTTTTCCAACACGTCATAGGTGAGTGTCTCCAGTGTGAGCGGCTCCGGTAATAATGGTTCGAAGAGATTGTGGATGACGTCTTGGTACTCTCCATGTTTCTCTATCGATTCCTTCTGGAGGGAATCGCACTTGAAGAAGGCTATGGTGAGTTTGCCGGAAGGGTTGTCGTTGACAGCGGACATGATAGTGACGGAGTCGTGCGGAGATGATTTGAATGAATATGCTGTAGTAATGATGGGTTAAGTAAAACTGAAGAAAGAAAGGTTGAATGCAGTAGTCGATCGAGAGTGATCTACTGGTGGATCACATCATCCTCGCCAAGATAAACGAGATGGAATTACGTCATGGGAGGGGGAGGTGAAGCGGGCAGTCGATCTTTGTATGGGGTATGCATCGATGGGACGTACGAGATGGATGAAGACCATGTATATCGTAGTGGTTGAGTGATCTTCTGTCTTGGTTGGAAAGGACTGGTTGAATGAATACAGAGGTTGATGATCTTGGACATCCCGACGTAGGTTGATCGATGAGCACTCTAAGAATTTGGTTCTACTGGGATGGCGATGATCTGTTCTTCTGAGATGAAGGTGTAAATCCAGGAAGTGAGAACAGCTGCGATCTAGATGAGCAATAACTTTATTGTAATGAGCAGAGAACATAGAACTCACCTCGAAGATGTTCTCGGCCGATGCTCCATACCCTCTTTCCCCCTTGACCGCACTCAATGTCCTACTTCCACTGACCACTCCCACCACTGCTCCTGAGACTGCATCTACAATGGGTCCACCTGAGGAACCGTTGGAGGGTCGAGTTGAGAAAGTGATATAAGGTAGAGCAGAGGATGTACCAGGCTGAAAGTCGAGTTTAGCATTTAGACATCGTATGGATTCAACAAGAACCCACCTGAACCTCTCTCCAGCCGTAATTCCTATACCCAAGCATCTCTGCTGATATCCATTCACGCTGTATCATACTTCCGATCCATGGTATACTGTTAGATAGATGACTTGAGCCGTACTCATGCACTAATACCTTTTGACCTTTGTAGATGGGGAACGGGCTGACAGGTAGACTGCGCAAGGATATATCGGGTCGAGGGATGGCACAGACGAGTAAATCGGCGATGCAGGAAGACGGATAAGCTGTGATAGGGATGGGGGATGGAGCAGAGCTGGATGCGGATGGAACGATGAAGGAGTGAATAGCTGTCTGAGGGTATCTGTTGGATATCTGCTTGGAATAAGTAAGTGATGAATGAGAGAATCAAGCTGCAGCTCACCTGGTCCAGCGTATGAGAGCAAGTGATCACCAGCTGCTCATCCTGCGATCCTTCTGGTTCTATTATGAAACCCGAAGATACCACAAAGTCAACCTCTTTGTTCAAACTCTCCTTGACTAGATGTATAACGACGACTATTCCATCTCCATGGTGTTCTTCCACCAAGTGGGTTGGATCGGCACGTCTAGTTGGATCCGGATAAGATTCATATGGAAGGATCAATGGAAGTGTGGTTGAGATGTTGGAGCGATGACTGCCGCTGGGTAGTGGTTGGAAGTGTGCGATGGGATGGATGTTGTCGTGGATGAAGTGATTGAGAGGGTCGTTGGAGTGATGTTGAACGGGAGTTTCTGCATTTGGTCTCAGAAGGGGAGGTGAAGTAGATTGAGATGCGTATTTACGTGTATATCTGTCATGGGGCTGTAAGAGTCGACCTATGCTTCTGGATGATAGTGAAAGAGTTGAGTTCTTCAACGATGATATGAGCATGCTCAACTAGAGATCAAGTCGGATAGGGAAAGAGTAAGATGAAGAAGATGGGGGAGATGAGAAGAGGAAGAGATGAGGAAAGAGAAGAGATATTGTCGACTTTTGACTCTCTTCGATTCGTTCCATCTTCATTCGACCACTCACCACACGTTGATTATAGTATACATCCCACACTACATCTCCATTGACGAGCACAAGGATGGGGACAAGGAGAGGAAGAGTATCACAACTATGCATAAACCGAGTACTACCAAATCACACTATACGACTTCTTGAAACAACTGTATCTAATCAACAAATGATATGACATGAATAGCACTAATGGGCTTTTCTACAAGTATCTTCTCTTCCCTTTTCCTTTCTCCCTTTCCAGCATATACAAGAGCGACCAAATTTAGATATAAGACGTAGTAGATTTCATATGATCTGATAACAAGACATGAAGACTTCGTTCTTTCAGCTTCACTCTAGGCAACTCGCGACTCTCCGAGTAGACTGAAGATCACCAGGGACTTAATACTTCCTATCGTCATCAACTTCAACGATGTGTTGTCCGACTTCACCGTCTTTCCCAGTCTCGACATCTGCGTGAGCAGCAGCGTCGTGTCTTTCAAGGTTGGCGATTTGGGCACCAGCACCAGTGGTGACAACACCTTTGTATTGCCATCCCCATCTGAATCGTGGTTTCTGTGGGTAAGGAAATCATGCTCATCAGCGAAAAGGTCGAGGGGTGTATGAGAAGGATTTTTTACTCACCTCGAAGAGCTCATCGACTTCTTCCAAAGATCTACCTGAAAGTTCTGGAAGGAGGAAGATAGCGTAAAGCAAACCGATACCGGCGATACCAGCGAAAAGGAAACCGATGTGTGCGTGGATGCTCTTCATGATATAAGGAGTGAAGAAAGCGGTCAAGAAGGACCATAAGACATCGTGGAAGGCTCCAACCATCATCAACTTCTTTCTCATCCTGACACCACCCATCTCAGTGGTGACGATGAAGGAGTGGGTTGCAAAAGCCACTTTGGTCGAGAAGATGAGCAAGATGAACGAAGCGACCATGATGTTTTGCTTTTGGGTGTTGGTAGTGATATCGTCAGCACCTCCGAAGGCACCGATGAGACAATCCCAAAGCACCAATGAAGCTGAACCGATGATACACAATGGTCTTCGTCCAATTGTATCGGTCGTGAGGATCGTTGTCAATGAACCGATGGCACCGAACAGGTTGACGATGATGCCGTAGATGAAGGTCTTGCTCCCCAAGCCAGCCTCGACCAAGAAAGAGGGTCCATAAGCATTGTAGAATTGATTACCACCGGCTTCGTAGGCCATGAACATGATAGCGGCGTACTGTACCGGGTCATGGTAGTATCAGCACCGATGTAATTGTGACGAGATACAGGCAAGGCTCTTGCAAAACTCACGACTGATCGTCTCCAGTATGAACCCGTGAAAAGCTCCATCCAAGAACCTTGGGATATCGAGTTGGAATAGGCGATGGCAGATTTGATCGCTTCGATCTCAGCTTCGGGGATACCAGCATCGACATCGCGTTGGTTTCTTAGTCTTCGAAGGTTGTGAAGGGCTTCTTCCTCTCGACCTTTACTCAGGAGCCATCGAGGAGATTCGACGGTGAACCAGATCAAACTGAGACCGATAAGAGAAGGGATACCTTGGAGGGTGATTGGGATGATCCACCCGACCTTTCCTTGAGTGGTAGCAAAGGCCTTGGCGACGCCACTGGTCAACATACCCACACTACTCTGTAATGGCACAAAGAGACCGGCAAAGAATCCTCGTAGGGGAGCTGGAGCGACTGGTTCAGGATGTATGTCAGCACCTGTTGTTGCTTTGTGAGACATGTCCCAGGACTCCACTTACTTTCGGCACTGTAGGATGGAATGACAGCTTCGATAAGACCGATGGTCACATATGTGAGCACTCGTCCAACGGTGAATTGGATCCATTCTTTTGAGGTAAGTTCGACTGACGCGAGACAACCGATAGTCAGCTTTGGATCTCAATCAACAATGCTTGTCGGCTTGAGAATGAAGCAACTGTGAGACTGTACTCACTGACGACGGCAATGAGTTGAACCGCACAGAGGAAGACGAACATCATTTTGAAACCGAATCGTTCAGTTGCGGGTTCGAAGATGAATACACCGACCATTCGACCAAGGTAGACGACTTATCCAGGCATGATCAGTATACTGTACAGTACTGGCTTGTGCGGACGTGAAAAGGTCACTCACCAGAGTTCATGACTGATTTTCTATTTGTGTTGAGAATCATCTTCCCCGCTGCGTTCCGTTCTCCGAACTCGTTGAGGAACGCTGGCATCGCCTGCAGGTTACCGAAAGTACCGGTATCCCTGTGATATGTTGAAAGTCAGTGTGACTGATACGACACGGTCAATATCAAGTCGAGAAAGTGACTCACAGACCGAAAGTGAAATCAGCTGTTGCGAATGTTAGGATGCAGAACATGAGCATCGGGGTCACTGAGCGCCAGTCGGCGAGAGACGGCATCTTGGCTACGTGTGTGTGATGTGCGAGGTGAAAGTGTCAAGTTTTCGTCTTCAAGACAAGTGTGGAATTGAGAATTACCTAGAATTCGGACAACCTCGAGATTATATATACTCGTTGGAGGATATCAGAGTTCACGTGAACCGTCGATAGGCCATCCGAGACCTTGGACCCGAGAACGCAGAGATGACGCTGTTTCAACAAGGAAATTACCCTTCGGTAGGTCGGGTCTAGATAAGGAATGTTTCGCCGGGACGTGATAAGCCGGTTTTTGCTGTTTGGTAAAATTGAGGAGACGACATCAAGTATTCTTGAATGAGAATCACATCGAGGGCTGTGAATGGGCACTGCGGGGTGAAAGGGTCCAGGGGAGAATACGAAGATTTGATAGACATCAGTGTACATACTCGATCAACAGGATCTTACAGCATCAGGGATCTGGCTTTACGTTCTCGAGGGACAAATCAGATGACCATGATTCGTCGCTTGTCCCGAATGTTGTCTGACTCATTACACGAACTCGGAACTTCGGTTCGAAACGTCAAATGGGTTCCCACCCCTGATCCCTGAGTACAGTCAGTGTGATTATGTACGAGCATACCGTGGATGTTGCATGCAAGCCAAGAGATCAGTTATCTTTATCCGAGTTTAAAAATACACTAAACCTGGGATCTTGGCATCTGAGCTTCACTAGATAAACTTGCATATTGATGCAGACAAGTCTCGTAGTATACTGGTAGGCCAAGCAACCGCAATGCTGACTACGAACCATGGATAAGAGGACCTATGAGCATATCTGCAATCCAACGAGGTCTTGCAGACACAGTTCATGGCAACCACCAGCGCGACTCGTGCCTTTTCAGCGTTATCGTATCCACTTGGGACGTATCTATGGGACATTGGACCGTCAAGTATGTCCCGAACTCCCTATGGGGCAGCCTGTTCGATACTCGGTTCATGTCATTGGTCATTGGGAATCTCTTATCATGTGACGATAAGACCTGTCTCTATCCCTGGACCAGTCATCGGCTTTTGAACGCACGGCCCTGCCAATGGAGACGATAACAGGACGGCAGCTAGTCCAGCTGGATAGGTACATGATACCGCTCTGACTTCAGTATCTGCAGATACCATTAGAAAGCAGTAGAGATAAGCATCAACGGATCGAATCTCATCGCTGGCAGGCGCATGCGATACATGGAGTAGAGAACCCGGCCGCACTTTGCAACATTCTCAGAAGTCACCCGAGTTTCGATAAGGACTCTTGGGTGTCACCATCGAATGCATCATCGAAAATGACTACACTCGTACAACAGTAATAGAGCAAAACTTGCATATCGCATTTATGAATTCGTACAACGGATATAGAACATTGGAAAGATAATATCTGCTTAAGCGGGAAGAAGGATTTTGACACCGAGATACTCTCTCTGGATGTGCTTCGATCCGTTGATCATCACAATGGTATCGTTGGGAGCAGCATCGGTAGGGTGATGAGAGTCGGCAATTTGGATCTCTCTCCATTGACGATTCGTTGGCACAGGAATACCCTTGTCTCGGAGTCTCTTGAACTCTCTGTAAGCACCCTGAGAGTCGATACATCCTTCCCTCTTCAACAACGGTGATTCTGCGGAAGATGGTCAGCTTCCAGTCTCGTTCTAAGGATCAGTTACGCTCACCATACGCAGGTTCCATTCTAAGATCACCTTCAGAAGCTTGGAAGAGAACGAGAGAAAGTCTTTCGTCGTTTCGTTGATCCTCAGGAGGGTCAACGACTCTGTGTCGAGTGGCTCGGAAATGTCCACCAGATACCACTGGAAGTGGATTTCGTCAGCTTCTACCAAGTATGACGACCGGATCTGAAGCACTCACGTTCAAGAGTTTCACCTATGTTGATCACCAACGCTCCTGGAGTGTAAGGCACATATCTCCACTTCTCGTCTCTGCCCCAGATCTGGAGCGAAGAGATGGGTACTGAGAACAGCATGGTGGTTGTTCCGTAATCACAGTGACTGTTGTTTCATCAGTTTAGGCGAATTGATGATCGATCAGAGGGCATTGCTCACCCGTTCATCCTAGTACCACCAGCTCGTTTCGAGAGGTCATCATCCGCGGGATAGTATAGAGCTTGTCGGAAGTAGCCTTGACCTACGGGCCCTTGCTTAGATTGTACACGGTCCCAGAGGAAGTCATCGTCAAGTTCAAGTACTTTGGACAAGAGCTTGAGTAGTCTCTTGTTGACCGAGTACGTCAGGTAGTTGCAGAAGTCGACGATCTCATCCCAGAAGGGGTGCATGCAGGTTGGGACCCTGTCCATGGACTCGAATTGAGGTTGGTAATAGTTGAAGTGTTCAATTCCATCTGGTGCACCCTTGTCTCGCTAAGGTAACAACGCATCAGTTTGGACTCTGTTAGGTTTATCACTCTAGGACGACTTACTCTCCACCCGAACCTAGGCTTCCATCCAGCAAAGGTACCAGTCTCATCAGGGTTCCAGTGAAGTCTCTCCTTGTCCTCCTCACTCATGTTACGGTGCAGATACTGGGCGATACTGAATTGTCGGTTGAGCTATCGAGCCATATCATTAGTCATCTGATAACTTGTCATGATAGAAAGTCAACTCACTTGATCGTAAGATACACCATAATCAGTCAAGAAGATGAATCCATCCACCCTAATGGCTTCTCTACATGTGTCGACTAGCTGTTGAACAACCTTGGGATCGGGACTATCAAGTCGAGAGAGCTCGATGGTTCTCAACTTGGCCCAATCGATATCAAGTTTACTTGTCGGGGGAGGTACCCATTTCTCGACGAAAGGTTTGCCTGGCAAGTCAGCGGCAGGAGGGTTGAATGGTGCGGCCATTGTGGAAGAAGTGTTTGTAATGTTAAAAGGCTGAAAGTGGGGATATGAAGAGATTTCGTATTGAATAGACACGACAGGCTTCTTAAATATGTGGGATGGAAGACGAAGAACAACACCTTCGGGTGATCTTTCGGTGTTGAGCTCGGTATATCATATCATCATACTCACTGACGTATAGGACGTCCCATGCACCTATCTTGCCGAGCTCCGCCATGGTAGACTCAGTGTATGGGGTCCCAAGTAAACATCGGCTGACTGATACTTCAGCCGTAATGCATTATCGTTATACTCAGGACAAACGGCGGACGGTCTAATCGGGACTTCGGGCAATCGAAAGCCATGTAAACTCTGATTGTGACATTTCGGATGCGTGAGAAGGCTATGATAAGCGTACGACGCAACCTTGTGGAGCTCCGATACTTGAGATGGACAGGTTGTCAGATGGTCGCCTATGTGATAGCAGAACGAGAGATAAGGGTGCTGTGATGGGAGGACAAGATGCTTTGAGCGGGCGGAGCTCCAGGCACAGTACTTGTAGACGGGCTTGTCAACCTCCTCGGTCGTCGGTCACTCATGCTTGAGCTGCAATCGCAATCACGTGCAGACTGAACGCTCACTTGGTAGGAAGCATATGGATAGTTTATTCCAGACAACGTGTGCATAACACCATAGGACCAGTACAAAGGGATATACACTATACAGGAAGAACGACTCTGACACCCAAGAGCTCTCTCTCGGTAACGAGTTTACCATCAATGATAGCCTGATCTTTACCGACTGATTGAGAAACGGGATCCAACGGATCAGGTGCTTTGGAGATGTTGATCTCCCTCCATTGGCGATTCGTTGGGATCTTTATCGGGCGAATTTGATTAGCGCAGAACAGCCCAACACCATGCAATCACTCACTGGAACGCCTTGATCCATGACTCGCTTGAACTCTCTGTACAGACCTTGAGAGTCAACGCATCCTTCCCGTTGAATCAGTGGGGAGTCTGACATAGTGACACAATCCAAGTCAGTCGCGCGCAGAACCATCACAACATTTCGCACAACTTACTGCTAACGGGAGTCATCCTCAGATCCCCAACACTCGAGTTGAATAGCACCAATGAGAGTCTTTCTTCGTGAGCCTGGTCCGCAGGTGGCTGGTAGACTCTATGTCTTGTAGCCTTGAAGTGACCACCCGAAACGATCTCCAAAGTCTCTCCTATGTTAATGACGAGCGCCCCTGGTTTGTATGGAACGTAATGCCATGCTTCATCAGTCCCCCAGATCTGCAAGCAACTAATGGGGACTGAGAACAAGAGAGTGGTGGTACCAAAGTCGTTGTGGCCCAACATCCTCATGCCCTTGCCCGCCTTGACTGTTGCGTCATCGACTGGGCTGTATAAAGCGTGTCGGAAGTAGCCTTCTCCGGAAGGACTACCCTTTGATTGGACGTTGTCCCACAGGTAGTCATCTGGAAGCTCGAGCACCCGGGAGAAGAGTGTGAGGAGCCTTCGGTTCACTGAGGTGGTAAGATACTACATGACATCTTGATTAGCCGAGCAATCGAGGACTGCGATAGAAAGATGTGACTCACAGTGGCAAACGCCTCGATCTCATCAGCGAAAGGAAGAAGGACCTTGGGCCAAAGGTTGTGGTCGGCCCATTCAGGGGGATAGAAGTTGAATTGTTCATAGAAGTCAGGGGTCCCCCTGTCTCGCTGAGCGACATATGTCAGATGGAGCTGCGCGTCTGGACTGGAATAGACTCACCTTGAAACCATAGGGATGCTTGTACCCCTCCCAAGTACCTTTCTCCTCGGGATGGAAGAGCAGTCGTTGTTTCTCCTCATCGGAGAAGTTTCTGAAGAGGTATTGGGCTATGGCAAATTGGCGGTGTAGCTGCATAACAAGTCAGAACCAGGCACATATGAGGGTCTACTCTCAACTCACCTGCTCAAGAGAAACACCGTAGTTCTCCAAGAACAAGAACCCGTCCTCACGGATAGCCGTTTTCACTTTCTGCACAAGCTCTTCTTGTACTTTCGGATCCGGTGAGTCGAGCAGAGCGAGGTCGACCGAGTGAAGGTCGGCAAAGTTGTGTGTTTCCTTGGTAGCGGGTGGGGGAATCCATTCTGGCACTTGAGGCTTCCCAGGGAGACTGGGGGATGGGGGGTTGAATGGAGCGGCAGGAGCCATATCGATGGAAGTGTAATTTGAGCGTTGGGTAGAGACCTAGGTGAACAGCTTACGAAAGACAGAGAAGAGGTTTCAATCTCATAAGAATAACCATGATTTTATATCCCACAGCTATCCATATACGCATCGCCCGTCCTCCTCTAGCAAGCTATTCAAGGCTATACGACAGTATACGCCGAGCCGATAGCTTATCGCCAGAGGTGATCACCAGACCATACATGTACATTTCGGGACTTCGCATCCACCTTCGCCGGATTGTAACGGAAGTGATAGAGCGTATGTCGAAAGTGGACGGGCGGAGTGAGGTGAAGCTTATTGGGAGGACGGATGTTGTTCCTGAGAGGACAATCAGTATCCCCTCGGAGACGATTCTCCAGCCGAGTACCTGGTTACGTTATTTGCTAGATTAGCCATAATCGCTGAACGTTCGCAGCATAGCAGTGATCCTTGATAGCCTATTGTGAATGCTGTATAGTCTGATGGTCGTTCGTAGTGATAGCATTCAGCTCAAAACAATGCGTAATTCTGCTGCATGATTCTGCGTATCCAGTGATCGACTGCATACGGGTACCTAGCTAGCTATGTATGTATTGACAGATCTCCCGCTCTAACCTCGTACTACGTTGACCTGCTCAGTGAACCATTCTTTCAAGATCTTGGAATCACTTCCTACAGCCAAGCAATCGAAGTCACCGGCGACGTCCTTGGCCTGTTGACCGTTGTATACCAGCTTAGACACCCACTTGCCATGCTTCTTGGCGGCTCTGACCACCTTGTCGATGGCTTCCAAGAAGACAGGCTCGGTGTATTTGGCGGGGGCGTATCCGAGAAGTGACATAGCTAGATCGTTTGGACCGATGAAAACCATGTCTACCAAATCGAAGGGTCAGCCACCATGTATGAGATATCATGTAGCTGTCAACAGAAGCTGGACTCACCGACACCATCCACAGCACAAATGGAATCTACATTTTCTACTCCTTCTTTAGTTTCGATTTGCACAATAGTTAACAGAGTCTCATTGCATGTCTTGTTGTACTCCGGGATTGGAACCCCGAAGGCATATCCAGGGAAAGGTGATCCTTGACCTCTGAGACCTCTTGGAGGAAGCTTAGAGTACTTGACAACGGCAGCGGCTTCTTCAGCAGTGTTGATCATAGGAATCATGAGACCACTGTGAACGATCAGGTTGATGTCAGCGTCGATGTCAGCTATCAGACGGCTCAAGCCAAACTCACTGAGCACCAGTATCTAATGCTCGTTTGATCAGGTCTGGATGGGGACTTCTGATTCGGATGATGGGTGAGCATCCATTGAAAGCGATACCTGCAACAGCGTTGTGCATCTGGTCGTCTCCAACGTGACCTATAGCAGCTGGTGAGCTAAAGTCCAGAATTGCGGCACATAAGAGATGATAACCTACCATGCTCGCAATCCACGATGACGGCCTACATGTTTGATCAGCTCGTGTACATGTAAGGAGCGACTATGGACTTACATCTAAACCAGTCGAGGAGACGATCTGCGCTAATCGGACACTGGGAAGACCGATGAAAGTCATCAAAGCTGTATCACCAGTTCTGAGCTGGTTCAACAGCTTGAGACGGGGGTTGGAGACGGTAGTGTTGTGAGCGTTGGGCCAGGAAGACATAGTGATATAGGTTGCGGTTGCTAGTTGCTTTCAACAGGATCGAGGGGGTGTTATGTCCAAAAGTGAGAGTAAAGCTTGAAAAAGAGGTGTCTGGTCGAACATCTTCGCGACCTACATGGCTCCTTAAGTACAAAATTCAATCCTATCCCTACGGACCGAATTATCTTTCGGTCTTTTCCGTTCATGTGGATATCTTTCAGCGATCAACCACTGAAATTATGTTTATTCCATGATAAAAGTGGAGTGAAGAGGACAACTGTATGAGGGAGGACAACCGATAACCCAGTCACTTGACTTGAATGATTGTGGATGTGATCCGAGTTTCCGAGTTGCTAGATGTAGTTGTCACGTGAAGGAAGGAAAGCTAGGTATAGGGTCTTGCTCATTTGTATCGAAGAGCCCTGATTGATTCTAGCTTTAATAGAGATTGTTATGCTTACGCCCGGCATGCATCCCAGTTACTGAGCGGTTGCAATTGAGTGCTCTGTACTAAGGGGTCCGGAACACAGACAAGCGTACATTCGATACCGATACAAGATACAAACGATACTACAGATTCATTTCCGTCATCCAGTTACTGATCGTAGCAGGTATCCAAGGGAATACTAGCGCCTGTTCCGTCTTGAGAATCTCTACTGTCTTCGAGATCGCATCTCGGGGTAGATGCATGAGGGACCAATTACGTCCAGCTTCAGCCCAGCTTTGTATGCAATTTATGCCCGTATCCAACATGACAGCTGCTAAAGGGTCGCCAGATCGCAACCCCTTGGCTTGGACGAGTAGGCAGCTTACTATGTGAAGACATTCCATCAGCTGAAGCCTCCATGCCCAGGTACCTAGTGTCACGAGGAGGAAGACTTACGGAACGGATGTATGAGCATGGACCATATATCAAGGTAATACTGCCCATTACCACTGACCCAGGTTATAGCTGCTGCAGATCTAGTTTGCAAATCCTCCATCATCTTCGCTGGCGGTCGATATGTCAGATTGGGAGGTATAGGTGCCGTTGGCCAGAAGAAGGGCTGAACGAATGTGTACTACGAAGAGCGTGTCAGTAGGCAACTTCTACTGATCCGGGGCCATTGTACCTACGAGAACCGAGACTGCGAGAAGACTCAAGATGGAACCTGCTTCAGGCGTTTCCAGTCTGAATGAATATGGCCAATGAGCGGGAAGTCCTTCTACCCATGCTTCAAAGTCTCTTTGCCACAGGAGCAGCTTCAAATCATCGGCTCGAGCAAGTCCTGCAGGTGTGCCAGTCAGGTGATCTGAAGAAGGGTCGTGTGAGCTCAAAATACATTGACACAGGCGGGGTTTCACTCACAGGCTCTTCCCAGCAGTTCAGCCAGCCGTGTCATAGCGAGGTGAAAGATGAAGCAGGGTGTGAGGGTGAGATCCGGTTCGACGACATGGTCAGGGTATGAAAAAGGAAGAGGAGCATCCGCATGGGATAGATCGAGACTGGGCATCTGTCCTTGTCGGACGGAGCACCTGTGGACAAACTCAGCTTCGATCATCGGAAAGCGAGAAAATACTCACCATCGATCTGCTATGATGCAAGCTCCCCATACCCGAGCTCTTCGATGAAGGTGAGAGACGGCGGAGAAGGTAGGTGACACATTTCGATGCAAGGCCTGTTTCATCACGACCATCGTCAATATTGCTATCGTGGAAGGTGAACAGAGAGACTTACAATCTCCGTAGCCATTCTTGTTGCGTTATACACCGCTCTTCCTGGTCTCCCTATCTCATTGGCCAAGACATCATTCACACTAAGCAGTAGCAGCAGTTGGACGGTAGATAAAGAGCTGGTATCGAAGTCATGCGCTTCCACGGCTGCGTTTAAAGCTGTCAAAAGAGAGTCTCTGATGGCGGAAGGAACATCGCGTGACATTGCTGCTAATGTACACAAAGCTATCTTTGTCGCACGAGCCAGAGGGGTGGTGGGAGCTGATTCTGGATGATGGGTGATGAACGTCTGGAGGAACTCTTCAGTCGGCCCTTCGGTTCCCAAGCTGAAGACTGATCAGCTCAATAAAATTCCATGTCGGCGACAAACTAACCTCTCGTGCACCGAGACGACGGGAAATACAGGTATAATTCGTGTTTGCGCTTGATGCAGTACTGCATAACGGAATGCATTGTCAGCGAAAGTGTTCGTCACAGACGCTTGGTGTAATCGATGGGTGACAAGTCAGATGCTCACATTTGTTCCACATAGTGATCCCACCTATCTCTTCCACCACCTTTTCATTGAATCTAGAGAATGTAGGTGTGCTGCTGATGTTGGTACGGCGAACCTGAGGGGACACCGGAAGTGGAGAGCTTGCGATGTTACCCCTGCTACCGACTAAGAAACCTGTTCCCTTGGCCCACTGGAAGACATCATACGACAAATCTAATTTGTCTTCCAGTGTACGGAGTTGGTCAAGAGCGAAGGGAGTTCCAGAGAAGTGGTGATGCACCTGCTGCGAGAAACTGGTTGGGCCTAGACAAGCAAGTTAGGTTGAGTTCGATGAGGGTGGATAGTACGAAGAGACTGATACTCACCGAGATACAAGTGATCCGGCAGTGCACCTGGTACCATTGCCATAGGAGATTCGCTCAAGGTTCTAGACTCATCCCGTGTCGATGATCCACCTGCCCCTTTCTGCATTTTTGCAGTTCGTGGTCGTTCATCCTGAAACATGTACTCATCATTATCAGATACGGGACTTCAAGAAAGCGAAAGACTGAGTTCACTCACAGCTGGTGCTTCTGCGACCTTCATACACGGTATACCAAAATTCTCACAGTGCGCACAAGAACCTCTTTCATCTCCGTTGGTATATTCGCATCTAATGGTACATGACAGCGTATCAGAGCTGATGGATATGCGCTGAGGCAGGAAAGAACTCACCGGATCCTATGTTCCCTGCAATAATCACATGCTCGTCTCGTTCTCAAACGTTTGGGTGGTCGGGGCGCTCTCGGTTGAGTCTGCACTGGTGGTGGTGCCGTCACTTGAGGAGGAGTTGGGTTACTTGGACCAGCACCAGGTGTCGATCCCAAAGCATCCATGTTGAGAAATTCCATTCTGTACACGTCTACTTGGTGCTATATCTACGGGTTGTCGTGCAGATGAAGAATTGGGAGCCAGTGGTATGTCAGCTATATCATCACATGAATGTTATCTATCTCTTTCCCCCTATCGCAAAACTGTGATGAATAATACGCACAGAAATATTCGAGGTACATGTCCTCCTCATCATGCACGTCGATCACATCTCAAAGCATAGTCCTCCTCCCAAGTCCATACTCTGATCAGATGACCTTGCTATCAGCCTTGTCACTTTTGGCGGTGAGAAGCTAGGTGCATGGTATCGAGAATAGATAGCAAACACAACTACCCGTAGCTACTCTGTGGTGGAGCTCACTTTGACAAGCGGAGCTCACCCCGCGCCCTTGACTTGACGTGGAAATAATCAGGTGAATAACCAAGTAGGTGGTGATGTTGATAAGGGCGCAGGCGCAGGGGGCATCGTATGCATCATCTGTTCAGACGAGATGGTGAATGATGGGACTGCTTGCAATGATATCGCTTGAAACAATAGAGATAGAGATAGACAGAGAAGGTGTTTATCGTAAAACTGATCATTTTTACTCGTTCATGCACAACCGTTTGCTTCTCTTTGGCTCGTTTTCAATTGAACGTCAAAATGAGAGGGCAGTACATCAAGTCATCTTCACTCTCACTCTCAAGAATCTCAGATGCATGATCAGACATACTGATGACGATGATCAGTATACAAACCAACGTGATCGAATCAAATACAATGGGCAGTGTGTTTTGATCACTCATCAGACCAGTTGATCGGCCTCAACCTTTCTCCTCTTCAAGCCAAACAGCGATCTGTCAATCATGTCACCTCTCACTACCGTCCCTGCGTGTATGACTCCACCCACATTTCTGAACATTGACAGAGGAACTTACGACGACACACCAACACTCAAGGACATAGACAACGCTTTTCTAAGTGCAGAGGACAATCTAATGTCACGACTTCCCAAAGAGTACAGGGTAGTGATGGGTAGAAGGGGTATACTCTACAGTTGAACAAGGCTGAGCTTGGAGCACAGGTGAGTCGATGGCAAGCACCATCCCACCCATGTATGATTCCATATATTTTCTGATCCAAGTTTTATGACAATACGCATCCATTTGAATAGCAATCTGAGGGTAACCCTGCTCAGGCTCTCGTAGCGCGAAGTTCAAACTCAAAGACGTCTGTAGACCATCACCATGCATCCTCAACCGGGACGATCACAGAAGCCTCGTAGTCGTCAACAACGCCGATCGCAGCACCAACGACAACACCACCACTGCTAACGACAACAAACGCATAACGACGACCGCACTCACAAAACCAAGGCCGATGTCACCTTCAGCAATCAGAATCAACTTCCCCTTTATATGAACGATCCGTCCATGTTCCCCTTCAACCCTTTCTCCGTTTCCTCAACAGCAGAACAGCTTCCAATGAGGAGATCAAGCGCAATACCAGCACTACCAGCAACGGTTAGGGGGTTACACGCCCGTTATTGGGAGGGGGGGGGGGCACCTCGGACCGGACCGGGGGGGGACCGTCGGGGTGAAATTTTCATGCATGCATCTGAGAGGCCTATCTGGCAGAGCCGAGGGCGCCGATCCCGAATCTGAAGTCGGAATGGAGCTGGGTGGGATGTGTGATGGATGAGAAAAGATTTTCACCTTGACCGGGTGGACGGACGGGTTAACCCGGGATCCAATCTGGGGGGGATGGAAATCCGTCAGAGTACCGACCATGCATGCATGCATGTGATGGGAGCCCTGTCATCTGGTAGAGAAGGACACGGTCAGCCAGGATAAAATGTGCATGCATGCATGGGAGTGATGTGTGATGAATGAGAATTTATTTTCACTCACCCGGTGGTCCGACCCCTTAACTTGACCCCCTTAGGGGTCGATGACCAAGTCTGCTCCCGTTGACCTCCATCGACGCATTCAAGCAACCAAATGGATATCACCTGGTAGAGAGAGACTCGGTCAGGCAGGATAAAATAGTCTGCCATGCATGGGAGTGATGTGTGATGAGTGAGAATTTATTTCCACTCACTCGGTGGTCTGACCCCTTAGCCCGGGATCAAATCTGACCCCTTAGACCGGCAGCCTGAAAATCCTCCAGAGTGTCGACCAGGTATGTATGAGTGGGACAGAATGTATGCTACCTGGTAGGGAGCGACTCGGTCAGTCAGAATAAAATAGTCTCACATGCATGGGAGTGATGTGTGATGAGTGAGAATTTATTTTCACTCACCCGGTGGTCCGACCCCTTAACTTGACCCCTTAGGGGTCGATGACCAAGTCTGCTCCCGTTGACCTCCATCGACGCATTCAAGCAACCAAATGGATATCACCTGGTAGAGAGAGACTCGGTCAGGCAGGATAAAATAGTCTGCCATGCATGGGAGTGATGTGTGATGAGTGAGAATTTATTTCCACTCACTCGGTGGTCTGACCCCTTAGCCCGGGATCAAATCTGACCCCTTAGACCGGCAGCCTGAAAATCCTCCAGAGTGTCGACCAGGTATGTATGAGTGGGACAGAATGTATGCTACCTGGTAGGGAGCGACTCGGTCAGTCAGAATAAAATAGTCTCACATGCATGGGAGTGATGTGTGATGAGTGAGAATTTATTTTCACTCACTCGGACCTCTGACCCCTTAGCCTGACCCCTTAGCCGGTGGTGACCCAGTAGCCTCCCGATGACCTCCACGCATGCATTCAAGCAACCAAACCTATATCATCTGGTAGAGGGAAAGCTACTCTGTCAGCATAAAATCCTTGTACATGCGTAGGACTTGAGATGTATGCATGGAAATTAATTTTCACCCACTCGGTACACTGGTGGGGTGGGTGACGGGATCAAATTTCAGCATGGGCTGTACCGGTCAGCACCCGATCATCTCACAGTCAGCGTTCACCGTACAGTCTGTAACACAGTGTCGCAGGGGATCGCAGAGCTTGCACATCTGGGAGGTCACCTGCGACAGGATGCGACAGTCTATGGTGAGAGCTGCGACAGTGTGCGCTGGAGGGAGGGATGGGCGACAGTGTGCGCCAGGTGGTGGAGAGGGATGCGACAGAATGCGACACTCACCTTACTCAGTCCCCTTCCAGCTCCAAATCTGGGACGTCTATCAACCCAGCGGTGACCAGCTCTGCTATCCACCCTCAGAATCCCCTCCCGAGCCAGCCTGTGGTTACAACCAGGAGCCGCACACCTGATCCTGAATGGTGAAGGGTTGTTCCGCTGGTAGTGGTGACGATGTCCATCGGGTTCCTTCTTGCAGGGAAGCATACCATTGGCCATGGAGTTCCGAGCCAGATCATAGACCCTGCTGATCTGTTGATCAGAGTGATACTTGGCTGAGAGAGCAGGGAAGCAGGTAGGATCCACCTAGTTCCGGTCCACCAGGCTGTTTGGGACATAGACTTGCTGGGTTTGCGGAAGCCTGCATTCCATCCCAGACCATTGAGGATGTCGGTGAGAGCTTGAATCTGAGCTTTGCTTGGCTTGTCACCATCCCGACCGCTGAAGATCCGGTTGGTCTCGGCCTGATCATACACCCAGTGGGCATTCTGCAGGAAGGCCTCCCTGCTGACCAGCTTGGCATCCAGCGGGTGACGGAAGTGGGGTCCATCACCCCGGCCCAGCCAGTAGGAAGGATCAAAGAATCGGGTGGCACCCACTATCCTTGTAGCCTCCTTCAGGCTGGGTGCTCTGACGGTGACCTCTATCCTGAACCCACCCAATCCCTTGTCATCCTTGCTTGTCAGACTGTGGATCATCCTCAAAGCCGAGTTGACCTGGTACCGTATGCCCCGGAGTGTCTTGGGGATACCCCCTTGGAGATGACTGTTGAATGACTTGATCACATGGACGATCCTCGGGTAGATCTTCACAGAGAACTGACGACGGTTGTCATCCATGGCTTGCAGGTTGACGGTCCCAAAGTCAAGCGAGCCTGGCACCATCATGGGATAATGACGGACGCCATGGTGGACACCGGTGGCCGAGTGGAACAACCAGATGTAGTCAGACCCAAAGCTGGTACCTATGTCCCACTCGTTGTGCTCTGCCCACTTGTGATCCACTTGGGCAGGCTCGGTGGTGAGGAACCTATTCAGGATGGGCATCTTCTGACCGTAGGCTTTGAGTCGGATGGCATCACAACCAGCCGAGATGAGACAGTGGACAAAGACGGAGGTGGGGACATGGACATTGCCGAGGGTAGCTTGGTGAACCATCCGACCGGGCTGGGCCACTTGATACCTGTTGAGTTCTTCAAAGAACCCATCCTTGTACTGAGTTCCCACCCAGAGCTGATGGGTAGCTTCGGCCAGGAGGAGGTATCGGTCAAAGGCAGGACCTCGGTGGTAGGTGGTGTGGAGCTTCCTGGTGGGAGCCCTGCTGATGAGTTGGACATCGGCCAGGGAACTCTCAAACCTGCAAAGGTACTCCTCGGGTGACAGTACCAGCTCCCATCTATCCACATCCATAGGCTTCCTCCTCAGCTGAGCCATCCTGCCCTCCACCACATCGGGAAGCATCTGAAATCCTTCCATGAACGGGAGATCTCTGATATCAAACTGTGGTTCGGGTGGTGGTGCAGGAGGTGGTGACCACCCACCAGATGGGACGGTGTCGGAAGTGATGGACCGGAGGGAGGAGACTGTGAGAGAGGTGGTGATTGCCGAGGGGGAGAAAGCTGAGGTTGGGACGGAGGAGGTGATGGTCGAGGGGGAGACAGAGTAAGGGCTGGAGTGAAGGGGTTTGGAGTCCATCAGGAGCAGGTGGTGGTGGTGACGGAAGGAAAGGTGCGGGAGACTGAATGGGAGACTGGATGATAGGGGGGTGGACGACATTGAGGAAGGGGATAATACCATTCTTGGCCCCACCGTCTCGTCCTCATCATCTTCAGAGTCCGATCTATTGTTTGACCAGGAAGAACCATTGTCAGATAGTGCTATCATTTCTATCTCTTCCGGCTCCTCCTCCCCTCCAGCTGATCCACCTCCATATCATCATCTGTAAAAGGTTCATAGACATAAGACACCGGAGCTATCAGCCTTGAGGAGGAACGGATGGGAGAGGGGGAGTTGAGCTGTAACCCAGTGACGGGCAAGCTGCTGGGCAAGCTGCTGGGTGATAAGGATTGAGCCGCATCTCTTGATGGAGTCGCTGGTGTTGAAGGAGTTCGAAGAGGTGGTGTGGTCAATGGAGAGCTGAGGGGTGAGGTCAAGGGGGAGTACAATGGTGAAGGTCGGATAAGAGAGGAGGATGCTGGAGGAGGTGTCAAGGGAGAACTTGACAGTGGTCTGGCACGGGATGAGGATGGACCAGGTGAGCTCAAGGGAGAACTGATAGATGAGTGACGGAGGAGAGATGCTATTGAGGGAGCCGGTGTTAGAGATGAGCTGGGTGACCGCTTGGGACGATGGATGGGTGAATAATCGGGACAGTGGAACCGAGTCTTGTGCTTGCAAAGTCCTGCTTGATTGAGCACCACTCGACCACAGGTGCAGATGATTACCTCAGTGTTGGAGATCTCACCTGCGGTGAACTTGTGACCCTTGTGCTTCTTCTTGATATGATCCAACAAGTCCGCATAGTCTTTCTCACATAGGTTGCACTTTCCTGAGCGGTCGGCGTGGTTTTCACTGGGCATGGTGGTGGAAGAGCAATGGTATCACAATATGAGAATACGATATGACCGTTCAGTAGGTACTCTCAGGAAAGTTTAACATCCTCAATGACGGCATCAAGATCACCTTCCATGTCTTGTGTGTCTCTCGTTGATGTACTGCACTTGTGTACAACCAATTGATTTTTACTCCCTGGCCCATGCATACTATCTTCTTATACTCGACCTCAGCTATCATATGAGCTATCAACTGAAGCTCTGTCACCTCTGTGAGTCTACCAATCAGCCATCCCTTCCGACTCTCCTCCCCACCATAGTCCAGTCACCTCTGATGCCCTATATAAATTCCAGCTGGTTTTTACTCCTTGGCCCATGCATACCAGTGGATCATACTTCATCCCAGCTATCATATGAGCTAACAACTGATCCTCCATCACCTCTGGTTCCTCCCCTTCCGATGTCCCTGTCCACTGATGAGGTTCCCAACAAATCCCTTCCACCGACCTATATCTTTCACCTCGTCATCACAACTCCCCTGCGACAGATTGCGACCCATCCCTCTGCGACAGGATGCGACTGCATGTATGCTAGCTGCGACAGGTTGCGACAAAGCCTGGTGGGACTTGCGATAGGTTGCGCCAGAAGATGGATGGGTTGCGATCCATTGCGACTTGCTATGGTGAGCACTCTAGATTCCTGCGATCATCTGCGCCATATCTCTATGCATACCTATCCTACTTGGTCATCACCTCGAGCTCCTCTCCCTCCTGTTCTGCATCACCAGCCAACACCCCTTGAACCTCTCGGCTGGCCATCTCATGCTCTTGAGTCCATGCTAGAAACCAAGTCTGTAGTTGATCCTTGCCAGCTTGACCAGCTTGTAAAGTGTCGGCCAGCATGTTGGCAGGAACTCTGCTGAACAGTGTCAT
This sequence comes from Kwoniella bestiolae CBS 10118, assembly GCF_000512585.2. NCBI lineage: Eukaryota > Fungi > Basidiomycota > Tremellomycetes > Tremellales > Cryptococcaceae > Kwoniella > Kwoniella bestiolae. The sequence continues at coordinate 2,176,723 of NC_089245.1, forward strand.
CATTGCAGCTGGCACCTTGGCTCGATGAGCAGCCAGCATCCGAGTCTTGACTGGTCGACCATGTCCTGCTGAGGTGTCGGCATGTCTCCTGAGAGGTGCACTGCTCTCAATCCTCAGCATGGTCTGAGTGTCAAAGAAGCTGGCCCATCCTATCGACGGCTCTGCCTTGTCCAGCAATAGCTCTTGAGACCGATAGCCAGGTGAGAACCGAGGGATGACCTCCCACTTGACCTTTTCCGGAGGTGGATGAGGGAAGTTGTCGATGACTGTGTAGTAGTACCTGCCGGACTTGCCCTTGATGTGTCTGACACAGTGAAGAGGGAGGGACATACGCAGAGTTGGAGTTCGGGCTTGTCTGTTGACCCGGGTTGGGGAGATGGGAATAGGTTTGACCTGGCCTCGGTCAATCATTGCTTGAGCCAGTTCGATTGGGACATAAGTGTTGCCAGTTGGTCCTGTCTTGCGGTAGACTCGGGTGATCTTCTTCCTGTACTGTGTCGGACCCATCGGATGATGAAACCCATTACCCATCCTACCTGCCCGTTCCGCTGTGAGTATGACATTATTGGTGTAAGCTGTGGAGCTGAAGATTGACTTGAACAGTCGTTCCACATAGCGGGTGTCATCTGGATTGAAGACTATGTTGGTGGGTGTGAGGGGATGGATGGCGGCATAGAAGAGGAGCTCGTTGATCATACAACCACCGAACCCATTGAATAGATCCTGGCTACATATCACTGTCAGCAGCTGGCATACTGACCCAAGTCCCAAGTCCGATGACTTACTTTGAATAGATATAATGGGCAATAGGAGAAAAGTTCCGTTTGATATAACCTCGGGAGGGAATGGATCGTACCAGTTGCTCAAACGGCTCGGACTCCTTGACAGGACAAGGACCTCTACCTTGTGTCCTACAAGTCTCAAAGAGTTCACCATCCTTGAGTTGAACAAAAGCCAGTCGGCACAGCTTGTTCCTATCGATGACTGCAATTGAGTTGTGATCACCGAGAGCTCGGAAGATGAGTGGTGTGAAAGGTGGGAGTCCTGCCTCTCGACAGACATCGGCCATCTTGAGTTGCTGTGGTGACAGGGTGACCGCATGACCATGAAGAGCAAAGTGACAGATGAGAACCCGGGTGGGACTGATCCGGATGACCAGCTCTTTACCATAGGAAGAGATGTCTGACTTGGTCAGAGCCACTTGAATCGGAGTACCCATCGCAGCTTCGGCATCGGCTTTGTTGATGATCGCATCTTTACCACAGTGCTTCGGATAGGTGACGATCGTAAAGTGTTGAGGTGTATCGGTGAGAGATGCCTTGAGGAGAGCGGCAAATGCTTTGATCTCGAATAGCTCCGGCATGGTGGATGAGAATATAGCAAATATATTGTTGAGTTGAGAACAGAGACACGATCACGGGCATCAGCTGGGATATATATATCTATCAGTTGACATTGAGTATCCATGACTTTGCGTGCATGCAACCACCTTGATATCCAATTTCAAGACCAAACGACCAATCCTGATCCAAAGTTGGTCATGGCCCATATCACTCCGACATATCTCTGACATGGTGCGACACATCCTCAACAGATATATCTCATCGTATACCAATCATGGGGGGACAGCCAGCGCAGCCCATCGCAATTGCCTTGACGGAGAATCGCAATCTGTCGCAATGTCTACATACCCAGCGCAACTTATCGCAACGCAACTCAACTCAGCGCGCAACTGGTCGCATATTATATCACGGAGAATCGCAACCTGTCGCACCACCTTCATTTGTGGCGCAGATGGTCGCACCATAGTACAGCGCAACTCATCGCATATGATGGGTCGTAGAATCGCAACCTGTCGCACCAGCACCACTACCCAGCGCAACCCATCGCATGTTGACTTGACGGAGAATCGCAGCCTGTCGCATTGCCTATCCTTAAGCTGGTCACACCTTACCCTACAGCGCGACTAGTCGCAACTTGTATGGAGAATAATGGGCGCAAACTATCGCAAAGTTGTATGAATCCCCTCTGTCAAGAGCGCAATAATCTTGAAGGCCCCATACGAATCAAGCCAGTTTTGTATGGAGTGACTCTGACGAGAGCGCAGAGAAATGCAGCACCGTGCGTAGCATCCCTCTGTGAGTCATCCGATTGACACTCAGATTTTGGGGAAAAAAAATCACCTGAAAAATGAAATCAAAAATAGCTGGTCATGGCCCAAAAATTTTTCAAAAGCGGCTGGTCAAAAGTTTTTCAAAAGCGGCTGGTCAGAAAATTATTTCAAAAGATGGCTTGCAAAAGATGGCTTGCAAAAGTGGCTTGCAAAGATGGCTTGCAAAAGATGGCTTGCAAAAGTGGCTTGCAAAAGATGGCTTGCAAAAGTGGCTTGCAAAAGATGGCTTAAAAGAGATGGCTTGCAAAAGATGGCTTGTAGCTTACTAAGCAAGTGAAAAAAATTCACTTTGCAACATATATAAACAACACCTATTCCCACTTTTTTCTTTTTTTTTCCCCAACTATCTCTTTTACTTTATACTTTTACATCACCACCATACAATCAACATGTCTTCCTCATCAACTGATCTTCCACCAGATTACCTCACTGATGCCAACTCAACTGCACCACCACCAGACTATCAACCTTCACCAGCCTGGTCCCAAACCAAGATTGACAGACATAGAAGACACAATGAAACTCTGGAGGAAGGGGTAGTCCAAGCTATTGGCTGTGCCAAGTGTATCAAGGATGGACTTCTCTGTGTAGCTAAGCCTACTGGTAGATGTGCTCCCTGTCATCTAGCTGGTAAGCCTTGTGTCAGGTCTGAACAACCACACACTACCAACCAAGCCCTTAGAGCTAAGATGTTGGAGATGAGAAGACAAGCTAGAAGACTTGAGGAGCTTATAAGAAGTCTTAACAGGACTCTGACTGTCTATGAGATTGGCAATGATCAAACAGCCAGAAGGATCCAAGAAATTGATGAAGTAATCCAAAGAATCACTGGCTAAACATCAATTTGATCAGAGGAGGGAAGAGAGAGGGAGGGGAGGGTTAGGAGGAGGTGGAGGGTTAGGGTTAGGAGGAGGAGGGTTAGGGGGTTAGGGGGGTTAGGGGTTAGGGGTTAGGGGTTAGGGGTTAGGGGTTAGGGGTTAGGGGGTTAGGGGTTAGGGGTTAGGGGTTAGGGTTAGGGGTTAGGGGGTTAGGGGGTTAGGGGGTTAGGGGGGTTAGGGGGTTAGGGGGTTAGGGGGTTGGGGGTTAGGGGTTAGGGGTTAGGGGGTTAGGGGGTTAGGGGG